>NW_015090812.1:4950452-4975753 GCF_001431845.1 Calidris pugnax
CCCCATCTTCTCCCCACCCTTCTGGGGGCAGGAAGGAGGGGAGGTAAGTGAAAGGTCACATATCAACTAAGACCATGGCTGGGGTTAAACCACAACACTACCACAAACAAATCTGGTAATTTTCATGGAGTAAAAGGACCTAATTCTGGTAATACACACTTGTAAGTCCTTACTCCAGGTATTTTTATAATTTTTCTTTCTATTCTGCACCACACAACCCTTGCTTTAGATGTACCTGCACAGTAATGTGCATTTACTGCTCTTCTCTTTAAAGGAAGTAATCAAATTCATGAAGAATCAAGAGAAGTTTTGTTTTGCAATGCATGCAAGACACATACATGATGGCTTACTACCTTCTACAATCCCTATCACCAGCAGAACCTTCTCCCTTCTTTCTCTAGGTATCTATGCATTCATGTAAATGAGGCAACATCAAATAACTTCACCTATCAGTAACCAGACCTGTAATTCTTTGAGGGATAAAGACAAAGCTGTCTTTAAAAAAAGAAAACAAACAACCACCAACCAGCACCAAAACACCAAAGTAAATTTGATTTCAAACAGGGAAGGCTTATTTTATCACCGTACCTCTTCAATTCCAGCAATGTTATTTACTGCCAGTTTTTTGAGAGAACTCTGAAGTTTTTTGTCATCAGCTGTAGCTGTTCTGTGCACCACCTTCTTCTTTCTGCGAGCTGTTCCCTGGAAAAGAATCAAGACACAATCATCAGCTATTCTCCATATCTCAACACTTTAATTTTTGAAAGTTGTATCACATTCTGTGCAACCTATTTATAAGCTATAAGAAAGCTCTGTAGTTAAAAACGCTTTTCAATTTCTCTTCACATCCAGCTTTAACTGTTGGTCTCAATTTTAAGGTTTTATTTAAGTGTAAAAGACCAAAAGGACACTGAACAGCAGCAGTGTTTTTCCCTTCACAGAAGCTAGATTACAAAAATACTATTTACTGTTAGGCAATATATAAAAAGTTTCCCCAAGAACTTTTATTTTTCCCAAGATGAAGCACAAATACAGTGATTTAAAAAGGTCACACTTTCGTAACCAAGTAATTAACAAACTGTTCCACAGACAGTAATTTTGGAATTCTGACTCTGCAAATTTTTTTGTACAACCCCGCCCATGGTTAGGAGATGAACACCCACACTGAACAAACTATTTGATCCTTTTTTTGCTCATATTAGCTACCTGCTGGCTCAGAAAAAAGAAACAGCTCAGTGCAGAGTGACACAAGCCCTGGAGCTGGTACAAAGGAAAGAACTGCCCAACAAGGAGAAGAGAAAGGCAGAACTGGAACAATCAACAGGTAAGCTTAGCTTGAGCCTTCACAGGTCACAACAAGTCACTGAATTAACAAGAAAGCTTACACGCTGTGGAAACTACTCATCCAGCAGCCATGAACTGAAATAAAACTGCATTTCAGGTAGCAGATCAAACAAAAAAAACCAAAAACATATTTTTCAGGCTTCAAACATATGTACTCTTTTCCTCCCTCCTGTGAAGTAAAGCCTATGTTTTGAAAAAATTAATTTCAGAGATGTTTCTCCTTAAACTTGTAAAATACAGGAAACAACGCGCCTGTGATGGTTTTCTTACCTTTCCTCCTATTCGGACCTGCGCTTGAAGCTTGGCCAGTTTTTCTTGGTTCATAGTGCTGCGTCTAAAGAATCAGAATGGGATACAAATGCAAGTTAACTATCAAAATACTATGAAAAATTCCACCACACTCCATTTTAAAAGTACTCTAAGCTGCGGTAGGTTTTTAAACTTACAGGAAACTTGCATCAAACAGATACACGTGAACAAAAAGCTTTAAAGCCACACCACTTTAAATAACACCAAGTGGCCCATCAGAGGTCTGTTTAGCCAAAGTGTCTGTACCATGATGAGGCAAAACAGCAGAACATTTCATTTTGCATCAGTCTGAGGTACTAACTGTGAATTTCCACTGACTAGGAATAGAACCCAAACCAGCACATATAGCACAAGGGCTTCTAGGGAAACAGCTTTAAGAGAGCCCATGGAGAGGCTCATCACTACAGTACTTTAAGTTCTATTTCAAAATAATGAATGTCTAGTACTTTTAACTAGTAAGCCAGTTCCAAACTCAGTGAGTTCGTGTCTTGGCAGATCTCTTACATGAACCCCTGGCAGCTACTCATTCAACGACTGGGAAGTTAAGTGGCTTCTCCAACTGGTCAGGTGGTTCCTGTAAAGGCTGGAAAACCTGAAATTCTGCAATGGGTGGAAAAACACCTCAAACCTTCCAAGGCAAGGAAGGCGTTTCTCTGCTCTGCCCCAAGAAATCACCGGGGACCCCCGGGAATAAAGGGGAGACCCTCTCTGCAAGTGGATGGTGCTGGGGAAGCGACGGGGAGGGGCAGAGGAGGCTCCCGCGGCCGAGCGGGGACCCAGCGAGGCCCCGGCACCGCCGGGACGGTCCCCGCAGGGAGAGGGACCCCGCCGGGGAGGCGGCAGAAGGGACCGGGGCAGGCAGGGCGGCTCGCCGGCCGCCCCCAAACCACGGGGAGCCGGAGGGGATCAAGGCCCCGTCCCTCGGGAGCCAGGGCATCCCCTCCCGCCCGGGTGCACCGCGGCCCCGGGGTAGATCCACGGGTCACCGGAGCCAGGGAGCGGCAGACCCCGCCACACCGCCTCCCGCCGCACGGCCTCGCTCCCCCCTCCGCCCTGAAGGGGACGGCTGGCGCCCGCGGCCCCGCCGCGGCCCAGCGCGGCGGATGGGGACGGGACAGAACGGCGCCGAGCTGCCGCAGCGTCCCACCGCCCCGTGAGGCGGCAAGGGAAGGGAGGTGGGTCGTGCCGGGGCAGCGGCGCCGGCGGCCGCAGGGAAGGTCTCACCTGAGCCCGGCGGATCCCCCGCAGCCCAACACGCGGTGAGAACAAGATGGCGGCCGAGGAAGGAAAGAGAGGCGCACAGAGAAAGGAAGCTTCGCGCCACGTGACGGCGCCAACCCGCCCGCGGATTGGCTACGCCGCGGAGCCGTATTTGCATAGCAGGCGGGGACAGAGGCGAGGGGGGCGTGAACGTGAGGCGCGGTGCCTGCTGGGAGTTGTAGTCTCCAGGGATGAGTAACTCAGAGGCGGGCGGCGGCTCTAGAGGTGTTACCCGGCTCTGCCCCTTGGCCAACCCTCCTTCATCGGTTTTACCTTCCCAACCGGCTGGGCAACTCTCGAGAGTAGCGGGACAAGAGGGTTTATTTGGGAAGAGAAAATAAATCCCCCGCCTCGCTGCCTGCTCCCCTCGGTTTTGTTCGGGGCGGGAGAGGAGGGGAGGTACCCTGGTGTGACCGAGGGACTCCTGCCCCGCACGCCTCGGCTGCTGCGCGGAGCCGAGCTGCTCCGACCGAGAGGAGAGCGGCTGATCCTCCCCTCAGGGGGCCGGGGAAAGAAACCTCCACAGAGGCCCCTTCCTTCCCTCCTTCCCTCCCCCGGCACCTCCTGGCCGAGAGGTGAGGGCGGCGGCACCGCCCACATCCGCCTCACATCACTTCCTGGGCTTTAAAAAGGGGGGAAAGGAAAAAAAAGGAATAAAAAAAAAAAAGAGAGAACTAATCACCTAAGCGGGTCTGGTCCCGTTTCGGAGGTTTAGGGGCCGTTACCCGTAGCGCCGCTGCTACCCGCGCCGCCGCCATGAAGGCTCAGCCCGCGGCAGCCTCCATCTTCTGCCTGTGCCTGGTGCTGGCGGCCTCCGCAGCCTCCGCCGCGGAAGGGCTCGGAAAGGGTCAGGCAAACGTTTTCTTCGGGCTTTCCTCTCGGCTTTCGCGGTGGGGCCGGGCCGGTTCCCTCAGCGGGCGGCGGGAAGGGGGACGCGGAGCGGGTGGGGGGGGCGCCGGTCGGCCTAGCGCTGCCCTTTGACTTTAAAGATGTGGGGGGTCTTTAAGCCATCTTCGCTGTGGTGGTTCTATGCCGGCTAAACCCTGAGGAGTTTCCCTTTCGAGGGGCTTCGCTTTTATCTGGTCAAGGCCTTGGCGGGGAGGGACACGACCCTTCAGTGCCCTGACAGCCCTGCCTGGCCTCCACCGGCCTCTGCTGCTGGCTCCTGGGGGCCATGAACAGCCCTTCCTTCGGCTTCTCTTCTCCTTCCCTCTCCTCTGGCTCTCCTCGGCCACCTCCTGTCATTGCCAATGTCTAATAGCCCGGTTCAGTCAGGGTGCGCCTGAGCTTCCCCCCAGGTGGTGGCTTTAGCCCGTCTTAGGGATAAATCTCCTCTCCAGGACTGGGAGTAAGGCAATCTGGTCAATGACAGCCAAGCTTTGTGGTGTGGATCCCGGTCATTCCCCTTCCGTGGCACGGTTAATTCCTCAGGTGACTTTCATTCAAAAGAAGCACTCCGTAACCTATTGTGCAGTGCTTTTACAAACATACCGAAGCTCACCACAAAGTGAGCTTTCATTTTAGAATAAGAAAAGCTTTCAAAAAGCGCTTCCTCGCTAGGTCAATAGAAGGTTTTTTCCCTGTTTTAACATGTTGGCCTTCGCATGAGATAGCTGACGTGTCAATGTTCTGAGTAAACCTGACTTCTGCTAACCCAACTGGTTTTTGCTCCGCTACGTCCAGCTGTTATGAACATAGCCTTGTGTCTGAAGCTGCTTCTGCAGCTCATACGCCTGCGTGATGGGGCACGGACAAGGCATCCCCACCTTACTAACCCCACGACTAAATATTTGATGTGTTGCGTCATGTATGCTCACAGTTGTTCCTATCAGGAAAGAAGATAAGGTAATACAAATACTGTGCCAACTGTACAAACCTCCCGGATGCTCAGTTAAGGAGCCATGAGGTTTTGCCGACCCTGTTCTTGGCTTTCTCCAACTTCTTTGACATAGTTGTCTGGTGGAGGCAGCATCCATTTTCCCCTGCATCAGCACTGGGCAGCCTGTGGCTCCTGACCCCTGCGTAGCATCCGAAATGTGTCCCCCTCAGTATCCTGGGGGTTGCTGCCTAATCCCTACCCTCAGCATTGGGAAGGGGCAAGCTGAAGCTGATCTTTGGTCACCCAGCAGAGCCCTGTTACAGGAGCAATGAGAGCAGAGGAGCTCTTCCAAGGGAGTTCCTGGATCTCCTTTGTCTCTGCTCTCCATGTGGCTTTCTGCCATGTGTGGTAGTGCTGGGTCGGCCACAGGGTCAAAAAACCTGGCAGTCCCTGCTTTGCAGTTGTTAAACATACGCTCACTCGCTCTTATCTCAACCGGCGTAGCAAGACTCCTTATCTGGGTGTGGGATAAAATATTTCCTGTGTCGTTCAGTCACTGTAACAGAAACACACATTCAGAAATCTGTGTAATGGCGTTCTTTCTTTCTTTTCGATGGTATTATCATCAGCAGTAATGCTCAGCATAATAGTTTTAGAGCAATTTGTGATCGTGTGTTGGCCTAGGAATTTTTCAGTTTCGCTTCAGTTCAAATTGAGTGGGATTTAGGAAGCCAAACGCTGACATGTTTAATTTGTCACTAATCAGTTAATAAATGTTCACAGATTGAAAAAGAATGGGGAATAATCAGAAGGCCCTTCAATTTTAATCTCTGCTTGGGGGATTTTGGTGCCGTTTGCGTATAAATTAAAATATTCATGAGTTTGGTATGGTTTTGTTAATTAATTTCAGTGGGATTCCTCATAAAACTGTGTAGGTTGTAAGTATTTGCAAAGTCTTTGAGGACTGGGATTATGGTTGGCTTTAAAAAAAGAATATGAAATGAGTTGAAGATATTCTTAAGGGTTGGACTGTTTTCCTCTGTTATTGACATGTTGAATTATGCAGCATTTATAAACCCTTTCTCTGGCAGGTTTTGGAGATCATATTCATTGGAGAACACTAGAAGATGGGAAGAAAGAGGCAGCAGCCAGGTATGTCAGCTAGTTTTAAATACAGAAAAGAAATGTCTTTAAAAACATTCACAAAGGTTCTGCGTCAATTTAACCACAGAAAATAGTAATTATTAACAAACCGTCTTTAAAAACATTCACAAAGGTTCTGTGTCAATTTAACCACAGAAAATAGTAATTATTAACAAACATGCAGGTGGTTTGGGAGACTGTTCAGTTCTCTGTGGCTTATTAAAGAGAAAATAGAGAAACTCTCTGTGGCTTATTAAAGAGAAAATAGAGAGTTTTGTTCATGTTGCTGAGGCACCACCTAGGTTTAATCACTGCCGTCTAATTGAATGATTGAAGTCCTGGCATGTCTTTAAAATGGGAATAACTGAGTGTTTATCACAGTAAAGAAAGAAATTGCTCTCAAACCCACAAACGCGTGTCTAATTAGTACTCAGTCCCCTGGAACTCAGCAGTGCTAATAGCTTCCCTAAAATTCCATGTGCCTGTATAGATGAGGTCTCAGTGTGAGATGAGTTATTTTGTTACTGTAAAGTAGAAGCTTTTCTGGGTTAAGCTTAAACTCTAAAAATAACACTGTCTCTATGAGAAGGTAAAAAATGACATTTTGACACATTTTTTTTCTCAGTATTTCTTCTGTTTCTTGTTATAATGTGAGAAGGAGAATCGGATGCTTATAAATTCTACTTGTACATTTGAATTTATAACCTAGATCTGGCAATGCTGACATGAGCGGAAATTCATTATGCCTTCCAGGTTTGCTGTTTTATTGAATTCTGCTCTCAAACTGATCCATCTGGCCAGTTCCGCACCCTAGTGTAGGCACCAAAGTAGCCCAGATGGTACAGTTTAGAAGTCTTACAAGTTTTTATAATGGGATATTTTAGCATTTATTTGATGTGCCTGTGCAAAAGAAATAGATGGTTTCAGTATTTGCAGGAGTAATTGTACAATAACTTGGCAGTGAAGCAGAGGAAGCTTTAAAATGAGACAGAGGAGGGCGGGATGGAGGGAAGGGTGGAGGAAGGGATGGAGGGCAAGCTCTGAGGTTTAGGCAGGGTGAGCATTTCTGCTCAGAAACAGCTCTGGAGCAAGGGATGGCTGTAATGCACATTCTCCGCTTTCGTAGAATCACAGAATGGTTTGGGTTGGAAGGGACCTTAAAGACCATCCAGTTCCAACCCCCTGCCCTGGGCAGGGACACCTCCCACCAGACCAGGTTGCTCAAAGCCCCATCCAGCCTGGCCTTGAACACCTCCAGGGATGGGGCAGCCACAGCTTCTCTGGGCAACCTGTTCCAGTGTCTCGCCATTGTGATAATTAAGAATTTCTTTCTAATATTCAAATACTATCAAACTAATATCTAATATCTGACTAGAATATCTATATCTAATAATATATAATATTTATAATATGTAATAATATCTAGTCTCTGACCTGCTCACCGGTTTGAGTTCAGCAGCATTTGTGTGTCGATGAATTGCAGCTTTGGGAGAAACCAAACAAAACCAAAAAAAGATGAGCAAACCTAAAAAGCAGATTTTTGTTGTAGGCCTGACCTTAGGTCAGGAGATGAGGAGTTATCTGGAACTATCAGCTGTGCAGCAAGTGGGATGCGTCAGCGCCAGCGCTCTGGGCAGTTTCAAAGCTTTAAATCGATTTCAGTTCTGTAAATCACACCTGGACCCCTCGGAGATGCTGGAGACGCTTGGTTTTGGGGGGGGTCCCTGTGGGCGCGGGGGGGGACCCCGCCTTCCTACAGCTCCTTGGGTCCCTGGATCCCGGCGGCAGCCGCAGGACGGTAGCCCCACAGGACGGTGTCCTTGTCCCGCTGCGGCGGGGGCCGGGGCCTCCCTCCCTCCCGCCATGGCGGCCCCGGCGCAGGCCGCGGTTGCCCGGGCGACGGCGCAGGGGGCGTGGGGAGGCGAGTGACCCCGTCGGAAGCAGTGGCGGTGGCCATCCGGGTCAGCATGGCGGCGGGGCGGGCGCGGCGGGCAGGATGCCGCTGGTGGTGCTGTGCGGGAGGCCGGGCAGCGGCAAGAGCCGGCGGGCGGCGGAGCTGCGGGAAGCGCTGGGCGGCGAGGAGAGGCAGGGCTACGGGGGGGGCCTCAGCAGTGCTAATAGCTTCCCTAAAATTCCATGTGCCTGTATAGATGAGGTCTCAGTGTGAGATATTTTGTTACTGTAAAGTAGAAGCTTTTCTGGGTTAAGCTTAAACTCTAAAAATAACACTGTCTCTATGAGAAGGTAAAAAATGACATTTTGACACATTTTTTTTCTCAGTATTTCTTCTGTTTCTTGTTATAATGTGAGAAGGAGAATCGGATGCTTATAAATTCTACTTGTACATTTGAATTTATAACCTAGATCTGGCAATGCTGACATGAGCGGAAATTCATTATGCCTTCCAGGTTTGCTGTTTTATTGAATTCTGCTCTCAAACTGATCCATCTGGCCAGTTCCGCACCCTAGTGTAGGCACCAAAGTAGCCCAGATGGTACAGTTTAGAAGTCTTACAAGTTTTTATAATGGGATATTTTAGCATTTATTTGATGTGCCTGTGCAAAAGAAATAGATGGTTTCAGTATTTGCAGGAGTAATTGTACAATAACTTGGCAGTGAAGCAGAGGAAGCTTTAAAATGAGACAGAGGAGGGCGGGATGGAGGGAAGGGTGGAGGAAGGGATGGAGGGCAAGCTCTGAGGTTTAGGCAGGGTGAGCATTTCTGCTCAGAAACAGCTCTGGAGCAAGGGATGGCTGTAATGCACATTCTCCGCTTTCGTAGAATCACAGAATGGTTTGGGTTGGAAGGGACCTTAAAGACCATCCAGTTCCAACCCCCTGCCCTGGGCAGGGACACCTCCCACCAGACCAGGTTGCTCAAAGCCCCATCCAGCCTGGCCTTGAACACCTCCAGGGATGGGGCAGCCACAGCTTCTCTGGGCAACCTGTTCCAGTGTCTCGCCATTGTGATAATTAAGAATTTCTTTCTAATATTCAAATACTATCAAACTAATATCTAATATCTGACTAGAATCCAAATAATATCAAACTAATATCTAATATCTGACTAGAATATCTATATCTAATAATATATAATATTTATAATATGTAATAATATCTAGTCTCTGACCTGCTCACCGGTTTGAGTTCAGCAGCATTTGTGTGTCGATGAATTGCAGCTTTGGGAGAAACCAAACAAAACCAAAAAAAGATGAGCAAACCTAAAAAGCAGATTTTTGTTGTAGGCCTGACCTTAGGTCAGGAGATGAGGAGTTATCTGGAACTATCAGCTGTGCAGCAAGTGGGATGCGTCAGCGCCAGCGCTCTGGGCAGTTTCAAAGCTTTAAATCGATTTCAGTTCTGTAAATCACACCTGGACCCCTCGGAGATGCTGGAGACGCTTGGTTTTGGGGGGGGTCCCTGTGGGCGCGGGGGGGGACCCCGCCTTCCTACAGCTCCTTGGGTCCCTGGATCCCGGCGGCAGCCGCAGGACGGTAGCCCCACAGGACGGTGTCCTTGTCCCGCTGCGGCGGGGGCCGGGGCCTCCCTCCCTCCCGCCATGGCGGCCCCGGCGCAGGCCGCGGTTGCCCGGGCGACGGCGCAGGGGGCGTGGGGAGGCGAGTGACCCCGTCGGAAGCAGTGGCGGTGGCCATCCGGGTCAGCATGGCGGCGGGGCGGGGGCGGCGGGGAGGATGCCGCTGGTGGTGCTGTGCGGGAGGCCGGGCAGCGGCAAGAGCCGGCGGGCGGCGGAGCTGCGGGAAGCGCTGGGCGGCGAGGAGAGGCAGGGCTACGTGGTGGGCGAAGCGGAGGGCGGCCGGGGGGAGCTGCGGGCCGAGGTGGAGCGGCGGCTGAGCCGGCGGGACGTGGTGATCGTGGACGCGGGTAACGAGCTGCGGAGCATCCGCTACGAGCTGTACTGCGCCGCCCGGCAGGCCGGCACGTCCCGCTGCCTCCTCCACTGCGCCGGCGGCCCGGGCCGCCCCGACGAGCCGCCCTTCGAAACCCCCGACCCCAACAACCGCTGGGACCGGCCGCTCTTCACGGTGAGCGGGGAGGAGCCGCTGCCGCTGGCCGCCATCCGCGCCGCTCTCTTCCAGAGCGCCCCGCCGCCGCCGCACCGCGCCACCCGCGCCCAGCCCCTGCAGTCCAGCGGCTTCCTCCACCACCTGGACCGGGTCACCCAGGAGGTGCTGGCCGCCGTCATGGCCGCCCAGAGGGACGGGGCTCAGCCCGGCGAGACGGTCCGCGTCCCCGGCGTGGCCGAAGGGCTGGTGCTGACCCGGCCGGTGAGCATGGCCGAGCTGAGCCGTCTGCGCAGGCAGTTCATCAGCTACACCAAGATGCAGCCCAGCGACGAAAACTTGCCCCAGTTGGCCAGCATGTTCCTGCAGTACCTCAGCCGCAGCATCCAGTGAACCCTGGCACCAGGTCGCCATGGTCCGGACCCAATGTATTCACAAGAGTAAGAACATGCCTTCCAGCCACAGACCCCATGGAGCTTGGGTCCCACATGTCATGGATCGGATCATGGAATCATAGAATCATAGAATCATCTAGGTTGGAAGGGACCTTAAAGATCATCTAAGTCCACCTCTCACCTCTTCGTGAGGGCCATGAAGATGACCAGAGGGATGGAGCACCTCTCCTATCAAGACAGGCTGAGGGAGCTGGGATTGTTCAGCCTGGAGAAGAGAAGGCTTCGGGGAGACCTTATAGCAGCCTTTTAATACCTGAAGGGGGCCTATAGGAGAGCTGGGGAGGGACTCTTTGCCAGGAGGTGTAATGATAGGACAAGGGGAAACAGTTTTAAATTGGAAGAAAAAAGATTCAGATTAGATATCAGGAAGAAATTTTTTACTATGAGGGTGGTGAGGCACTGGAACAGGTTGCCCAGGGAAGTTGTGGATGCCCCATCCCTGGAGGTGTTCAAGGCCAGGCTGGATGTGGCCTTGAGCAACCTGCTCCAGTGGAAGGTGTCCTTGCCCATGGCAGGGGGGTTGGAACTAGATGATCTTTGAGGTCCCTTCCAACCCTAACCATTCTATGATTCTATGATCTAGTCCAACCATCAACCTAACTCTGACTCATAAGATATCTCAAGTTGGAAGGCACCCATAAGGATCATCAAGTCCAACTCGTGTGGCAACAGCAGCCCTGGGAAGATGAACACCACGTCCCTGCAACATCTGAGCAAGCGGTATTGCTAAGAGCACCTGCAGGGATGCTGTGCCCCCACCCCTGCATGCTCCCCGCTGGCATCTTTACTGTTGCATCCCCAAGCAAGTGGAGCCTCCTGTGGAGACCTAAACCCCAGTGATCAAATAGTCTCTCAACATGAAAGTCCAAAAGGTGGTGGCTGTAGGGAAAACTTTTCCCCTTCGCATTGGCTTGTGTATATCTTGAATAAGAAGATTGTTTTTCCAAGGCTTTCTCCAGCTAATGTCAAACTGCAGAGGAGACTTCAGGTCCAGAACTGGAACAAGCTGTATTTTTAGGGTGTGACTGTTAAAAAAAAATTCTACTGAACCCAGGAGATAGATTTGCAAACTCTGTGCGACAGAAGGGTGCTGGCTTAGCAAACTCAAACCTCTCTGTTTCAGGTTTAACAATAAAATCTGTGCCTTAAATGAAGTAAAGTCTTCATTTACCTGTGGGACTATTTTATTGAAGTAACTTGTTATGTCTTTTCTCTGCAAGGTCATCATTAAATGACTTTAAAACCATTTCATTGTCTAAGAATGAGTGCTCTCATAGGAAAAGTGAGCTAAAATGACAGTGCCTGTTCTGAGTGAAGCTCTCCCATAAGTCTGTATTAGCTGTGATGGGTAACTTAGTTTCAACTAATTTCAGTCTTTGCTATACAACATACGTAGCTTATATAAACTTTTCACTTTCTAGGGGATGCTTCATTCCTCGTTTTAATAAATTACGGCTTTTGGTTTTAATTGTATGTGTAGTGCTACTTGGGAGGAAATGGTAAAGTGGGGCAGGAGGGGTTATTTCAATTACAGTAGCTGTTTATCTGACATACTGGCTGCTAGGTGGACTTATGCATTGCAGAACTGAGAAACGACTACAAAAATGTTTTGATGTAAATAAGTTTATTTTCGCCACCAACAGAAGGGTGCTGGCTTAGCAAACTCAAACCTCTCTGTTTCAGGTTTAACAATAAAATCTGTGCCTTAAATGAAGTAAAGTCTTCATTTACCTGTGGGACTATTTTATTGAAGTAACTTGTTATGTCTTTTCTCTGCAAGGTCATCATTAAATGACTTTAAAACCATTTCATTGTCTAAGAATGAGTGCTCTCATAGGAAAAGTGAGCTAAAATGACAGTGTCTGTTCTGAGTGAAGCTTTCCCGTAAGTCTGTACTAGCTGTGATGGGTAACTTGGTTTTGCACTTAGTTTCAACTAATTTCAGTCTTTGCTATACAACATACGTAGCTTATATAAACTTTTCACTTTCTAGGGGATGCTTCGTTCCTCATTTTAATAAATTACAGCTTTTTGTTTTAATTGTATGTGTAGTGCTACCTGGGAGGAAATAGTAAAGTGGGGCAGGAGGGGTTATTTCAATCATTCCTCGTTTTAATAAATTACGGCTTTTGGTTTTAATTGTATGTGTAGTGCTACTTGGGAGGAAATGGTAAAGTGGGGCAGGAGGGGTTATTTCAATTACAGTAGCTGTTTATCTGACATACTGGCTGCTAGGTGGACTTATGCATTGCAGAACTGAGAAACGACTACAAAAATGTTTTGATGTAAATAAGTTTATTTTCGCCACCAAAGTAAAAAGAATAAAGCTGAGAAAATACATTCAGTATCTCTAAAACTTCTGTGAGTTCTCACTGGCTGAGTTGGTAATTCAGGACTGTGAACCCTTCCATTTAAAATCTGCTTTGAAAATTTCTCTTAACTTTAAAAGAAAAAAAGTGTGTTGCAGTACTGATTAACAGGTGATTGAGCTCTTCTGATATGAATTCCTTGATTATAAGAAGATGTGTGTTTTCCAGTCTAAAATCAACTTCTCCTCAAGAAAGAGGATGCTCACCCATTATCAGTTCTTCTGGCATGAAGATCTGATCCTTGATTATAAGATGATGTGTGTTTTCCAGTCTTAAATCAACTTCTCAAGAAAGAGGATGCTCACCCATTATCAGGGAAAGGATCCTGATGCAATACAAGCTTTACAAGGGAAATGTGTATTCTGGCTTCTTACTGCAGAGTCCTATGTAAAGATGATAACATATTGGTTAGTTATTAATGGCAAACTTTTGTTTGAACTACTCTAAATGTCAGTTGCTTCCTCTCCACCCTTTCCTGGTTGTGAAGGCCATAACTGAATGCTGCTGTGTAGAAATTTCCTTTCGTATCTCTCCACAGCTAAACAAAAACTTGTACTTCAGTGCTGCTAGTAATTAATTTAGTTTCTGCCATGTGCAAAGATGTTTGTAATTTCTCTATGAGAAATTAACTTCATTTTTAACCCCCAAAATGGTAACAGAGTTTACAATAACAGAAAGCTTAAACTTGGCTTATTGTGAAAGAAGTATCCATATAGTGTGTTTGCATTGCTTGGTGTATTGTGAAAGAAGTATCCATATAGTGTGTTCTCTGTCTGTCTTTCTTGATTCCTTATTTTCCTTCACCTAGTTTGAGGCTGTTCTTACTGGTCTAGAAGCTGTATCATTATTACCAACTTTCCTTGGATAGCTTTCCATAGCTTATGGGATTTCTTGGTAAAAGAAAAGGGATGAGATACCCAATTCTTGTTCTTAGTCTTTCTTAGTTTATTGCTCTATTCAGTTTCACCAGTCCAACTCTTGGATGAAGGTGTTAGTAAGGACTTCTGCATGCAGAAAGTGTGTAAATAAGTGTTGTACTACCTGGCTGTGCTCAATAGCAACAACAGTCACCTGAAGTTCTATCACTTTTCTTGTCAGAAAGGTAAAATTGATGCAAAATAGTTGGGAGCAGTGAAGTGGTGGATTAATTGAATCACCAGTACTAACGACAGGAATTTGTAGTGTGTTTAAGGCCTCTGTCTAATTGCATGGTGCAGCCTGAATATATCATAAAAGAGGTTAGAGAAATTGAACTTGGTAAGCTTGACTTGGTCAGAGGGTGAAATGCTGGTGGGATTTCTGGAGAACAGGATTAAATAAAACATACGTCAGGCAATGGAAACTTAACCTCTAGGTAGTATAGGTAGTGGAGGTCAAGTGAATTATTTGGGGAGAGAATAATAAAGAATAACTTTGGCCCTTTTGCATTGCACTTTATTTAGGCTGCAGTTCCACACAGCCCTTCCCCCCCAACCTCTTATCAGTCCTGGCACTCGTCACATTTGTCACAGATTTATTTCAGCAGACCAACATATAGGAAAACAGCGTGGTAACCAGAAGGTTTGCTAGGTTACTGTGTTTGGTTATTGACCAGTGGAGGGTCTTAGTCACAGAAGGTGACAAACATACAGACTGTAGTGGGGAGAGGGGCGGATGTGTGACTGTCATCCACGGGATTGCTTTAAGCAGCCAAGAAAATCCATCCTGAGATCTCAAGCAGCTGGTGTCACTAACCACTTCCAGTAAAAAAACATGACTGGTTGTGTATCTGAGCAAATGTAAACTAATTAAGAGCAAACCTTCTGAAGAGAAAGTCTTTTCCTCTACAAGAGCAGTTACTGGCTGGCAGTTATAATAAATTATTATTATACATATCTTAAGACTGGGAAAACTTTTTGCAAGACAACCTTAAAACATAGCAGAATCTCTTTACATCTCTCTTGTTTTCCATTACATTTAACCTTTGTAAAAATCATGACTGTTGAAATGTACGTGTAATACAATGTGGTCTGTGTAAGCTTTCCTTGACAATTTCCTTTCTCTTCTTTCTTTTTAGCGGTTTGCCTCTTATGGTTATCATCCACAAGTCTTGGTGTGGAGCTTGCAAAGGTAAGTGGGATACTAGAGCTTGCTGAAATAAGAGCTAAGTTTAAAGCATGAGTTAGTTGAGTGAGAACTGCTGATTTACACCAAGGTTTTTGCTTTTGTTCCATTGATGCCCATATGATCGTGTGTGTCTGTTGGCCAGGGTTCATCATATGGCTGCTCAGCAAGGATTGCTTCAATTACCTCCTGTTCTGAGCCTGGCTTCAATGGTTTGATACATATATTCTGTTTACTCACTGCTTATTGAAAAGTACCAGCTCTCCAGAGGGAGGAATGAAGTTGAGATTTTGCTGCTGATCTGGAAACCTGAAATCTTTTCCACTGTCTTTACACATCTCTTTTCACCTCCCCAGCTTTAAAGCCAAAGTTTGCTGAATCCAAGGAGATCTCTGAACTTGCCCATAATTTTGTTATGGTCAACCTCGAGGTAGGCTGCTCTCTGATTTGTATCCATGTTACAGCCTAGTAATTAAGTATTTGGAATCCCACTGAAGTGGCTGCATCCTGTTTTGTGCACATCCTAAATCATGCACTCCTGAATAAGTATGCAAGATTGATTGATGTAGCTGATTGTTTGAAAAAGCAATTTCTTCAGTCTGGTTATTTTAATTGTGTTTATAAACCTGGCTCTCTGCCATTGTCTCTTTAACAATTAGTACCTCGTGTCATTCTGTTGCCATGATAAAGGAATTTATATTCATTCTGCCATAGAATGGTAGAATGCTTTGGGTTGGAAGGGACCTTAAAGATCATCTGGTTCCAAACCCCCTGCCATGAGCAGGGACACCTCCCACACGTTTAATGCAAATTGACAGAACAGAAAAAAATACTTTTCACAAATTATACTTGTTTAGGTAAGTATAACTTTCATTTAAGAGTGGCAGATAATGCACTTACCTAGTGTCTGTTCAAGATGTAAATTACTCAGGATAAATGGAATCTGAAGGCAATAGCTTGTTTCTTTAAAAGGAGTGCTGTATTTTGTTAGTGACCTTGCTAACATGTTCCCTCTCTTCTGTCTTGCTTGGGTAGGATGATGAAGAGCCAAAGGATGAAGCCTTTAGTCCCGATGGAGGTTACATTCCCAGAATCCTTTTCATGGGTAAGGTATCCACAGCTGTTGTATCCATTCACAGGACTGTGTTCTTATTGTTACCACCAAAATTTCCTGTTTGATTTCTTGTTTCATAGACCCCAGTGGAAAAGTTCACCCAGAAATCATAAATGAGAAAGGAAACCCCAGCTACAAGTATTTCTATACCAACGCTGATCAAGGTACGTGCAAAGTAGTTTGAAGTGTGTTTTTAGTGAGATGAAACTCTGGGTCTGCCCTGAGTGAGGGACACATCTTCACTTTTGAGTGGAGAAAAATGATGATCCTTTACGGCATAACTGGGAGCTGTTAGATGCAACGTGAGTGAGTGGCTCTTATGCCTTGGGGAACCCTGTTCAAAATCATGATTCACCTTAATACCTACTATAATGTCCATAGGACCTAAACTTTGTCTCCAGTTGTGGCATGGAAAATCATGCAATTCGCATGATCCAGCTACAAACAGTTGGGAAAAGGGCACAGGACTGTTTGGTTTGGTTTTTGGTTTGTTTCTGTTTCTGTTTGGTTTTTGGGTTTTGTTTGTTTGGTTGGGTTTTTTGGGGTTTTTTTTGGTTTTTTTGGGTTAATTTGTAGATCTACATTCTGTAACTGTGTTATTTTAAAACACTTTTCATTACCAGGACACCTTGCTGTTTTCATCTTGAAATTAATAGTTGCTGTCTCTCTGTCTAATCTTTCAGTTGTCCAAGGGATGAAGGAAGCCCAGGAGAAGCTAACAGGTGATGCTTTCAAACAAAAACACCTGGGAGATGAACTATAATGAACGCACTGAATGATGCTTTTCCATCACTTCGAAACTCTAAAAGGAAATGATTAAACAGACAAAGAATGTAGATGCACTGGAGGGACATAATTCTTCTGTCCACAATGTTAGGTTAAACCCTGTTTGGAGTTCACACACATGCATCAGTTACAGTGTTATCTCCTCCTCTGCCTGGCAGTTTGTGCTGTAATGGTTATTTGCAACTGGGTGATGTGCAAACACATCAGATTGTGTGTTTGAGCAACCACTAATATTTGGTGTTAAAAGGGAGGTGTGCAGGGCAAAATGTTCATTTGAGGACAAACAGTGTGATTGGAATAATTAGAAGTAGTTGGCATTTTAATGCTTAATTGGGGTTGAATCCCTCTTTTCTCACTGGTGTTGTGTGATCCCATTGCTTTTACTGGGGATTCCTACGAATGGGGCATGTTCCTGGGCCAGGTGTTTTCTAGACTTCCCAAATTATGAATTCTGCCACTAAGCCACGTAGAATCAATTTCATGAATGTCCAAGTCGCATGCAAAATTATTAGCTCTGCAAACACATTTTTGTGTAAAACTGTGTGTGATTCATCTTTATATGCCTTTGGGCAGAAATTTAACTTTTTCCTTGTGCACTCACCTTTTGATTGTTTCATTGAGTGAGGGTGGGTTATGCTGAAGCTTTATGGGGGTTCCCCTTTTATTCTTTGAATGTCTTCTGGCGAATGCCTTGCCATCACATTGTACTGTATTTTTGTACCAGGGTGAACGATTAAACCTTTTTAAACATAAGCGTGCAGACAGTGTTTTGTGGTAAAGGGCACAGCTTGCTGCTGTTAAGGGGGGGGGGAATATATTTTTGTTTATGGTGCAGTGGTTATTAAAGTTGAATGTCACAGCCAAAGGAGGTTTCTCCTTTTTATAATTAAAAGATAACAGTTGGTTTTCCATGTAATTACAATTCAGCCATTCTTATACTACCTATACTGTTGAGGGCAGGGTAATACCTAGTGTTTATCTACTGGAACTGAAAAGAAAAATAGAGGGGGGGAAAAAATCACCTCTCTTGACCTGCTGGTAACACTTTTCGCAACGTATCCCCAGATGCTGTTGGCTGCCTTTGCCACATGGGCGCATTGCTCACTCATGGTCAACTTGTTCTCCAACTAGGCTCCACGTTCTCCTCCGCAAAGTGCCCAGCCTGTACTGGTGCACAGGTTATTGCAAAGTTGCTGTCAGTGCCCAGCCTGTACTGGTGCACAGGTTATTCCTCCCCAGGTGAAGGACTTTGTTTTTCCCTTTGTTGAATTTCCTGACGACCCTCTGTGTCCATTTCTCCAGCCTGTTGAGGTCCTTCAGAGTGGCAGCACGACCATCTGGGTATCCACTGCTCTCCTCAGTTTTGTATCATACGTCAGTTTGCTGAGGGTGGACTTTGTCCATTCACCCAGGTCATTAATAAAGATGTTAAAAGTACTGACCCCAGGGGTGCTCCACTAGTGAGGAGCCCCTTTCAACCCAGTGGTTCTGCCAGTTTTCCATCCACCTCACTGCCCGTTTGCTTAGGTTGTACTTCATCAGTTTGTCCCTGAGGATGCATGGGACACATTGTCGAAAGCCTTAGTGAAGCCAAAGCAACACCTCATCCACCAAATGAGTTTTCTAAAGGAAAAAATCCTGCCCAAAAGGCACTTCACATAACAAACACAGAGAGATAATTTTCTACAGATAAGTCTTAGGATGCTATGGGAGACAGTGTCGAAAGCCTTAGTGAAGCCAAAGCAACACCTCATCCACCAAATGAGTTTTCTAAAGGAAAAAATCCTGCCCAAAAGGCACTTCACATAACAAACACAGAGAGATAATTTTCTACAGATAATTTTTGAAGAGCTATCTGAGGACATTAGTTGGGGAAAATTATTGTATACAATAAAAACAACTTGTCTACTGAGTCCGTTTTTACTGTTCAGTAGTATAATGAATTTTACTTTCTTAACTAGTCTGCCTTTAAGGGATCTTGGACACCAAAACTCAATTGGGCACTAAAAGACAAGGACTCAGTGGAAATAATGAGATTATTGCGCATTACAATTACCCTGCACAGCTACTAAAAGTTATTCTACAGGTTTTATCCTCTGCTTCTCTTATAAATTGTCTAATAAATTAACCATGAAATTGAACTCGGAAACTGTTTTCTAGTTGTATTAGCCTTCAAAGTAAATAATTCTATGTAAGTCCTGAAAAGGATTTGTGTTTTGCAAAATTGTCTTTTTCCCCCCATCTGTATTGGTTCACCTAATAAAAAATAGGTCCTGTCTGATGCTACTTACTTCATTTTATAGCCTTAGATTGACAGGACTGTAAAAAATCATTGATACTTTTTTTTTTTTTTAACTTGCCACCAGGGGGAGGACTCTGCTTGTTCATCTGGGATATGAATCAACAAATAATAATTAAAAAAACACTCTCTGATGCAAAATAGCAGGGAGCACCTCTGTGATTTTCCAGGCACGCTTTTGCAACAGCTCCGCCCTTCTCTTATCTCTGCAGGGAAATTACAGCCTGTGAGATGTACGGCATTTGCCCCAAAGCCCTGCTTTGCAAAATGCTCTGCTATCAGAAGCAACAGGGCCTCAAAGTAATTTTTAAAAAGTTCTCCATCTAGAGAGACCTCCCTTCAGTGGCAGATGGGGGAAGTGTGTTTCATCCTTTACTCTGAAGACCATCCTGATTCAAAATTACTCTTCTCCTTTCCTCTGATGCATCTCCTCTCCTTCAGCACTTCCTCCCTTCCAGTCTTGCTACTTCCGAAGGGAAAATACTCCATAATCCCTTTTCCTCTGTTGTGTGGCCGCCTCCTTTCTCTCTAGTCCTTTCTCCCCTCTCTGTGTTCAGACTCAGTGAGCTGGTATAGCTTCCCCACCTTCCCTTCTACTTGCTTTTGGACCTCAGAGGACCATGCTTTTGTCCTCTGCAGCAGGATGGAGGTGGCACTTGCTGCCATGCTTGGTGTCTTGGTAGAATATGACGTACGTGCTGCCACGGCTCGATTGCTGGGGACAGCTAGTTTGAAAGCTGTGTGTGAAAGCTGATTCACATCTCTGGATTGCAGAGCGAACTTACTTTTGATCTGCTACTTCAATATTTTATTCTCTTTCTACTTGTTAGTTTTAGAGCTGGACAATTTAGCTGCAGATTCTTCACACCCTTCTGCTTTTTAATCCAGATGAGGTGATCCTGCTGGTTGGCATTTTCTCCGATGTGCAGGGATACACCTTGAACCTTCCATCCCACAGCTGCTTTATGTATGTTGTGTGACTCCACACACTCAAACAGCTCCGCAGGGTTTAGAGGAGCTGCTTACAGGTCAGTGGTGTTTGTTGTAGCTGTGTTTGAAGTTAATTATCCCCTGTAGCAGCTCAACAATGCACAGTATCCAAGGCCTCAGATTAGTTTGCCCCCATCAGCTTTGTTTTGTGTGCGTGCCCATCTGCATATGAGTTGCAATAAACCTTCATCCTTACATAACTTCTTTAGATACATCCCAGAAATCCCCTTGGATTCCAAGGTTCTACCCCTTTTACGCTGACAACAAAACCCAAAGACACTTCAAAATGCTTAGTACAGACCCAGGGAACTGCCAGGCCAAATCAATCTCGTGTGAACAAACATGCTGTCAGCTCCCTTTCTCCCAGAAACAACCCACAGAGGAAAAAAAAAAACCCCAAAGTTAATTAAAGAGTGACTGGATTGCAGCTGGCCATCTGGCTGCCTGGGAGCAGAGGTTGCTTTGTGCACCTGGGGCTGAACGGGCTCTAAGGAAGTGTCAGCGAGAGACGTGGGAAACCTTTTCCTTTGCCATGCTTGGCAGCAGGGGACAGAACATACAACAACCAGGAACACCAGGACGGCCAGAGTGTAGTGTCCATCATCCCAGCATGCTGGTTTTAGGAGTCATCTTCTTCAAATGCACTTTTGTCCCCATGGCCATGGTTTGTCTGCCACCATATCTAGTCTGTATCAAACTGCTAATGAGCTTCATTCATTGTCCGCACTTAACAGCTTGTGTAATGAGCAGCTCTGAAGTGCAGTATTATTAAACCCAGATAAATCCAAGGTCGTATGTCCTCGGAGGTGATGAAACTCTTCTTAACTTTTGGCAAGAGGAGAAGCATTTGCATTTGCATTATGCTACAATATTTATTTGCAGCTGTCCCAGAACTATGCCTGATTGGGTTTGCTCGAACAGGAGAACCACTCCAGGGCTATTCCTTGACAATTGTGGCTGTATGTGGATCAAATTTAAGACCTGAGGATGGACATTCAGAGAGCAGTAAAGGTGGAATGACACCCAGCAAAACTCTATCCAGAGAGCGGGATGAAAAGGAGAATTTCTCTGCAAGTTCATGCTCATCTCAAAGAAATCAAAGCCCAAGGATGAAGTTTATCTAGGAGATTGCATCCCACTTCCAGACAGCTGTGTAAGTTGGTTTTGGGGCTAACTGGAGAGGGGAGCTTTCTGCCTGGAGGGAACCAGGAAACAATAGTAAAGGTCTGTCAAAATGCTAAAAGTCACTTTATCTCAAAACTATTTGGCACATTAACTCGTTCCCCCTTTCTTCCTCCAAGAAACAGGTGCTGATTTGCTAAGCACTTTAGTCAAATAAACTCAGTTTGCTTTTCCTTTCAAAGTTTGTCTAGCGTAAGGAGTGGCTGCGTGCGGTTCCCAGGCCTGCCATTGTCCGGGGAGCACCACTCCTCAGAGGTGGTGATTCACTCCTGCAGCACCAGCCCCGTGCCACCACGTCAGCGTGGTCCGAGGAGGAGGAATCTCCACTGCCAGCCACCAGCCAGCTCCTGTGTCATGGGCAAGGGGGGTCACAGTGGGGGCCAAGACTTGTGCGATCCCCCCCAAAGGCTGTGACAAGTGTCATGGCACAATTTTGAAATGGGTAAATACAGGGCAGGTTTCTTTGATTAGGGACCAAAAAGATAGGAGACCCCAAACTTCTCCACTCATAACTGTGCTGGAAGCAGGGACTGGCTGGCCTGTGCTTGCCATCTTCCAGGTTCCAACTCAGAAGAGCAAGAGAGGCTGTTACACACCACCCCGAGCTGGCACTCATCCCAGGATGGGGCAGAGAGGCCCATCAAGCACAGGGGACATCCTGGGATCATCAAGAGGGTGGCTGCTGTAAAAGCAATCAAGCACTTCTGAGCTGCTTCCGTGTTCTGCTTTCCTCCCACCTACACATTTCTCCTCCTCCAGTCCCTGACGTGACGTGGAAGATGAAGGGTGGACAACTTCCCAGAGTTTCTCCTCTCTCAAAAGGACATCATCCCAGTGCTGCCACTCCAAGCCAAGCACAAGGGAGCGAAGATCCCACAGGAGCTGCAGGGGCAGGACAGGCTGGACTGAATCTGGCTCAGGCTGTAGGTGACTGGTTGCTGGTTAGAGATTGTTTGTTGGTGTAGACTCGTTTTTGGACCATTTTGCATACACTCAGCATGGGGTAGGTAGACATGCTGCAGAAATATTAATTGATAAGAACTGCAGATGTTCTCCCCGCTTTCTGAAAGTGTTTCAGGACACAACACGCTGTGCATAAAAGAAGCTCCACTGGCAGCACAGTCAAATTTGAATGTCAATTTACTGTGCTATTTCTAGTATTAGGAACAGTTTTCAAACTCAAATCTGTAAGGATTTTGGTGCGTTAGCCCTGTTAAAGAGGATGAAATGTGCACACACCCTGGGGACACAGCATGGGGCATATATGCTGTTTATTCCACACCGAAATGAAGAAGCACCTGGGTGAGTGCTACCCATTCGAACAAGGAGAATTCTGTTTTCTCCTTGCAGTTGGCACGTTTTCACCAAGCTTTCCTGAACAACTCTGTGTGCAAACTGTGCTTTCTTGGGATACAATTTGGTCTCTGTGTGACCTGTGCTTAGTATGAGCTTAGATAATGTTGGTTTTTTTTAGTGCCAGGGCCATTAGTATTACTACTACTTAGAGCACCGCACGTAGACTATCATCCTTGATTTACGTGCTTTGCTGCTGCTCTTGCTGTAGTACTAAGTAAAGCAATAAATAAAATACTGCTTTTAGAAAAGAGGGAAATGAAAAGATTAAAATTGCTTTCTGAGGTCGGTTGCGCTGTGGGGGGATGCAGTAACTTGGATTAGAAATTTTGGGAGAGTAGCAGAGTCTGCATGTTGTGCTTGATAAATGTGCTTGCATGACCGCCGCGAGAGAGACAGAGAGATCCACACGTCAGAAACTAAGAGAAAGCGTAACATCTGCTCTTCCCTTCCACCTCCCTGGGCTTGTGGGAGTTCCCTCATTTGCCCATCCATAAATCTAAAATAATACAGACCTCCCCCCTTGCTGGAAGTTGTGTAAGCAGCTCATGAGTGTACAACGTTAAATCCTGGAAGGGAAGTGCACCAGGAGAGCAAACAACATTCACTCCATAAATTATAGAAACGTGGCTAAACAAAATGATAGACAGAAAGAATCACCACAAATTCCCCTGTCTCCCAATTACCTGGGTGCATCCCTTCTTCTCTCCGTTAGCCCCAACTAAGAAAGGGCTTTTATGAGGCTCTAGTACAGCTGGATATAAACACTGGCATTTCAGGGATGGCATAAAATCTGCAAATGCCTTTGGAAGTTAGGCTGAACAGTGGCCCTGGGCTTGTCAGGGAGTGTTAAATCAGGTGCTCCCTTGAGCAGATGCCCAAGTGAGCCTCAGTCATAACGTGCCCTTTGCATCAAAGGTGTAGGCATCTGCCCGTGACCACTTGCCTTCCATGTTGGTGCTCCACAGGGCTGTTGGCTCGCAGCGCTTTTCTAGACGGAGCATCAGTGGGCAGGCAGAGGGAGAAGCATGATCACCACCGCTGCAGGCACCCTGTTGGGTAGAGCAGACATCAGGTTTTGAAAAAAGGCAGGGGTCCCATTTCCCAGAGCAAGGAGAGGGCTGCAAGGAGCTAAAAAGTTTTCTGTAGGTGCCAAGCCCGTTAGGCTGTCTTTGAAATAACTATTGCAATGAGTCCATCATTTTGTTACACTATCAATTATTTCAAGTTGCCTACACAAAGCTGATACCTCGCTTAAGGCTTAAATCAAGGCCTGGCTTAAATAACAATAATTTTAGTTGGGGTCTTGCTGGTCAATGAATGCTGTCATTCTAGGTGAGGGTAGAAAATCACTCCGATGCTGGGTAGAATCGTCCCCTGGGCCACCTGGAGATAGCTCTGACTTGAATGAAATGGAGAAGCTGTAGGGCAGCTCTGATCTGCAGTGAGGTGTTCCTCAAAGCTTCCCTGCAACTCTCCTGTGGTTGCTCCTAAAATTCAGACCTTGGCTATACACTAGTTCTACAGCACTGCCACGCTCTTTGGATTTCTATATTCTCATGGGACTGTTAACTGGACAACTACCCTGGGGAAAACATAGCAATAAGAGCAATTTACAGACTTCTTTAAAGTAGCTGAACTGTTAGAAAGTTCAAACTTATCCAAGGGCTGCTTCACCTACAGGAACCAAAGATGGTTACTGAAGATCACCAGATGTGCAAAAAGCTTTTACAAGTAGCCAAAGCGATCTCTGTCCCGTCAGGGCAGTGGCCAAGGTGAGTCGAAGTGCTACACATCAAACACAACAGCACACCATGACGAGACTGGGTGGGAAGGGGGTCTGAGGGACATGGTGGGGGTGCAAAAGCATCTGCACCCCTCAATTATAGAGCCCTGAGTTCAGAGGTGGCCCCTGGAGGCTGCTTAGTTAGTCCACAGGAGAAGACAGGAACCCTGCAGCTCCAGCATCTTCAGTTGGCTCCTGTGCTGGCCTCCCCTTGGAAGAAGCCACTCTCTCCTGGGGCCGATCAAGAACTTTGTCTTTGGGCTTCGGTTCTTTTTGCTTAAACCCCGGCAGTGGGAAAACACACTGCCATCTTTGCTGGCTGTTTGGGAAGCAACCTCATTAGCTACATTAGAGGGATGATTTAAACACCCATGATTTTGTTCACTTTTTCTAGGGGATCATCTCTGGAAGCAGTGTTGGTTTCCTAGTGAGGGTTAGGCCGCAATTAGGTCTCTGATCTCGAACTTGGGCTCTGTTTGAAGGATTTTAAAGCCAAGAGGGTCTGCTGCAACCTCTTCATCAGACCTTCTTCAGACAAGCAACTTAAGAGAGATCAGAGCCACTCCCTCGTATTTTTTGTGTCTTCTCACCAGTAGAGATGTACTCCTGATGCCACCGCCGCCATCACTAGGCTTCAGAGTTAACAGTTCTACTGAAGTGAATTCCAGGCTGTGTAGAGAGTACAAGAATGGCAAATTGGGGTCTCACCTGGGGCCTCATCACCTGCTGCCGGGGCTCCAGGACCGCCTGAGGGGATTCCCATCCCCGGGAACGGAGCACGGGGAGGCGGGAACGGAGCACGGGGGTCCCCAGGACCGCCTGAGGGGATTCACATCCCCGCCATCCCCGGGAACGGAGCACGGGGAGGGGGAGCACCTGGACGGGGCCCCCCGTCGGGCCTTCCTTCCACCGCCGAGCGGCTCCCCGGCCGGCTGGACGCCCCCTCAGGCCCTGCCGGGTCTCCAGCG
>NW_015090812.1:4976005-5103842 GCF_001431845.1 Calidris pugnax
CCAGGGGGGACCGGGGGGGGGCTCCGTGTCCCCTGAAGTGCGGTGTGAGAGGCAGACCCTTGAGGAGCGACGTGGAGGAGGAGACAGCAGTTAAATCTCTAAAACAAATATTTATCAGCAATAAGAGGCGATATAATACTGCTTTATCTATAAAATGTCCTGGGCGGGGGCGGCGGGGGGGAAAGGCTGGAGACCGTGTCCTTCCCGGCTGTTTTCCAGCTGGTGTGTAACCTCTGTGGGTTCCTGTCACCCTGGGCGGTTGTTTTCTGCTGGGAAGAGGCAGCCCTTCCAAACAAAAAGAAACTGTACGGACAGACAGACAGACAAACTGCCGGGAAATCAGTGTGAGTGTGTGTGTGTGTGTGGTTGTTGATGCTGTTGGAAGGGTTGGGACCCCTCAGACGGCGCTGGCTGTGTGACACCCACCCGCGGGGTTGCTGTCTCGCCCTACAGGTGGAATAACAGCGGGTACATCCACGGCACGTCCACGTACACCCGTGGACAGCAGCGGGGAGCCTCTCTCAGGAAGCCCAACAGATCAGTCCCTCTCATTTAATTCATAAAAAGCCTAAACTTTCCAGTTTGTGCTGGACAAAATATGTGTGGTCTTTTTTTTGCCATCTGTCCCAAGACTATGCCTTTCTTCCCCCCCCCCGATGTTTTCTCTGTGTACACCAGCAGCAAGGCAGCCTCCTCCGATGCTGGGGGGAGCATCGTGCTGTGGGATGGCCAGTCATTTCCACCTTTTTTTTGCCTCCCAAGCTTCGGTCTCCATGCTGTCCTTGCCTTCTTGCAGCCCTGTGTTTGTGCAGTGCATCGGGTTGATCTGACCTAAATTAAGACTACCTGACAAAAAAGACATAATAAAGGGGGGGGTGGGTGTTTTAGCTTTAACCTGGATTTTTCCCTTGGCCTGAGGCAACGTAAGACCGTGGCCACAGAAGTTTAATTCGTGTTTCTGTGGGCTTCCTTGGTGGCAAACCTGGTTTCAACCTCTCCTTTGTTTTCTCATCGCTCGCTCCTGGCTCACTCTCAGTTGTGCCTGGTAACAGTTTGTGGGGCTTCATAGTAGGCTGGGCTAGCTCTGGGTTCAAAGAAACCTCCTCTTTTAAGTGTTTTTCCACCCAAGGTAAAAACGTCGGTGGAGCCATAGCCTTGATCTGTGTGTTTGAATCTGTACCCAGATGGTGGGAGCACTGGTACTGGGTTATAGTGGGTACAAGATCGAATCCATATGCTGCTGTATGTAAGTCTGTAACTAAAAAGCTTTTATTTCTTGTTACTTGGTGCTTGCTACACTGGAAGTGCTTGTATGTGCATTTAGTGACTCCTTGGTGTTATCCTGTTTTATCAGGACGATTGTAGCTTAAGTCAGAAGAAAGCCAAATATACCAATCTTCAAATCAAACTTCCTCTGCCAATTTTGACCCAGCTGTGCTGCCCTCTTTGCAGCTCCCGTACCTTTGCAGGTAACAAATTGAGAATTTGTTATAACAAATATAAACAGCAATATACAAATATAACAATAATATAACAAATTGCTGGCTTTAGGTTTTAATAGCAGTAGCTCTTGCTACACCTAGGTGGCTGGCTGGTGGTACCACCGGGGAAGGGCACCCCCATCCATCCACTTCACCCTCCCCAGAATGTCCCTGCCTGTTCTCTGTTACTCGTTGGACCTGAGAAAGTAGTTTTCTGGGGCTCTTCTCAATGACTTGACCTTGCGAAATGCCCTGAACTGGCAATTTCATGCTGTAAAAATGTATCTTGTGTTGAAGGCTCTGCAGTGTTTAGCCAGCTCTTGTGAATGTGTGCTGAGCTTACTGCGGCGCGGTGGTGTTTGATCTTTGACGTCAGCAATAAGGCTTACGTTTGGAAGTATTAGCTAATTAAAACCTGGGAATTGTGAGGGCGCTTGGTCCGGTCCCGGTGAGCAGGTGGCTTGTTTCACAGCATGGGGAACATCATAGTGTGGGGAACACTGTGGCATGGAGAAACGAAATAGCTTGTTCATCACAGATTTTCTGCTCAGAGGAGGGGGGCAAAAGGCAGTGAATGAAACTTCTCCTGCACTGCAGAGGTGTCTTGAGCTGGCCCTGTCTCCGTGTGGTTCTGGTGTACAGGTTTACAAGGCAATACCCATCTCTGGTCACCCAATTTGCTCAGGACAGCAGCTTGCTTTTACCTAGGAATGTAAGGTTTTAGACCTGATGGTGCAGAAAAATGTGTAACTCTTGTCTATTGCACAGTGGTGGAGTGGTCTGTACCCAAATCTGCACGTGGCCTGACTCCAGGTCCAGATAGTACGAGTTACATCATATACCTGAGCTTTCCTTGTCTTCCATCACTGTGGGAGGGCAAAGTCGTGGCTTCCTCTATGGAGGGCTGTACCCCGGTGCAGATTGTGGCTGTGCCCTGCCTTCCAGCTGGGGAAGGATCAGCAGGGAGTTACAGCTGTCTTCTGTGTTGCTCCGAGTGCTTTTGTGCTGCTGCCACTTCAGTGTGTCTAGCAGTGAGATACTGGGGAGTATTTCACTACTGCCCGTTCATTCTTGGAGAAACCCAGGCAGAACTGCAAGGCTGGAGAGCCATGGAGAAGGAGAACTTATCTTGGCTATGGTTGCCATGTTTGTAAGAGGAAGCAAAGACTTTAATGACAGTGAGGTTTGTGATGGTGATCAACCTCTTCAGCCCGCACTGTCCTCTGGAGACAGGGCTGGGTTCATGGTCAGCCTTGGCTGGCAGTTTGTAGGTCCAGAAATTGGCTGGCTCCCGGGGTTCCCAAGCTCAGTGGAATATTTGGGGAATTTTGGAAATCTCTGCATCCACTCTTCAAGGCATAAAGAGGAAGTAAATCTTGTTTCATGCATCCCTTGGGAGGCAGCTGAGCTGGGCTCCGTTAGTGGCTCCCCTTTAGAAGGGGAGATATTTGTACCATTAAACATTTTTCCTCTGTATCTTCTGGAGTAGCGTGTTTGCCAACAGGAGTGGACCTGTGTGACGATAGAAGACCCGCAATGAAAACATTCATAGAAGAGAGTAAAAAATGCGAGAACTTTTATTTCTTTACATTTTTTGCCATTGTAAAATAAGCGGTGACTAATTCATCCTTCCTGAGAGTTTTGTAGTGGCTCTAAAATGGACTTTAAGGATGTTGAACATTATGCAGGAAATGGGAGAGGCATGGCTCCAGACACAGAGAGACATTTGGCTCGGGGAAATCTTTCTAACAACGGTCCCAGCCTGTTGCCTAACAAAATGTAGTCGTGAAGTTAGAGAGCTGATGGGGAAAGGGGTGATACCCGCAGGTTCTTGACTTCTCCTCCACACCCAGCAAATTCTTAGAAGACTTCTTAAAGCCTGTGTTCCCAAATCTGAATGGGTAATAATAATAATAAATAACCACCTACATTGTTTAGAGGTTTTTATCCTTCAGTAGTCATGCATATATTGAACTCATTTGTAGCAAATCCAAATCCACTACAATCATCTTCTTGCACAGACTTCTGGACTCAATAAATCAATTTTACTTTTTGCTGCCAAGATGAAGGACTCACATTTTTAAAGCAATAACCGTAGACTTTATTTTCTTTCTGTTCACGCCGTTGAATTATTTTTGTTCTAGATCTATCAATTTAAGTCATTTGGATGACACCTCAAAATCAAGTTCTGGGCAGTACCAAGGTGAATGGCACGGAGGGCAGGGGTGTGAGAACAGGAGGAAATGTAACCAATGGTGAGAAATGTGCAGTACCTGGGGCGAGAGCACGGCCCTGACGTGTTGCCAAGTGGGGGTGATTGTCAATTGTGTGGATCGTGAGAAAGGATTTGTCCTTGTTTGATCCAAATTCTGACCTGAAATAGGTGGCTGCAGCTTGTTATTTATATAAGGTCTGAGCTTGTCCGTGTGCTTTGGCAGTCTCCACAAGGCAAGATAATGCAAGGCAAGATGAAAAACGGTGGTTTATCCCAGTTTGCTGGAGAGGAAATGCACCAGAGACAAAGTTGGTCTTCACATTAGATTAGCCATGAAAAAGAGGACTAAATTCTGTTACGTTTTTCGGCTCTGATCTGGAATAACTATTACTTTAAGGCAGTTATTTTGGTATAGATGTGCTGTAAGGGGGGTTGCAGGCATTTCCACGTCCCGTTGCAGTTTGCCTTTGCAGTGCAGTAGACTTTGACCCAGGCTTTGTGCGAAACACCGATGTATACGGGTGTATTTCAGCTGCTCCTGGGCTCCATTTACTTTGCTGCCTTTCTGCAGCGTAACGATTCCTGTCTGAGGTTTTGCACCCACTTGCAGGATTTATCTGGAACTTTCACTTTAGATTAATCTGGATATAGTCCCTTTGGTAAATTTTAAACTGATGGCTCCAAATATCTGCTGTTATCTTAATCTGTCCCTAGCTCAAATGCTATTTCTGTTCTTTTCGTGCGCCTCAGGGCTTTCCCCTTTCTTTACCTTCAGACCTTTACGCAGCGTGTGTTCACAGCCTAACCTGCCTACCCATTAGTCCCTTACATAATATTCTCATTATCCATCTTTACCGTAAACATTGTAATCCTTTTGCTTCTACATCGCCGGTTCAACAGTGTGACCACTCTCTTGGTTCATATACCCACAGCAAAGCCTCTATCTGTCTCATGGATTATAGATCTAAATTGGTAACTATCGCTTGCTTGCAATATTTATTAGCAGTTATGTTAATTGCTCATACTGTGTTTTCTGCTTCTGATAGATCTCTCTTGTAGTACTAGTGTTTGTATAAGACTTCTTAAGGTCATGACCTTATTTCCTTTATAAGCTTTATTCCTAGGACAGCGTACGCTGGCTGTAAAAGAAAAAATAAATCAATTACTTGATAGAAATCTGATTCAGGATTTAATTCCTGAAAAAGAAAAATATATTTTTTTTAGATGACAGAGCACTTAAAGGAGTGAGGTTTTATAATAGAGAATTGACATAGATGTGTAATTTGTGACTAGAGCATTTTTAACATAGATGCACTTTTTAAGACTTTGGGGGAGAGGAGGAACCCCACAAGGTATTAACTCTTTCAAAAAGAAGTTACGCTGCATGTCTGTAATGTCTCTCACAGATTACTGCTAAGCTGTAAATACTAGAGATAAAGAAATCTCTTTGGTTTAGCTACTTTTTTGTTTCTTCCCTACCACGTAATTTACAGAATAGTTTCCACAGTCTTTTAGCATCTTCAGGGTTGTCTACAGTGCTCCTGTCCTATGTTTCTATAAGAGCCTTGGCAGATGTGTGATCTATTTGACTTTAGCACAATATACGTGGGCTTTGTTTTTTTTTTTTTTTACCTACCACGTAATTTACAGAATAGTTTCCACAGTCTTTTAGCATCTTCAGGGTTGTCTACAGTGCTCCTGTCCTATGTTTCTATAAGAGCCTTGGCAGATGTGTGATCTATTTGACTTTAGCACAATATACGTGGGCTTTTTTTTTTTTTTTTTTTAACTTCTACCTTTATTTAGCCTCGTTATTTCTGCTTTTATTAAACGAGTGGATCTAGTAACCTCTTTTCTTCCTTCCACACTCCTCAGTGCCTATGGATAGCCAGGAGTCTGACAGGTACAGCTGTGTTTGTGACTCTGCCCTTGCTCTTGTTGCCTGCTGTGACCACTTGCTCCTTCTAGATTGATAGTCGTTAACTTCTCTCTTGGTTTTTCTCTGTTGGCTGATCCTGAGCGCTGGAACTCAGGAACAATGAAAGGGAAGTAAGAAAAAGTGTGGACTCTGAAATAAAGGAATGGTTTAGCACTGGTGGCTCTGTAAGGCGGTGTGTGTGCTAGTGGATGGTGATGAAGCTGTTAAAAGGTCACATTTAAATTGCCACTGGTCCCGTATAACACAAAACATATGTAGATTGTAGCCAAAATTATAATGGCTGGAAACACTTAAATTCAACATCAGTTGTTTTTAGTTGTTTTTTTTTCTGGAAGCAAATGGATGTTGAGATATACCTGTTGATTTCTAGCCAACACCATCAGCTTTAGACAGTTCATGGACTCCTTTTCACTGAATTTTTTCTCATAGAAATTGGCTGCAGGCAGTAAATACCACAGAACTGGGGCAGCAGTGACCAGTTTTAGTGATTTGTAAGAGCAGTAACACTTTGATGGTTTGTGTTGCACTACAGAACGGTTTGATTCTTCACCATGATGTTGGTCACAAATTAAAGGGCATAGCTGTGTGGAGCCATCTATGGGACACATTTCGGGGAGTACTGAAAGCAGCTAAGACTGGTTTCTCATGGAGGTGTCTTATAGTGATAGGCTTCATTTTTTTTAAACTTCATTAGGCCAAAATAGAAAATAAAAGCAGAGAGACACCTTGACTGAGGAACGTATTCTTTGGTGGCCAATAAGCTCTGATTAAGATTTTATTGCTTTAGAGCTTTTGTAGCATCCTCCTCCTCCTATGTGGTTTTTCTATCTAATAAAAGACGAGCTCACACTGCAGGCTTTTTCCTCAATAGGGAAATAATAAAGTATTTCATAGCTACATAAGTGCCTATTCTTGCAAAACTAGCTGGAAGTGGATGTGTTTGAGGCCTTGTTCCCATCGCTAAAGCATATGGGGAAAACAGGTTGTCAATATTAGTATGCTCTTAGCTACAAAGAAGTGGGATACCCAGGCAAAGAACTAGAAGATGCAAGGTCTCATACTGAAGTGTTCTCAAGGACAGCTTTTTCTTCTCCTGTGTAATGAGTTTTCTGTAATGTAGCTAAATCTTTCCTCTTATAGGTGTTTTCTTGAGGACTATTCCGAGGCAGTCAAAATGGAAACAGCCACCAGCCTTTCTTTTGCACGCTGTGTGCCAGTTGTGTTTGACTTTGGTTTTCGGTGACAAAACCCTGGTTAGTCTGCAGGTGCCTGTAAAGCAGCAGAGATGCTGCTGCTGCTGCTGTACGTGGACTCATAGAATCACAGAATGGTTAGAGTTGGAAGGGACCTTAAAGATCATTGAGTTCCAACCCCCTGCCATGGGCAGGGACACCTCCACCAGACCAGGTTGCTTGAAGCTCCATCCAACCTGGCCTTGAACCCCTCCAGGGATGGGGCATCCACAGCTTCTCTGGGCAACCTGTTCCAGTGCCTCACCACTCTCACAGGAAAGAATTTCTTTCTGGTATCTAATCTAAATATTCCCTCTTCCAATTTAGTCGTCCGAAGCAAAGCCCATCTGTGGCCGTGCGCCCAGAGAGCAGGGGGTCGTGCTGCCAAATAAACACCCTTTCACCAAGGAGGGAACACAATTCTGATGAGTTGGACAGGAGCTGCCCGACATCAGTGTGTCATCGCCTTCTCCTTCCACCGCTGATGCTGAACCTCCCTGAGGTGCCGAGGGCCTGCAGGAGATGGGGTTTGGTGGACCTTTCTCTCAGTAGCATAGCAACTGCCATCCCTTCCCACCCCTCGGTCCCCTTCGCCTGGCTCCCTCAGCTGTGCTGGATCAGGGACTGAACCAACTTTTAAACCAGGAGAAGTTGTAGGAGGATTTATTTTTAACTGGGATCGCTCCGTTCTGTGAGCCAGCTCTCTGCGCCGTCCTCGGGACCGGCATAACCAGGGGGCGCTTGGAGCTGGGGGGACAGCAAGTGGGGAAGGGGAAGGGAGGGGAGGAAGATCTTCTAGTTCCTGGCACCAGGATTCAAGCACAAACCCTGTGAAACGCTTTCAGCCCGAATGCTGGAGGAGTACAGCTTCGGTAATGACTTGCAATCAGAGGAGTAATCAGTAATTAGTACTAAAGTCCTTTCAGTTTCACTCTATTGACCCGAGGAGGGGAAAGGGAGAAGTGGAATTTAAGCAAGGGGATGGAATTTTCTTTGAAATTTTTGCGCTCCGATGCTGCCTGTGACAACCCAACCTGCAGCATCTCCGGCGCAGCACGGGGGGACGCGCCGGCCAGCGAGTCTTCTGCTTCTATGACAACAGCCCCGCGTCCTCTGCGAGTATCATTGGATCTTATTTTCTGCATTGTGCCTCTAACAAAGCTGCTCTCTCGCCGGCCGCGTTCTGTAATTGCTTTTTTAACTGAGATCTGAAAGTGGCGTTTGTAGCCAGGTACACTTTTGATTATAGCAATCTAGGGGGGGGTTAATAGAAGCAGCAGTGTTTCATTTAAAAGATCAGCTTGGAGTGCGTAGATGGATTCTGTGAAGACAGGGGTAGAAAGAAGATATTGATTCCTGTATGATTAGTAGAATACTTCTTTGTTAAAGGTCTGCTTCTGAATCTTTAAATGGCCAGGCTTCAAGTGATGAGGGCATCTCACTCTTTCAAGCCTCTGTGTGAGTGGAATGGCAAAGTAGAGATTTTAATTTTTTTTTTGTTCTTTAGCAAGTGCATATGTGTTCTCAATGGCATTTGTGGAAGTTATGTATGTGTTTGAGGAAGATAAATCACTCAAATAGGTAACTTACTGTCTCCCAGCTTGGTGTTGGTACAAATCAACTAATCATCTGAATTTGTAATTTTTGCAGCTGAGATTTCTAGCATCTGAACCGAGGCAGTGAGTGCGTTGGCCTGAGTGTGTGTGTGGAAGTCAGTTGGGTGTTGAACTCTTCATTTTAGAAATTCCTGTTACAAGCCACCAGGGATAAGCAGAAGAGCCCTCTTCTGATAACTGGTGAGAAGAAAATTCGTACTTGGGTTTCCTGGAGTGCTTGCACAGGACTGAGGTCTTACTGAAGAGCAGCTAAAGTTCAGAAGAGTGTGTATCAGAATTGTGTTGTATCCTACAGAGAATCACTTGTGGGAAGATTTTACAGCATTCAGTGCAGCTGTTGACTATTGAGCTACTGATAAAGTTCTTCAGAAACTGTCCTTGTTAATGCAATCTGTGAACGAAATGTCTGCTGCACCAACCCTTTTCTGTGTGAGAAAGTTGCATGTGTTTAATCAGAGATAAACAGTTATGCAGATTTTACAGAAGTTTAAACTGAGTTGCTTTTGGTTTGCTTCCCCTCTGTTGGGAATTTAAGTTAAACTGTCATCCCAATTTAGGTTGCCTTTGGACAGGATTTTGGTTTATAGCTGTTTAACTGCAGTGAGTCTCAAACTGTTTGTTTCATTTTATTTTTTTTTGGTGGGTGAAACCCTGCGTGCAGGTGAGACTCCCTAAGAAGGGAGGTATTTGGGCACGTGGTGGGAACTGTGTTCCCAGAGGTGTCCATGAATCCGAGTTGAGGGCAAAATTAACTCATTTATTTGGATGCCAGGGGAAGAGGAGACTTTGTCCCCACTCAGTGTTTTCTGACTCTACACACAGGTAGCACATATCCTAGTTTGGACAAGTAGCTGCTAATCAGACCCGTGCTGTCACTGCTCCAGTTTGCACAACCCCGTGACTGGTTATAAGGAGCTGAGACCTTCACTTTGATTTTGAAACAGCATTCAAGATTAAAAATGTGATACATCTGTTAAAAGGAGAAGTTCCCTTTCGTTCCTCTCCATAGTAATTTGGTCTGTGTAGTTGTCTTCTGCTCTTTACAAACAGAGATGAAAACTCAGGGCCTTGCCTTCTCCTGTGGAGTGTCTGAGCTGTGTATGGTAAAGCAGCCGGGGCTGCTCAGTGACTTCAACCCATCTTGGTATTTCAGGTGTCGCAGTTGTTTTTTTGGTTTCTGAATCCACTTCAGGGTCTCAAGAGAAGGAGGGATCTCTGAAGCTCCATCTTTCCCCATCCCCGCTGCACACTAGCATCCCCAACTCTCTCGTCACCGTAATAAAAAGGGATAATTTATCTGTTCCAAATGCTGCCTGCAGCCCCACTGAGCCCTCATGTTTTATGCAGGTGCCATTTATTTTAATTGCAGTCTTGAGAGTACATACGTGTTGGATGGATTCAAAGTTGTCAGTTGAAATTCCTGATGTTTCATCTTCTCCCATTGTAAATGTTGAGGACAGAACTTTTCTAAGGATAAAATGGTGGTGGTGCCTGTGCTAGAAATGTAGATTTTTAATTTTTTTTTTTTCTGTAGAAGTCATAAAAGGAATTATTTAGGTTTACCTTAGAGGATGCTTGATGAATTGCATAGCTGGATGCACTGACAAAGATTTTAGTTATTGGTTGCTGCACTGCAGTTTATTGGAGCAACAGAAGTGGCACCCTGCCACTGGAGTAAAGAATGCTGTTTCCCCACTAGAATTTGAACAATCTGCAATAGCCATCTGTTATTCTTTTGAACACAAAGCAGTGCAACAGGTATATTTCCTGGGCTTGGAAATCTTACTGCTACAAGTGGATAATAGAAATTTCAAGTGAGGGTTTAAAATAAGATTTCAAGGTGTATTCCTCTTTATTCAGCAGGTAGAGCGGTTATGATATTAGAAAGAAGAGAGATAAGCTAAACATATGGTATACACAGTTAAGGAAAACAAATGCTGAACTGCTCTTAAATCTGTTCTTTTTCAATGTTTGTCCTTTTCTTAGATGGCTTCAGTAACAGATGCCAGATACAGGCAGAAAGATACTTCAGATCAAAATTTTGATTACATGTTCAAACTCCTGATCATTGGCAACAGCAGCGTGGGTAAAACATCCTTCCTCTTCAGATACGCCGATGACACTTTCACACCAGCCTTCGTTAGCACAGTAGGAATTGACTTCAAAGTGAAAACAGTTTATAGGAATGACAAGCGGGTGAAACTGCAGATTTGGGTAAGTGCCAGCATTTTCAAAAATGCTTTATATTAATCCCAGCAAGGATACCATGGTAAAAAAATAGCTTGTTTGGAAGTAGATTTTTTGGATTAATATAGATTTTGATTGTTCATAAGTTTTGTGTGGGTGTATTATTTGTCTCCCTGCAGTATAGCTGAGTAAGTTCTCTTTGTATTGGTGTCTCAACTGGTGGGATTCCTGATATGGTCTTGAGCAGCTGCTCTGTGTTTTGAGGAGTCAGTGAACTATTAAACTGCAGCAAACCCAGAGCAGGTCCAGAGCCCTTTGCTCACTCAAAAAAGTGCTGTTACTAGTAGGTGGAGAAATTCAGTGAGTCCTCAATGAGTGAACTCTGCACATAGCTTCTACTACGAGCTTATGTCCTCCAAAATAGATGCTCGTATCTTCCTGCAACTCATGTACCTGCTCAGCAGCACTGAGCCAGCTCACTTCATCCATCCAGGGTTCCTCGGGGGGGAAAGACAGAGGTGTGCTTCAAACCATCTCTGCTGACACGACTTCTTGGTAAATCAAATGGGAGGAGAAGTGGTGCAGGTAAGCTGGAGGCTCCTTCTGCTTAAACACCCAGTCATGGGACGTTTTCAGCCTTTTTGAATTACAGGATCCTAACCTAGTTTAAAAAAAAAAAAAAAAAAAAAAAAAAGAAAAAGTTCCTGAGCTGCAGTGTGGCAGACTAAGGCCAAGCAATTCTCAGTAGCTCATCATGTACCTTTTTATGGAAACCAACTGTTTTCTTTTATTCAACTTGCTGGCAAATGACTTAAACCCTTCGGTGCAAGTGCCATTTATCCTGATGGTGCTTAAACCCTCTGCATCCCACTGAATTACTCAGTGTGTTTAAAAAAAACACTTAGGCTCATGTTTAAAAAAAAAAAAAAAAAAAAAGAAAAAGAAAAAGTTCCTGAGCTGCAGTGTGGCAGACTAAGGCCAAGCAATTCTCAGTAGCTCATCATGTACCTTTTTATGGAAACCAACTGTTTTCTTTTATTCAACTTGCTGGCAAATGACTTAAACCCTTCGGTGCAAGTGCCATTTATCCTGATGGTGCTTAAACCCTCTGCATCCCACTGAATTACTCAGTGTGTTTAAAAAAAACACTTAGGCTCATATTGCTGTGTTTTAAAGGACCATGGGGCTCCATCTGGAATTCCAGTTAGCAAGATTCTTCTCTTCTGTTTTGCATAAAAAGAAAAGATCTCAAATAGAAGATATGAAGCTAGTATTCGCTTAAGCAATTTTAAAGGAGTTAGGTTACTAACTTGAAGTAGCTGCCTACTTAGTTAAGCTTAAAGCTCAGACTTGAAGATGAGTTGGAATTGCATAGCATTTCTACCCAAGTTCTGCCCCAGCTAATAGTGTATTCTTCTAATTGTTCTATATACACCTGATTTATAATCAATCTTTAATTATGGCATTTAAATGTGATATTATAGTAATCATATTGGGGTTTTATTTATTGTGACTATCTTGAATAGTCATAATAAATTAATGAGAATCTAAGATGAGGAACTTTTGGGGTTTTTTTGGTTTTGGTTTGTTTTTACTGCAACAATATGAGTCATTTTATTTCTGTGTTGCTGGGAACAAGGTACAAATTATTTAATAAAAGATCCTTTTTATGCTGCAAAATTCTGGCATTGAAACTAATGTAGATAACCTGACATGAAACTGTTCGATTTAATTTAGGGTTTAGGTAATAAGAATGTTTGTAGTTTAGGCCCCGTAAGCAACTATCCAGTTTGTCTTTCTTAATCTTGGAACGTGACATTCTCTAATAAGTTGTGTAAAAGCAAGACAGAAAGCAACATGAAATATTTGTGTGAGGTTTTTTGTGTTTTTTTTCAAAGATACTGGGATTAAAATGAATGAAGCAATAATATTAATTGAATCTGTTTGAAGGCTTTGGGGGGAAAAAGGCTTTAATAACCTTAACCTTCTTATAAGCAGAGATGTCAGGTGGATTCCTCAGAGGGTGTTATCTATAGGACCTGTAATATTGGAGTTACCAACAGCATTGTTGACTTAAAATTCATTTTCAATAAAAGGTTCATGTAAGTGTTTGACAGTTTCCAGAGTGACTTGTGTTCTTTTCTTCTCTCTGTGTTCCTTGCATGGATCCCTGATGTGAGTCATGATTTAAGGATTTAACAAAAACAATGAGTGTGTACCTCTGTAAAAACCACAGTATTTGAACTTGTTTACCTCCTGCCTGTCCTGAGACTAAACTTGTAATTTCAATGTATTCTTTTGGGTACATGTAATAGAAGTGGGGACTATTAGCATACCAAAACCATGCATTCCTATGTGTGGGAAGGAAGAGTTTTCTTACCAACCTGTCTTCCAATTACTTTTTTGAAAGATTTACAGCTGCTATTGAGTTTCTGTGAGTGTGGGACCTGCAGCGCCGTTGAACACTTTGCTTTTACTTGCAACTTTCCAGTTATATTGATTTTTTTTAATTTTTTTTTTTAAATTATGCTCCCTCTAAGCTTAATGTTAAGTCTTACCTGAACCAGGTCCAACGTGAAATGAAAGTGTAGAAGGAGAAGGTACAAGTGTTTAAATTAACCACTTCAAATATCTTTATAAAATCCAGAGAGGAGCACTTGTAGAACCCTCTAATGTTCTCTGCTCTGCAGAGCCAGGTTTCTTTCAGTTCATGGGTGCTTGTGGAGCTCTTGAGTGCGTGCAGCTGTGCCACAAATAACCTTGTTTTGCGTCCTACGAATCTCAAGTTACTACAGCTGTGCTGCGATCCAGAGAGATTGGGTGATGGTTGGGACTGTCTGCATTGACTTTTGCAAGTGTTGAACAGAAGAGCAGAGGACTTGGGTGTAGGGTTCCAGCTACAAAGAGCTCCTTGGGTTTTCTTAAAGCTAAGAAAAAATTCATACTGCTTCAAGTGCCATGCAGCTGTGTGTAAAGGCTAACAGTGTGTCCCTAAATGTCTGTCTGGCCTGTCTCATGGTTAATATCTCCAGTAGAAATTGGTGAGTGTTTTTAAGGTAGAGATCTAGCTTTTGTGTTTGCGCTGAGTTTGAGGAGGTCCATATTTTGTGACTGGGGATTTGACAAGCTGTCATGTGTAATGATCAAAGAAGAGTGCTGCTCCCTTCAATCTCGATGTCACTGGTGGGCCTCCTGCTTTGTTGACATGCCAATCACCCAAACTGATATTTTAGTAAGATTCCTATCAGTTGTGCTAGTGACCTGGCAGTCTGGGAAATGATCTGCTTTGAAAAGACTTGAAAGGACACTCTCTCCCTTTTGAGATTCGAGAGGAATGCGACACAGTAAAGATATTTACAGTGGTTTTAAGGCAGAATGATAGCTCTGATGCTAGAGAAGAAAACAGCAAAATGGTGCAGAGAGGGGTTATGTGTAATAATGTTTTGTGGGTTTTTTCCTTTGTTAAAGAACTCCAAGATCAGTTGACGGTGTTTTAATTTCAAGTCTTTTCTGTCTTATTTAGGAACGGTGGTCTTATGTAAATTGAATACGTGACCTTTACTGAGAAAGCTCATTTTGTAATTGGATGAGGTTTGGTAACTTAAACATTTCTAATTTAAAATATCACTTAAGCAAATATATTAATATATTATGTAGACATTCTAATATCTACATAAATGTAAGTCTTGGATTAGAATTTTTTTTTTAAATGCCACTGTCATCTCTAATAATACTTTCATGTAAAGCATCTCCCTTACAATATATTTGTAAGGAGCTGATTTATAATATCTCTCTGCATGTGGGGTGTATGTGTGGATTATTTCTTTCTTGACCAACAGTTTTGTATTCCTAGAGTTGCTAATTACTGATGGAAAGCGATTATATTTTCAGCCAGGTATGCTTTTTATTATAAATAAATCTCAAAGGTAACATTATTATATTCTTAGCAAATGCGTGCAGTTAATACTCAATGCAGCGTTCAGGTTGCCTAGCAGCTAGAGAAGGCCACTTTGTCCAGATCCAGATGGAAGCAGGGTTAATGAATAAAAGTGGCATTGGTTTTAGGTGAGAGCAATGTGAGATTTCTTTTTCTTTCTTTTTTTTTTTTTTTTTCCTTCTGTGCGTTGTGTGTCTCTTGGTGCTAAGTAATAATGGTGCTAAGTAGCAATAATGGCAGAACTCTTGAGCAGCGCAGCATTGGGGTTAACTGCTGAGGGACAGACTCTGGTCCTTCACACTGGCCCAGTCTAGGTTAATTCTATGAGCTCTTTGGATAGTAACACAGATTTCCTCATGGAAAACCACTGGCAGTCTTTAGCCCAAAAGGCTTGCAGGGCACACCGCTTTGCACACCACACAATATGTGTGTTGGGTGAGGAATTGCTTCACACCATCATCATACTTCTGTAGAGCATGTTGCACAGTGGAGCCTCGATTTTGTTAAACATACTATAAACTATTAATCTATGTGATTAATAATAAACATAATTACATTCAGGGTTTGGGCGCCGATGTCACAGTTGAAACTACTTTCCACCTCCTTTTTTAAAGGTAAATAGAGGTTAAATTTAACTTCAGGTTAAAAGGCAAAAGGATGTGATGTTCAGATGGAGACAGCATGTTTAGACTGTGGTATGATTTTTCTTTTAAGGTGCTGCTTATCAGATTTAAACTGCTAGGGTGAGTATGGCTTTTTCTTTCCCACTAACAAGAATGTTTCTATGGCTTGACTGCTGAAACCTGTGGGGGTCTGAGATCAGCGGTAGTGGATGTCTAAAACCCGTGTTACAGCTCTCAGGCACAGCTGGGAAGAGGGTGCAAAGCAACATCACTCTGTTTTTGTGGGAAGGATCTTTACAAACAGAAATATGACAACTGCTAATTACGCTGAGTGGCAGTTACCATTACAAAACAACAACAAAAAAAGTGTAAACCAAAATAAAACCCGAGCTGCATAGCCACCCAGAAGGCAAATATGTGATGTTTTTAAAAGCTTTTTATAGCATTTGTCGCCTGGATGACAGGTTGTTACTGTGCAGTTCACCTCATAGGGAAGGGATTCAAAGAAATAACACTGGTAACTAAGTTAATCCTTTCATTTAAAGGAGGTAAAATTAGAACACCATCATACTTGATTGTAAATTTTAATGGTAATTGCACACTTAACCAAAAGCTAATTATGCATTTCAGATGAGAGAATCATCTATTCCCCTGGCATCCCGTTCCCAATCATGTTTTTGCTAAGTTCCTTATAAGTGCTGGCTTTAAACTTGAATGCTTGCACAAAACTTGTTTCTAAAAAAAGACATCCTAAGAGTTCTGTAATTTGATATATAGGTGCAATAGCAATGGGTGACTCTGAAGATCTAATGGGCCTGATTCTGCTCAGCATTTTCACAGCTGTTGCAAAATCCTCTGCTTTGCTGTTTAGACAAAGAACTAAAGTAGATGAAGTCACCATAGTGAAAAGAACAGATTGATCCTTGTAAGAGGGCAAGGATCGCATCTTACATACAGCATTGAGGGCTTACTGGGTCTCAGGAATGAAAATCATTGTGAGTGAGCAAACCTGAAGCACTACTTCTGATGTTAAAACACAATGCAGAATATTTAACTGGAGAAGAGATACAAAAACGTATTTCAATTCCAAGGTCTTGGTTACATCTCAAGAAATAATACTCCTCCTTTGGGAAGAACTTGGTGCTCTTGCCAGTTTGAATGGTCTTTAAGATGAGAATTGCTAAGAGTGTTACAAGGGAAAAATAAAAACAGGGCATTCCTGCATTTGCAGTTAAATAGTTGATGTGGAAGGTTTATTTCTGCTTATAGTTAATCACCTCAATCCCATTGTTATCTCATTATAACTCTACATTAGAGTGAAGGCTGAATGCAACTTCAATCTAAACTCTGTTACTGCTGGAGTTATTCCTGCTTACGATATTGGATTTGATCCCACTGCGAGGTGTAGTATCCTTTCATGCTAGCTTACTAGCTACGTGGAGCACTTGGCCTTGTTTGGTGCATTACAGTAAAATGAAAAAAGTTGGAGTATTGTATTCAGAGGTACTTGGATTCATGCTGTATCCAAGAGCAGGGTCCAGTCTGTTTGTTGGAGTTGATGAAGAGCTGCTGATAGTTCAAGGGTTTGGACATTTTATAGGGACAATGGGCCAATGTTAACTGGTTGTCCAGTAGGGGAAAAGAAGTCTTGAGAAGATTTCAAGGGGAATTCTCCAGTTGATGTAGTAAGGCAGCTAAACTCTGAAAGGACAAACAGGTTGCTCACCTTTTGAATTTAATGCTTTTTACAGCAGAAATTCAGAACAGATATTTTGGTACTTTCCAGTAATCATTTTACGTAAGGTCTTAGACTCATGTGCCTCAAAACATTTTCCAGTTGTCCTTGTCTTATCAGAATCACCCTTATTATGATTTTCTTTCATAGTGTTATCTTCTACATAATGGCTAGGTATATTCTATATTTAAATATACTTGGTTACACTGTGATCAGTTACAAGATAATGCAGTGGGTGGAATTTATGAGTTCTCACGGTATTTGTCTCAAGTGAGCACATACTTAAACTGTATCATAAGTTTTTGGTAAAATGAGCAAATACAACTATTTGATGAGCTTATTTACATTTATAACTTTCATGCATTGTGTTGTCTACTGCAGTGTCATGTTTATGCAACACTTAGGAGTAGGCTGAATGGCTGATTTTAGAGATAAAAACAGGAACCCAAGACCATAAAAACTGCTTTTCAGATGTGAGAAATTGTACCCTGTAGCACAACTGGGGTACCCGGGAGTTTAGCAGTGGGGACTTTGTAATTTATTTTCTGTTGTGTAGCTATGTAATGTCATCCTGAGTCATTAAACAGCATGAATTAAGCTCCCAGATGTTGAGCACTGATTTTCTGTATTACTGTTGGCAAGGGCTATGGGCATCCAGGAGTATCCCTGAAGCACCTTTAGATTTGTTGGAAAGGCGAATGAGTGATGATCCTTCCAGCACAGGGGAAATGGTGACGTTAATCCCTACCCACAACACAAAATCATCAGCCTCTCACTAGACCAGGTTGCTCAAAGCTCCATCCAGCCTGGCCTTAAGCACTTGCAGGGATGGGGCATCCACAGCTTCTCTGGGCAACCTGTTCCAGTGCCTCATCGCGCTCAGAGCAAAGAATTTCTTCCTGGTATCCAATGTAAATCTACCATCTTGCAGTTTGAAGCCATTACCCCTCATGCTATTGCTACATGCCCTTGTAAAAAGTCCCTCTCCAGCTTTCTTGTAGGTCCCTTTGAGTTACTGGAAGGCTGCTATAAGATCTCCCCAGAGCCTTTTTTTCTCCAGGCTGAACAACCTCAATTCAAGAATGTATCTTCCAATAGCAGTTTAGCACCTTGTATTTTATATTCAGGAGCCACTGCAGCCCAAAAGTCTATCCTGGGCACCCTAGCGTGTCCTTCTCTGCTTCTGTCACAGTCCAGGTTTTGCTGTGTTGTTAAGATGTTCCTCCTTCCAAGTGGAGCTGCTGGTCCCAAGTGCTGTATGAAGCTCACACGTGGGCATCCTGTGCTTCTCTTGTGCGCTTGCGTCTTGTTTGAAAAGCCCTTTGGTTTTGCTAATTCTATTTCTGATCCATTTATTTCCTAAACGTATATCAGATAATCAATGCTTTGCCACTAATTTATGTTAGAAACTGATATAGGGGGCAGCAAGAGGGTTTGGGAGGAGCAGGTGTGAGCGGGGCAGATAAATGCACGGTTATACGAGCGGCTGTGCTTTATTAAGTGAAATAACTTCATGTGGTGTCAGAGTCAAGCCATTAAACTTCGTGTATTACTTAAGGCTCAATGAGGGTGTTTTCTCAGCCGGATTCCAGCTGGCTAGTGGCTCTGACAAACTGATACAGACATCTGTACCAGTGCTGGAGGGTAAAGTCATGGAGAGAGCGGCGTGTGTCGACACGCGTGTGCATGTATGCTGCTGCTGTTGCTGTCCCTCTGCTTTTCTCCTCGCCGGAGCGATGAAATGGAGCACACAGGGGCTCTGTGCGTAGGATGTTTGTTAGCCAGGATATTCATGCTGCTGCTGTTTTTCGTTGTGTTCAGAGATCCACCTGCTGCTTCCCCTGCCGCGGTCCCTGGGTGGGTGACAGCGCTGTGGCGGTTCCCCAGTCGCCAGGCGTCCCAGTGCCATGGTAACTGCATCCTGCTCCGCTGCCTGCCAGCGGGCACACAGCCCTTCCCGGGGCTGAAAGGCAGCAAGCTCTCCAAGTGCCAAATTGTGGTAGACTGGCGTGAGTCAGCTTTGATAAAGTCCGTGGAAAGCCCTTTATCAAGTGGTCTGAAGGTCTCTTTTTTTCCCTTTTTTTTTTTTTCTTTTAAAGAGGGAAGAAAGAGAAATAACTCCCATCAAATGTGTTTTGGATTATTTTATGTTAACTCTAAAACTGTCCTCCGTTATTGAAAGGCTGGAAAATGCATTCACATTGGAATTACCACCAAATGCTAAATTGCTTCCTTGCTGTGCATTTTAGCCCCATGTCGTACACCTTTCAGTAAGGCTGTACCACTTTTCCTGTAGTTTTGTCTTGGCTCTTTGTTAAGCATCCTGGCTTGCTTTCAATGAAATCAGATAGCACCTTTGTAAACACCTTTGCATTAACTGTGAGGGTTGTTCTCGCAGAATAGTGTCGTAACAGAATTTGAAATAATGGAGTTGTGCGTAAGAGTGAACAAGAAGAGATAGAGAGGAAAAGAGAGGAAGTCAATTTACTTGTTTCCTTTCTAGAGGAGAAGTATTCTGACTGCAATATACCACAATTGCATGGAATAACAACACTGGAAATTTACAGCCAAGCAAGGTTAATTAAGGAATGCATTTTCTATGTTTCTCTTGCATAAGAGTAGAATGATGGACCTCAACCTTCACGTTTCTCTTACCCTCTCTCTGCCCTCGCTGGCTTGTAGAACTGCCAGCGCTGTGAAGAAAATCAGACTTTGCCATGTTCATGTGTTTCTGTGTGTGCAGTTTCTAAAGAGACACTTAAGTTCTGTTGGAGTTGCCGACTTCGGCTACGACATGGGTGACAGCCCTGCAGAGGTTAGCTGGAGCTAAGTGTGGCATCACGGGCACAAGTTGGAACATAAGAGGTTCCACTCAAATATGAGGAGAAACTTCTTCACGGTGAGGGTGACAGAGCCCTGGAACAGGCTGCCCAGGGAGGTTGTGGAGTCCCCTTCCTTGGAGATTTTCAAGACCCGCGCGGATGCAGTCCTGAGTAACATGCTCTAGCTCTAGGCAATCCTGCTTCAGCAGGGGAGTTGGACTAGATGATCTCTATGGTCCCTTCCAACTCTAAAATTCAGTGAAATTCTGTGAAATCATGTAACATCTTGACAACTGGGTGGACAGAATCAACCCTCTCTGGAGTTGTCTCCGCTATCGTCGGGTGTAAACACTTTTGTTTGTTGTGTGTTGCTGTAAAATACAAACTTCTTCAGCTGGAATTCTTTAGACGCGCTCTCTGCTCCCTCTGTAGAGGCACAGCCGACTAAATGGAAGGCAACAGAGGATTGGGAAAGAAGAGAGCTAGTTAGGGGTCGGGAGGGGTGATTAAACTTCCTTTCTCTTACCCTAACTACTGCAAACTGCACCTTTGCCACACCAGAGCGTGGCAGGGTTTGTTCCAGTTCCTGATGGGATGAAGACAAAGTGCTAGTTTCAGTCCTGCCACGTGTCTGGTTCATCCCTGTGTTATTTCTAAGCTGCCCGAGGCTGCAGGCTTGTGTCACACGTTGTTAGGAACGTTGTGGTGTTTCAGAAATCACTGCTTGCAGGACTGTGGAAACTTATTTATGATTGCCAGAGAGGAAGTTTTGGCTGTTGTGCAGCCATTAGGGAGAGAAACTTAAGTGACAAATTAAGGTATAGAAGTTGAAATGCCATTGAGTGTTTGGATTTACAGTGTTCATTTAATCCTGTATCCAATGCCAAAGACACAATGCTAACAGTTACCAGAAAAAATCCTAGAATCATAGAATGGTTTAGGTTGGAAGGGACATTAAAGAACATTGAGTTCCAACCCCTTGCCGTGAGCAGGGACACTTTCCACCAGACCAGGTTGCTCAAAGCCCCATCCAGCCTGGCCTTGAACACCTCCAGGGATGGGGCAACCTAAGGGAAGGAAAGTCTTCAGATATGATTCAGATCTCTTACATTGGTGCAAGCTTGGAGGATGTGGAGGACAGGCTTACGTCACACATAGGGTTCAGTGCTGCGGTAACCTGTGCATCCAGCCTCTCAGGGTATGGTAGAGCACCGAGGGGAGATATGTTGCCTGAAAGCAGGAAGGTTGAGCTTGGTGCAGCATGCCTGATTTAGCTTCAGCACAGCTTCGTGCTGGCACAGCTGTGCCATCACCACTTCTGGAGATAGCTCTCTCTCTGGTAAGCGAGGTCCTGTGCACAGAGCTGATGTGCCCTAGAGCCAGAGAGCGAGTGGGGTGAAAACTGGCACAAAACTAGAGTGGAACCAAAGGAGGACCATGAAATGAAACAACAAAAAAAAACCCAACCCAGTACCTTTGATGATTATGTTAATTATGGTGGAAAGCAACACCAAAGGAGCAGTGCTTGTAGATGCTGGCTTACAAAGTGGCAAGGAGTGGCCCCGAGCAGCAAGCCCAGGAGGGCTGGGTTCTGCAGGGATGGAGCTGCTGTCGCAGAAGTGTCAGTCTGCAGGAAGACCAGATGGATCCCAGCCTTCCTGCGAGCTGGCTGGTGCCTGGGCTTAGCGCTTCCCGAGATGAGGAAGGTATGCATTTGGCAAAGCTCTCCAGCCTGTTTTTATACACCCTTCCTCACCAAACCTCCTTCCTAGGAGTTGTTTTCCTATGTGTGAGACGTGGTGTAAAGCACAGAAGGGACTTGAATGGGTTGGCTGATTATAGGAACTCAGGGCTCCAGATGAACAGCATTTCTGTGCTGATGCTCATTCCAACTGTTGCGCTATAATTATGCGGCAGCTGAAAATCCATACCTGTTTAAGGCTCATTATCCCAGCTAAAATGCATCTCCTCTTTTATAAGAATGCCCTTCAACTTGAAAACAGCATGCAGGAGAAGTCACTACTGCAAAGATACTTAATGAGGTGAATTCGTGAGTACTGCTCGGTCCCCCTGAGCCTTCGGGGGCTGGAAGTGTAAAATTAATCATTTCCTTTCACTTGTGCTGGTTAATGATTTATTTAGGGAAAAGCAAACTCTCCCAAGGGAAGAATCTGCATGAAGTTCTGCCCCCACGATATACTTGCTACTCTTCTGAGTTGTCTATGGCCCGCTCCACAGTAGCGTGTTCAAAGCTGCAGCTGTTGTTCTGAAATATTGGACATGTTTGAAATTCTTTCAGATTTCCTGCTAAATTTCAGGTGTAAATATGCATAGGAGCTACTTGTTATTCTATCAAGAGACTGCAAGAAATGTAAAGGGAGCAAATGCAGAAAAAAAAATAATCCACGCCATTGTCACGGCAAACCTGTGGTCTGAATAATCCTTCACCTCAATCTGGAAATGGTGTTGGTCTATCCAGATGTTGACTGTTTCAACGGGAAATTTCACCTGAACCTTGCAGAATCTGGCTGTAACTTAGACACGGCAGCATCTTGGCATCACTGCGGTGTTGGCTCGAAGCCGCGGCAGTTCTCCCCTCTGCAGCCTGGGCTGTGGAAATCCTCTCTGCACAGCTGGAAAACTCTGTGCTGGGAAGCACAGGAGCTCCAGTTGCGTGTCAAAACCTGATGTTGTGAAGTGATGGCAAGGTCGTCACCTGCCGTAGCATTTACAAAATCCAAGTGCTTAAACAGAAGGAAACAAATGGCTTTTATTTTCCACTAACTGCATGCGAGGTGGGTGTTTGCTCTGGTACGGAAAATATCATCCCTGTGCATCCCTTCTGCTCCAGCTGGGATCTTCAGAGCTTTAAAGTTCTTGGAATGGCATCTGTTTATCCTTCCTGAGAATGTGCCCTCCCAATGTATAATATTATGTTATCCCACAACAGTGAGAGAGTCAGTGCAGGCAGTTTGATGATCACAAAAACCCAGATTTCTTTAATAAAAAACAACAACAAAAAAACCTTTTATCACTTAATACATGGGCAGAGGCAGTAGATGGTATTTGTTTGTTTGATTATAGTGTCAGAATCTGTGCAATGTGGCCTTCCTTTTTTTTTTTTTTTCTTTTTTTAAACTATAGTCCACGTGTCTGAGTAGCATTGCAGCATTGATTTTCTTTTTTTTTTTTTTTAATATTTCGTGAAGGAAGGTGAGAATAAATCCAGGCTATCATATTTGCTAACTACTCTGGGACTGTTACTAGGAAATATGAGAAGCAGGAGATTTTTCATTTTGTCATTTCTAATTTGACTACTTATTTTGTGGATATAAAAAAAAAAATAGATAAAAATTTAATTGCCCTCATGCCACAGGTGAGTCACGTGTGTTCTGCTAAAATCTGTTCAATAATGTGTCTGTTCAAAATATTCTCTCAAAGGGAGATGCTCAGTGACTTTTTGAGTCATGACTCATTGGGTCTCCTTTTTTTTTTAAAAAAAATAAATTAAAGGGTTCCCAAGACATGTTAATTTTAAGATCTCATCTATTAAATTCTTGATTAATAACAATAAGAGTGTAATTGACAGTAGGTCAAGGCTTGAAGAATTCATATAACTGGTGTTCTCCTTTTGGAAAAGGAGGGATAGTTTGTTCTATACTGGAGGTGGACTTGCAGAGACCCAGGTTTGGAAGCAGAGATCAACCACCTGAGAGACTGGGAGCGTTGCACTAGACTCTCTCCCTGTGAGGTGCAATTAGGAATGTATCTCCTCATCTGCATGGTCTTCCCTTCATCCGGAGGATGTACAGGACCTGTCTATCTGCAGAGGAAGGGACGGGGGTTTGCAAGAATGAAATCTGTATTGGCATCAGTGATTACATCCTAATTCCTACTCTTCAGAAATGAGCTCTTCCCAAGTTTTGTACTTTTGCACAGTCCAGGTTGCGCTTTGAATTCGGACTTGCAATCTGGAGCTGTTTCCAGCAGGGACTTCAGGCTCTAGAGGAGCTTTCTCCTAGAGTCAGTTATGTGTGTTCTCTGTCGAGAGGCTTGATGCTGTGGGTCTTTGCTTTGGTGGTCCCAAGGTATCGCTCAGCTCATGCAGGTTGCTGCAAAATCCTCTACACTTAGTGTCACTTTTATTACTAACCTCTTCCTTCACTATGAGTAATGAGTGGAACAGAAAATTGTGTTTCTTTGTTTTATTAAATAATGAAAGAGAAAACTGTGCTTCAGCCCTTACCAAAAATAGAACCTGACTATATTTTCTCTGGCTCTTTTTCTTTACTATTATTTTACTATATTAAATGCAACTTTTTTTTCCCTTTGGATTTCTTTCCATCTTTGTGCCCTGAAGCTTCAAACACCAAAATTTGTGAGTCATATAAATGTTCTGAGACATCAAATTAAGTAGAAACTGGAGAATGAGTTCTCAAAAGGTTGTGAATGCTGCTGACGTCAATCTCAGATTGAAAAAAGAAAGAAGATATAGCTGGAGAATCCTGTGAGCAAGACTGTAAGGGCACTTATGCTAATTCTGTTGTTGGAGCACAAATTGTGTTTTTATAAATGAAGGCAATAGTCCCAACTGAAGATTTAACAGGCATTCATCTTAGTAACTAGATGATCTTGAGCTTTCATACTTTATACTGAAATTTGCCTTCAGCAGATTCAAACGAAATTGCTTGGAAGTGACTAAAATGAATGGCAGCATGCTTTCTCCTTTTTCAACTTGTAATATGATTCAGTTTTCCAGCTTTACATTGGCAGCATTCCTCCTTCAAAGGAGCATCGCAAAGTATGGGGTTTTTTAATGAATGGAAGACTAGGAAGTTATTTAGAGATTTTTTTTCTTGTCTGTGGGAGAGAACTGAATTTTTAAAGTAGCAAGGAGTCATGAAAGTCAATATATCTTAAAAATTATTTTGGTAACATGAAACATTTACCTTCCAGAAAGCAGTTACTAATACTGTTTTTGAAGTTAAATGCATGCAGATTTCTTATCTAGATTGATTTGTCAGTGCTATTGAAACTTCCTATAGGGAGAGTGAGAAGAGTGCAAAGCGTGACTAAAGGAAAGGGATGTTTTCCTTCTGGAAACGACAAGGAAGTCATTTGCTATTAGCTTATCAGTGCAGGACGCTTTTATGTGTAGGCATGTTTTGGCTTTAAGAAATAGGGCAGTTCAAAGTTTACTATTTTATCGTACCTTCATTCAGACAGTTCACTGGAAGCCTGCATCTAATTGTTAATTAATAGTCCTGCAGTGATCACTCTGGGTCTAGATGGGTTTTGATGCAAGGTACGTTTCCACTGATGAAGTAGGAGTTGAAGATGTTCAGCCCTTTGTAAAATCAAACTCTCATTTGGAGAGCATCTTACAGCAGCAGAGAGAATACTGCGGAGTTCAGAGAGACCAAAGTGAATTGAAGTGAGCCCAAAGGTATTGAAGGCACGAGGTAATGTGATTGCTGGGTAACTAGATGGGGGCAGCAGAGTGAATGCCTCCATCAGGTTATCTGTGTTGCTGTGCTCAGGTGCCTTTCTGATGCTGCAGAGAAGATCTTTCGACAGATTCCTGTGAGAAAGCAGTTTACAGGCTGGTGGCACGGCATGTACCTGTGCGTGAAATACGGCGGTCAAGGCCAGTGTGAAATTAAGCAAGTAATATTGCTTCAAATTTAGGGATTAAATAGAAGCTGGATTTACCTGCAGGAAGCTCAGCAGGACAGTAACGAAGAGGGGCTGTCTAGCTGGATACTCCCTGCAAAATGTACTTTTGCTTTGAAGCTGAGAAGAATGCAAGGGAGGAAGTTCTGGCTCTTGAAGCTTGTGCACAGTGTAAATAGAAATACTCAAGAAGAGCAGCCCCAGGAGCTGCTGCCAGCTGTGGGGGACACCAAGGTGAGCCCATCCAGGACTCAGTCTCCAGCTGCAGGCTTTTTCTGGGAGGGGGACCAAACCCCATCCATTTACAGTCCTCCTTCTGCCATAGTTCCTTGGTTACCATTGAAAGGGAGAAGCAGGCAGGGATGACAGATAATTTGACTGAAAATTTATCAGCCAGTGGGATAACTTGCCTGATGTAGGTGTGATAGGGGCTTTCTAATGCTTAGGACCAAGAATGGTCAGGGAGCATCTTGTAGTTACAGTATACAGCTTGACCTGTGAGGAGTGAGATCCTTTAAATTGCACCTATAGAGTTAAGAAAAAGTTTTAAATTGAGAGCATTGTATCATAAAAGGAGTCTGTGGAATTTGTCTGATTCTGCCTGTTTGGCCATACAGGCAAAGAAGAAGGAGAGGTCTCAGTTATATGTGAAAGAGTGTTGAAAAGGAGATCCACCACAAACTGCTGTGTTGGTGATTGGCTTCTAAGTTAGGAAGATGTTTCCTCTGTTGGTAAAGTTTTACATAATTGTCCTCCACCACAATTTTCTGTCTATTCCAGAAACACCCATTTCTGTTTGCTGTTTGGATCAGAAGCTTGTGCCTTTCAGGACCGGATGCTGAAACACTTCAGCTGCTGGTCTGAGATGTTGTGGTGATTTCTTGGCCCCATGTTGAATGAGCATGGAGGCAGACAAGCATTTCTGTTCTCTGAAGCTGCCCATTTCTGGTTAACTAGCATAAAAATGAATATCTGCTGAATTGGTGCTTATCAGAATTCCTAAACAACTCTTCTGCCTCCAGCAGTGACACTCGATTATGTTTCTCATTCCTAAGCCTCTTAGAGGTTTAGCATTTATGAATCTCGCATAATACTGTTTGCTTGACACATTTAGTTAGGCATGTGACAGTGATGGGTTGAGAGAAAAACAAGCTGTCTCACCAAGCTCAAATGGAGGCTTCTGGTAAGGAGGGTGGAGAAGCAAGCATAGGTTTCCTGCTGGTTTAAATCATTAGAAGAGGGCCATTAAAATAACTAGAATGGATTTAATATAAAAGCAGGTTATATGTCTACTTCCCAGCCAACTGTAGACAGCCCACTACAGCTGGTTTTGTTCGCAGTTGCAGTAGAGAGTCTGAGGACTTGAGTGAACTCTAGGGTGGCTCGGCTCTCACCTGATCCCTCAGGATGTGTGATCACACTGGTGGTGTGTCATCTTACACTTGATATTGATTCTGCGGCTAAATTATGGGATAAAAACCAAACGTGGATCTGCAAAGAGCTGTCTGCCCAGTGTCTTCCATGAACGAGAGGTAGAAGGTCCATCAAGTAGGGAGGAGGCAACCGTAGTGCCGATGGGGGTGGTGGTTCCTGCAGCCCTGTGGCTGTGAGTGCTCACTGCTGGAGGGGATGCTGCTGGGCCAGTCTGAGTTGCCTTTCTGCAGTGGCTTCACAATGCAGGGTCCTGAGCATTCTTGTAATAAAATGCTGTTAAGAAGTAGTTGGTATTGTAAGCAGGTGCATTCCAGCTTGGCGTACCTTGAAAATTTGACAGCAGCCAGATGTTTAACAAGGTAGAGTAACTGATTACTCTAAATACCATCATATAAATCTTGCAAATGCTACTGGAGCTGAGACTCCAGATACGCCTTGTGAATTGTGATTTCTCAGAGGTCCTGTTTGATCAGAGAGTAAACTCCTGTCTTTAACCCCAGATAGGACCCAACAGAGATAGCACGTATTGTGATGGGTCATTAATGGCCAATTTCAACTAGTCGGCTAATTGATCCTTTGGAGCTACATGAGGCTGGTTGAAAATAGTTATACAAAGACATATATTTTTTTTAGTATTTTAATGGAAATTGACTCAATGTTGTATTGGATATAGCTGCAGAAAAAAGCTTTCTACAGCCGCAGAGTCTTGCTTTGGTGTACATTTCGGCCAGCGTATGGTGTATATTTTAACTGAACACATGGAGAATTAATTTGATTTAAGTTGATTGATTTTGATTACTGACAGGAGGATATGCTAATGAGAAACAATCCATCATGTCTAAAAGACTGCTTCAATTTCTAGCACAGATGATACATAATGTTTGTATGGCATGCATGAAAAGTACAGTAAAAATGTATTGGACTACTTTGAAATTTTTCTCAGTGGTTACTCCTTGGTGAACAGGAGAAGACACATTATTCTGCTTGCAGCTTGACAATGCATTCTTCTGTCAATATAAATTATGACATTGAATATATCTGGCTGGGATAGATATATTTCTTTGCCTCACAAAATTGGTAATACTAAAAAAAAAAACCCAAACAAAACACTCAAAACCACCCAACAACAACAACAACCACCAAAATACCACAAAGCCCACAAACAAAACCACACCAAACCCCCCCCAAAAAATCTCCCCAGTAGAGTTTGGGGGCTTGCAGCTTTGCACCCACATGCTAAGGTGTGTGAAAACCTCCAGCTGCTGGACTGCAGCAGCCTCCATCTACCACACTTTGGGTGGAAGAGAGGAACCCAGTGCCATTTTTCAGCAAAACTTCTGCCTGTGGGTCAAGAGGTTGCATTACCTGGATAAAGTGCCAAAATAACCTTTTTCTATCTAAAAAGTTCCAGAAGGTAGTTGTTCAAATGCACTGCTGAACTCCTGCTAGTGGTGTATGAGCTCGAGGCATCCAGCTCAGACCAGTCTTTGAAATTGGTCATTTAGTTTTTAATTTACTGGAGCCTGTTTGTTTTAGATGTCTGTGTACATGTTGCTTAGGGAGAAAAAGCGTAATATCATAGTGGAGGATTTGAGGAGAAAGCAGATTGTTGGATGCAACATCTCAAATCTGCGGCTAGAAATTTCTTCTTGTGAGCGTTCAACTATAGGTGGGAAGCCTTCTTGTTGTATTGTGTGGGTATGAATCAGCCAAGGCTTGAAGTGCTCTTCTTCGTAACTTAAAAGTGGTAACTCCTTCCTTTATGTGGCTATTCCTCCTGTGCTCCCCAAAGTCATGTCAACTTATCTATGTTGTGATCCTCCAAATGGAGGATCTTACATTAAGATAAACATGCCTCACTCTTAATATACAAGTTTGAGCAATCAGCTCCACTATTCTTACCCCTATGAATATGGTATTGATATAAAAATCTTTCTGAATGGCCAGTAAATTAAGTTGTGTCATAGCAAGTCAGCTGCTCTCCTGATGGGGAGACTTGGCTGATGTCTAGGCCCTAAGGAGTTTTCCACCTGGCCAAAAATACCCACTTCATCAAGGAGGTGGGTGTAAGAACATTAAGTGATAATCCACCATATAGTGACTGATAGCAACTGATCTGAGAGACTTATGCAAATAATCACTATAGACACAGCTGCTGCAGGAGGAGAAGAAAGAGTGGGATGTTTTACAGCTACCTCTGCGTGATGTTTTTGCAGCAGCGCTCGAGTAATCCCACTGCCTGTGCTACCAAGGTGAACCAGACAAATAACATTTATTTAAGTAGACAAGAGCCTAAGCAGGAGGAGGGGAGCTCGGCTGCTTTTTTCCCCACCAAAGTCCCTCGATGGGGTCAAGCATTGCCCTTGGGAAGGAAACTGTCCCCCCGTGGAGAAGAAACTCTCAGGTGAAGGATGCTGGCGAGCGCCCGGAGATGGCAGAGCTGCAGTGGCTTTCTCCCAGGGCAGCCCCAAGGTGAGAGGAGGAGGTGTCACTCCTGTGAAGGGGAAAGTCCCGCTGACGTGTGAAGGGTTGCTGGGTAGCTGAGCCTGGTGTTCTCCTTGGGCACAGGGTGACACAAGCTCTCTGTCCTGCCTTGGTGGTGTGTTTCGCAGGAGCCACTCAGGTGACAACAAGCACGGCTGCTGAGATCAGGGAGAGAGGCTTGCTGGTACTTAATCTGCTCCTGTCAAGCAGCAGGGTGGCATCTCCTCCTAGCTGTAGCAGATGACAGCCTCGATATGTCCGTGAGGCAGCTTGGATATGCTTTTTGGAAAGCACAGCCTGTCAGTTAACACCTGCATTTACACAGGCAGCAATGGCAAATGAAACACACTCTTAATGCGAGCCTATGAAACCTAATGTTTCTCTGTGGCAAAACCAATCTGTATTTCATTATAAAATGAATAGCTACCTCCAGGCTGGTGTTTCTTTTCTCTTTCTTTGGTTTCTTTTGTTTTTATATATTAACTCTTCATTCCTTGAAACAGAATTACTGTTTTGCTTTAGGAAGTGCACAGTCGTCCCACGGTGGCTCTGCTGCACCTGTGTCTCACACAAGTTCAGGTCTTCTCTGCAAGGATAATTTGGGATGCAGTTAGATCCAGGGGACTGGAAGTGGCCAGAAGTAATCAATGGAGGCAGGAAGGCGATTTTATCATTGGGAGGAAAACACTTGCTGGTAAAAGGACAATGAAGCGAGAAGGGTCTTCACAAGGACTCAACAGGACTCCTAAGAGGTCCTGGTGATGTGCCCTTATCTCCCTTACTTTAATACCATAGGACGTGCTTTTTCTCTTCCTCTTTCCTGAGCTGCCCCTCTGGTGTTGTCCATCTGGAGTGACAGGAGCCAGCTTTGTAATTGGCAGGTTTTTGTCCCTGTTCAGCAAGTGAAGGAGCAGTGCATCACCTGCTAATCTCAGCTGAGATCAGACAAACCCAGAAAACTCCAGCTTCTTCCGTAGCGTACCCGAGAGCAAAATCTGGTTCAGATGCTTTGTCTGAAGTTACATTGGAAAACTGCCTCCAGAAATTATTTCACTTTCAAATTGTGGAAACTATAATGAATTATGAATAACAAGCTGGTGATTCCTGTGAACAAAGAAATTCTGAAAAAATTCCTGTGCTGGTTGTTGCAGCTTCCCACAGAAAAGGATGAATGAGTTTGCAGTGGAGAAAGTACAGCTCCATGTTGGCTTTAAAGTTTTCAATTTTGTGTTGAAAACACGAAGCTGGAAGGAACAATGGTACCATGGCAACTTGTGATCTTTTTAATCTTTCTTGCAAGATTGTAGAGCTGTTTACCATGGCAATATCAAGTTAATATAGCACATTCTTTCTGAATTTTTTGTTTTCCCTTTTATTTTAATGGTGTGTTTGAAAACTCTCTGATGCTGTATGCTGCAATTGAAGCTCTGCGATACCTTTAGTAAAACAAAGATGCTAATTATGAGCACTGGAGGTTTTTTTTTCCTTCACTTGTTCGTTTTCTTTGTTTCAAAAATCCTATTAATACCTGAGAATTCTGACCTAAGCACAGTCTAATTGAGACACAATGTGAAGCCTGTAATTGAGTTTCTGTTTTCATTAGATAATTTCATTAATTGTATTTCTATCATTTGCTCCTTAAATCTGAGAATAATGTCTGAGAAATGGCTTTTCAGTAACCACATGGACGTAGGGGTGGTGACAGCTCTACTTCTCTGGAGTGTGGTTATGTTTCTCAGTGTAGTCTGGGCACTAATCTGCATTACCATGCTATGAAGTTGTTCAACATTTGGACTATGTCACAAGATGCAATGAAAAAGATGCATCTTTGAATTCTAATGGCTTGAGCTTTACTAGATTTCTCCGCAACTCTGCGGGTGCTGAGTTTGACCATACCCCTGGAAGTGACATCCAACTTTGTCACCTTTAATACCCGCTGTTTTTCTTCTTTCCACACAAAAATGCGGCCTCTCCCATTTTCGAAGTGGCAGAGCAATGGACACAGCACTGAAGCGAGCATGGATGAGAGGTTGTTTCAGAAGCTCTTGTCGATAAACTGCTTTGAAAGATGGGGAAGATGTGGAGGTCATTTATGTTTACATCTTACTTCACAAGATAGACTGCAAGTGGTCTGTTCATTAATTAAAAGGAGGTAAACATGTGCTAGAATGTTGCCTGTTCTTATCTAAGAGATTTTATATAACATTTGCTGTCTGTTGATATAACTGTCCTAATGAATGCAGGGCTGACTTGATGTGATATCATTAGTGATGTGGAAGGACACTTTGAGATTAGAACAGAGTGTTTATCATCTAATACTTATTGTCTGACTGTTTGACTCCAGGAAGAGTACATACTGTGGATGAAACTTGGCAGGATATTTATCTGTGCCCTACTGGATGAGGATAACTAGGGTCTAGGAAGGTTTTAGTCACTAAGCATCAGGAAGGCTGGCACAAAGTACTGCTCAGCTGTGGCAAAAGACCCTTGCTCGAGGATTAGATGTTAGGATTCCCTTTCCTCACCTGCAGGTGTTGGCAGGAGATGAGTTCTGATGCTGCCACATGGTCTGCCACACAGACCTGGTCAAGGGTGTCTGGGATTTATGGGAACTCTCAGTTTGTAAGACAGGATGCACTTGTCCTCACACACAAATACTTTGTCATGGTGCAGTGAGTGCTGGTGGGACAAGGATGAAGTCTTCTGCTTTCTCTTCAGGCTCCATATGAAGAACTAGCAAAAGGAGATATCTAAGCAAAGAGATCTGGACATTATTGTGGCTTTCATAATTTTTCAACTGACTCAGAAGATGAAGAGAAAACCTTTGGTCAAGGGAAATTTCACTTTGGTACATTGGATGGAGAAAGAAGACCTGGGTGCCATGTGAGGACAGAGGCTGGCTTTTTTTTTTCCCTTTCAGTTCTTTGTATTAATTTTATTAATGCTTAAAATGGGGATACATTTTGTTCTCTGGACTCTGTTCTTCTGAGACTGGTGATTGTGGTATGAGTGTACCAGTGAAACAGAAACTAATTATCTGTTTCCTGCAAGACCAGAAGTCATTCTGTTCTGCAGAAAGGCCAGATACTGTCACTGCCTGAATCTTGATATAAAGCATTAGGGTCAGACCCAGGCAGCCAACAACAAAACTTCCCCTGCTGCTCTACAGCCTCCAAAATTGGGTTGAGTTATAATTTTTTTTACGATGGAGTAAGGCAAAGTAGTGATGGGCAGAAAGTGGGGGTCATGTAAATGTAGTTTCATAAGGTTTCGAAGCAGTTATGCTGTTGCTGAAATCACGTCTCCTTAGTGTTAAAATGTCTTCAGCTCATTGGCAGATCTGATTCTGCTCACTTATACCTTATGCTTTGCTCCAAACTTTGTTTTTGCACCTTTTTGGTCAAGGGGAGGGATTTGGACTGGAATGGGACCAAGGACAAGTCCCAAGAGCCTTGTTTTGTTTTGTTTTGTTTTGTCTCTGTCATAATAAATAACTTGTATTCCTCAAAACATCAACTTGTTGCACCTTCTCCAGACAAATCACACAGCTCCACGTGAAAGCAGAGGAGCTCCGTCTGCCCAGAGGTTCATTCTCGCTAAGGAAGCTGGTTTCATTTGATAAATATTTCAGTGGGTGTTTTCCTCAGTGCAACAGGACAGATTCATTCCTAAGCTGGGAAGTGTTTCACAATGGTAATGGAGTGTAGAATTGCCCTTTGAACTGATGATCCAGAGAGTCTGTTGTCAATTTTCCGCTGGCAGACAGTCTGGGTGATTTAGGAAGCAGCGTAATGCTTATGCATGAACTTGTCTTTGCGTTGTGCGTGATACTATGATTGCTTCAATTACAGATTTGTTGATAGACCTTCACTTGCTTGGGGTGATGCTGAGCAGTTTCCCTATTTTATGAAGCTATATTAATGTAAAATTGGTAGTATATAATGAAGAATGACGCCTCCATATTTTTGTTGATCTGTAAAGCATCCCACACGTTCAGTGTTCCATACAAACATAATCTCATGCTGTCCCTGTTTCACGTGGGATTGCTTTAAATAAGATGGTCTGGAGTTGTCATTAACAGCTCTTTTTACAGCCTTCTTTCCTTGGGCTGAGGTCTGTTATGTGCTTTGAGAAACGCACATGGAAAATGCTGTATCTTCTTTCCCTCTTATCTAGAAACTTAGTCCCATGGGGAGAAAGTATGCAGGATTCTTCACTGAGGTCACTGGACACAGGCAGGACCTTACAATGCTTCAGGGCTTATTTGATATCAAAATTCAGCCGTCCCAGGGCAGCTCCCTGGGTCTGGGCTGAACAGAGTGGTCCTGGTGAGTACAGACTGTGCTTGAGACCCCAACCGAGGTCCCACCAGTGGGAATGGCGGGGGACAGCTGGACTTGGAGGCATGCATCAACAGAGCTGCTCTCCATCAGAAGGGCAGGTAAGTGCACCATCAGGGACACCAGCAGTCCCTGTGGCACGGTCTACTCTACCTCACAGATCTGCCCCCTTATAAAAGTAATTCTGTTGCCTTCAGTAGAAGCATTCACTCAAACCCTGTAAAAAGCGTAAACAATGCTGCTGTAGCAAACCTTCTCTGTAGCTAACATTTTTCTTGCTAGGATGAGAATTCTTTGACCCTTACCACTTGAGTAGATGTGCACGTATTAGCCCAGCGGCAAGCTGGGTTTGAAATAGTCTGTCCCTTTTATGCCTCACATGGCTTAATAAATCATTAGAAATATGATAGAGTTCTCCACCAGTATTTTTCTTGTCAATATTCATTCTTTGTTGGTTGACTTCAACTATATGAGATTCACAGTGGTGTGAACATCCATTAGTGCTCGTTTTCCGGCTCATTATACTCAAAAGCAATGTAGGGTGGGCCCAGCAGCGTCTGTCCAACCTCAATTTAGGCCAGGATTTCTCACTGAAGTCCTGATCATCTGAAGTACTGACATGATATTCTCATTAGTGTCAGAGTTGTGGACCTGCTACAGAACATGCTGTGATGGACCCAGCTGAGGTCTGCTTGCTAAATCTGTTTGAAATGTATTCTGGCTTCTTGGGATCTTTTTCAATGAGGTAGGTCTTCAAAGATATATTTTTTCTTTGTTTGTTTGTTTGTTTTTTCCTTTAGAGAGTGCTTCCTTTCCTCTATGTGCTGGAATCTGTGGCAAAACTGTTTGTCTTTGAAAAAGGGACTAAAAGAATGGATTTTGGCTTGGCTTGCTTCCTAAACTGAGTTTAGGTGCAGTATCTTTAATTTAGAAAAAATGCAAAGTGATTCCTGCCAAGAAGAGCTGCTAAAAGGCAGTTTTCTAAACAACTGATGAAGGAAGACATTGAGACATCTCAAGCAGGTAGTGGTGGTAGGGAAAATCTGATTGTAGCCCCTTCTGATCTTAGAGTGGGGAGAAGCAGTTCGTGATAGGGATGGACTGTCTGGGCAAGGCTTGGAACTGGGTTAGAAGATTGACTGAATGTCAGATAAATTAGTCATATGTCCTTCCTTTTTTATTATGCCAGTAACATATTTTCTTCAGCTGGGAAATCTGTTGTGGTTTTCCTCTGTCTTTCTAAAAGGGTAAATATGAAGAAGTGTGTTTTATCAGTGAGATTCGAGCCACGTAGGTACTTAGTGTGTCCACTGGCCAAAGGCTAGGAAGCAGTACATGGCCTAGACGGAGCAGGGAGGTGTCGTGGTGATGAAGTGATTAGTACACAGTAAAAATACCAAACAGCAAAACACGTGTCACACGTATGTCAAGCATTATTTGCTCATGGCCCCCTTTCCGATTGGAAAGGAGGAGACAGCATCTCCACAAAGGTGGGTGAGCTTGCAATAGCATGCACAAGGACCTCCCACCAAGAGACCCACAGGCACTTGTATCCACATGACAGCCCCAAAGGGACCTCACAGCTGCTTGCTCAACTGCCTCAGGAGTGCAGTAGAGCCATCTGCGGCTGCTACACGATGAAATTTCTAGTTTAACATCTGGACTGTGTGGTTATAATAGAAAATATTATGGTAGATGGTAGCAGATTATTTTCTTTGTCTTGTGCTGTTACGGAGCATCATCATGCATGTACTGTTGTGGTTGATGAAGAACTTGAATTCTAAGCCTCTATTTTAAGATGCTTACGACTACTCCAAAATAGCTGTCCTTTAGCTGAAAGTCTTCCTTTCTATTCTCAGCAGAGATGTGGGTTTACTTGAAAGTTTTGAATTCCATCTGATTGTTTTTTTACATTTTTGTGAACTTAAACACAAATCTCTTCATGTCACCAATGAAGAGCTGTATGAGATTTATTTATTGCATTGCTTTTCAAAGTATGTGCGCATTTCTATCAAATATAAACCTATGAGAGACGAATCTATGTTATTGCTATTTCCAACATTTGGAAAATATATTTCAAAGTCCACTGACGTGAGATGCGTACCTATTTCTGTTCCTTTTAACTTACTTCCTGATTTATGAGCTTGTTCTTGGGTTTTGTTGTCTTTAAGATTTCATTCTACCCTCTTGAGTGCTAGAACCTTAAGTGTCTTTATATTTTTGTTTAATGCTCACCTGGATTCAGCAGTGGGGTTTTTTTCCTAATTTGGGAGATAATAAATTGGAAATTGCCTGATCAACTCTTAATTTCCACCAAATCTTGAAAAATTGCACGTTAGGGTTTTAAAGACCTTAAAAGACTTATTATTTTTTTTAATTGGCAGGTGGTTCTTAATATAAACTGTGTTTGCTTATCTTCTTTTTTCTTGCTGCTGCCTTTCAATTTAAAGCACATGTTCTTTCTTCTCATGGTTGTAATTTGATTTGGTATTTTAATCTTAGAAATATCATAAACACCTTCCCAGAATTTCTGAGCGGTTTTTCTTAGAATTGACCCCCTTGACATAATATCTCTAGGGGGTTCCTGTGAAGCATGAGGCTTAGATTTAGCTCTAATCCACTACTAAATAAGCTGAAATCTTCCCTTGCTAAGAACAAGCCCTAGGAGTGATGCTCGTAGCAGAGTGCTAAGTCTTCTGACAATTCAGGGTGCTAACAGGTCTTCTGGGCATAAAGTCATTGAGCTTCATGAACACCTTCGGACATAAATATTTGCTTCGTGAATGAGTTACCTGAAGGTTTTGCCAAGGACCAGGTACCACTGCGATGCTGCCGGGGGGACCGGAGCTGGACGGCATCCTCCCAGCCTTGCGCAGCCCCTCTCGCTGCCTGCCTCCCTCTCTGGCTGGTTACCATGACATTTGATCACCTAGAAATAGGCTCCAGGAAGTCTGGGTCTTGTTCTGCTGCTCTGGGAGCTGGGCTTTGCTCTGTTTCGCTTGCGTGCGTTTGAGGGGGGAGGAAGGCCGATAGCACCATAATGCTAATTCCCTTCACCTCTCCTTGTTCCTCTCCAGATCAAAGGACGAGGCTACTGAATTCAGACAGATTTGTTCCGCAGGTCTTTTTAACTTCCTCCTCGCGGATTTTGCATTTGTTCTTTTGGCAGCTGATGCAAAATGTATTGAGATTTTTCCTTTCTGCCATAGGTCTCTATGGGTTAGCGTGACCCACACAGTGGTGGCCAGACTCCAGCAGGTCTACCCACTGCCCTGCAGGACCATTGAGGATGCTCATTTCGCAGTAGCGTGGTGCTGCTTCTGAAGTACTCTGGCTGTGATTAATTTATCTGCTTCTCAACAACCCTGGCTAATTAATAATGCTTATAGTGGCTAACGTTGCTCAGACATCTGTGCATGGTACAGCTGTTCTTACAGTGGTTGATTAACAGGATTAAAGGATATATGTGGGACAACTAAAAAGATCTCACAGAACTGGCAAAATAGTCTTATATAAAAATGCATGTAGAGCCTTAAAAAGTTGCTTATTCTAGGAACTCACTTGTAATATTTACTTAAATGGTGTTTTTTTCCTATCATAGCAGTGATGGTTTTATCACTTGCCCACAGGGGATGGGCTTTCAAATGCATCATACCTCTGAACTTTGTTTGCTGTTACCTTCTGTTTATTTGCAGATAAAGAAGTGGAAGTTGGAAGTAGGGATGTGGTGTGGACGCTACCTATTTTTATTACTGGCTTATCTTAATTTTTCTATCAAGATAACTGGATCAGGAAGAATCAAAAAATATCAGACTGATTTTCATATTCATTCTTGGTCATGAAAAATACGGCTTTTCAACTCTGTAAGAATTAAGAAATGTACACAATTAACTTAATCTTTGTGTGTACCTCTTCATCTGATTTCTCTTTTGCAGCCACTGTCTTTTAAGTGCTCTAACAGAGAAACTCAATCTGCAAAAAGATGAGAAGAGCAGATAATGTTCATAAACAAGCAGCCCTATTTCAATCCTCCCTACTGTTTGACAGATCAGGAAGGGCAACTGCTGCTAATCTTCACTACGATCTCAAGGCACTGGGGAAAATGGAAATATTTTTTTTAACATTTTACTAGGTCATAAGCAGGAGTGTTAATCACGGTACCTTGGCCTGATTCCAGTTTGGAAATTGCATTCTGCTGAGCAAACGCACCCCCTTGCATTTTCAGTGATTCAGTTTTTTGTCTTAAATGGTGTGGAGTTACTGAGCAAAGTTAAAGAACTGGAGCTTCCCAACCACCAGAAATGTTTTAATGGTGGATGAGATTAACCAACACTAACCTTTCCTCCCTGTCCATCAGCTTAGTTTACAAAAGTACTTTAAAAAGAGAATTAAGTGCAGTGCCTTACATGAAGGGACAGTGAGCCACTGAGCTACAGGGGACTATTTTTAAAGTGTGTGTTGGGGAAGACTGAGGCCTCTGATGACTGACCAGATATTGCTGAGCTCTTGTAGGATGTGCATCTATTAAAAGTCTCTTTTTTCTTTTTGTAAAATTTTCATCTTCGTGGTGGGAGCAGTTAGTGTGGGAATGTTAGAGAAAACAGGGCAGTTGGAGCTTCTGTATAGGGTAAGCACGATAGGATGGCAAAAGTGAAGCATCTGCAACTGGTGGTACTGAAATTATCACAGAATCACAGAATGATATGGGGTTGGAAGGGACCTCTGTAGATCAGCTAGTCCAACCCCCTGCCAAAGCAGGTTAAACCAGAGCAGGTTGCACAGGAACGTGTCCAGATGGGTTTTGAATGTCTCCAGAGAAGGAGACTCCACCACCTCCCTGGGCAGCCTCTTCCAGGGCTCTGCTACCCTCAAAGTGAAGAAGTTCCTGCTCATCTTTAGGTGGAACTTGAGGCTTATTATACAAGGCTTCTGGATTTACTACCTCCAAAGAGCTGAAGTGAAGATAGCCAGGGGAATGTTTAAAAAACAGTTTGCAAGGATAGAGCTTTTTAACAAAAAAGACAGGGTGTTTTGTGTTGGTGGGTTGGTTTTTTGCACAACAGAAATGGTTTGCCTCATATTGCTAATATTGCTCAAATGAAACTGGCTCTCAAGGTATCTAAATATGTCAAGTAGGTTCCAGTGACTCTTGGGCAATGGGAGCACTCAATAACAAGAGAGGAAAAAAAACTCCATACTTAATACGATCTGTTGAACTGGAGCGTTTTAATCAGAGCTGAGCTCTGAAAGAACCAGGTGTTATTTTGCTCCTGGCAGCAATTGAAACTTCACAGGCTTTTCATGACATCACGTCTTTCCCATGTCTTAACCAGTGACTCATCTTGCTTGCCTGTTTGTTCCTATTTCTAGCTGCCAGCAGGAACAGTAAGCTCAACGTTAGCATTCTCTTATGAACGGCCCATACCCGTCTGCCCAAGGTCACTCTTTTCACTCACCTTTCTGGTTCTTGGTTGTTTTTTTTTCTCCTTTCTCAAGTTGGCTTTTGTTTACCTGATTCTTGGTGGCTTCCACTCAAAAATCCACTTTTGCAAAGGAAATGCATGTGTGTTAATGTAATACCCAGGAGCTCTGATCGAAGGGAAAGTGAAGGGGTCCAGCATTACTGAGCCCCAGACTGGCCTGAAGCAGGACAAACAGCCCTCTGCCTTCAGGATGTGCCTTTATTCCTTGCTTATTCAGGTTATCTGTCTTGTAGAGAAGAGGAGATGTCCAGTCTTGCTGAGAACTGAGCTGTGTTTGCAGGGAGTCAGGTGTTCCCCAACACTTTGATGTCATAACAACTTGCTGCCCCTATAACCGTGGGGCTGAAAGTGGATTTCCCTGTCTCCAGGGCTGACCAACCTCCAAACAAGGTGTGGAATGATGAGATTCCACCACAGCTGATGAAGCCCCAAAATTGTGGTCGGTGCTGGTTTATTGGGGTTGTTGTAGCCTCAGTTCTGACTCTGGGCAGCCTGAGCAAGGATGGCGCTCAGTACATGCATCTTGTCATTCCTGCCAACCAGCTGGACAACAGGTGACTCTTATGCTTATGTATTGTTCTTTTTTTAAAAGAGAAAAAAACCCAAGCAACAAAAAACCCAACAAAATCAAACCATAATCCTTTTTTAAAAAAAAAAAAAATTGAAAGGCTTATTTCTTTAGAGGGTGTTTGTCACAAACACTGATAGAACAGTCATGGTGCTGAGGGGATTAAATCCAGTACAGATGAGAAGTTTCAGTGACATTTTATTTGGAACAATGAATTCGTGGCTGGAAATCTTCACTAGAAGAACGATGGTTTGGAATCAGAGACTCTGACTTTTCAGACCTGCAGCAAAGAGCATCTGTTGTGATTTAAAAATTCAAATGTATTTCCTGTCTCAGTACCTTGCTGTTTCTATTGAGACAGCCAAGTAAATTTAAAAAAAGCTGGTGTGCTCCTGTCTTGAATGTTTAGGTGATGGGTCTTGTGAGTAAAGGGCATCTGCGCATAATGCAAATGCATTTAGGTCTTTTTCTCCTCTGATAAACACTGAATTTTGATTGCTCATTAATGCAAAACCTTCAAATTTTTGTTTCAAGCTATCAACTAATGGTCTTCTGGGTTGGTTTTTTTTTTTAATTGTTTGTATCAAGGACTGGTGCATATATAAACTACAAAAGAACAGAGCTGTTAGCACATTAGTGCAAATATACCTCCCAGAGACCCTTCCATGCTTGGTTACAACCAAGCTTTCTGATTCCTCATCAGGGACAACCAAACAGGCTTCTGAATGCTGAGGGCTCAGGCTATTCTTCCCAGGCATTTGCTAGACTCTTAATTAGAGCTACTGAGCTTCTGCTGATCCCTGCCTGCGCCTCATCTACTTGTCTTCTAATGAGTTTGTGGTCTACCTGGAAATCTTGCAAACAACTTGGGGAGGGGGGGTGGGAAGCAATCTGCGTCAGTTATTTGCTCCTTCATTAGATAAACATCTTGCACGTAAAATACTGAAATGCCTAATTACCAAAGGTTTATGGTGTTTTAAAATGATGTGAGGGCACCTACTGTAAAAGCTGAAGAAATTGAGCTCAGATTCTGCAATTTGTTTTATTTTATTTGTGTTGAACTAACAGTGGTGCTCACTGAAGCTAGCATAAAATGTGGTGTGAGTCAGGAAAACTAAGCCAGTTTATAGCTGTCTAAGAAGCTAACATAACCCGAGGTAAAAATTCAAATGGATTTGGAGAAATGCAACTGAAAACCTTTAAGGGGAGACGACATGCTCTGTACCTGTACAGTAAACCAGGGCGAGGAATCCATCAGTGACTCACATAGAGATGAATCACAGCTCTGCATTGTACCACGTTGCTACCAGGTCAAGGTTATGAATAAACTTTACATACCATGACATATAGGATGCCTTCCCCCCTGCCTTTGATAACCTGAGAAGGCAGGCACCAAAGTATACACTAATAAATATGCAAATTGCCATCCTAATGAGGTAAGTTCATTGCCAACTAGAGAGCAGGTTATGACTGAGGAAACGTGTGTAGCCCTTTGGGGTCCTGTCCCTCCTGCAGCCACGTTCCTGTCTCTTGCTCATGTATAAATCAGGGCTCACCACCCCTCACAGGAGCTTCACAGGCAGAATCCTGAAATCAACAAACCAGAATTACTAAATTTCAGAGTTTTTGGACAATAGCACGGTTTGCCTGTAACACAGATTAACTCTGTGGGCTGAGTCCAGTTCCTCATTGAGGTGAGGCACCGGGATGGTACCAGGGTAGGTTTTGGAAGCCACCCTCAGAGTCCCTTGGGTCTGCTTCCCAGGACGGTCTGGATGGATGTACATCCTCAGAGCTAACTCCTTGCTCCGAGCCTTTGTCAAATTTAATTTCTTTCTAAATTATTCTGTGTGTAGCTAGACAACGTGCCTTGCGGTTGCTTACTGCCTGGTCATGGCCTCATGCCCTAAATCAAAATGAGCGCTAGTTAAACACAGGGCAGAAAATAGAAGATGAGATTTGGGAGACACAAGAACCTGGGAATGCAGGTGTAAAACAATAACGCTGTGAGCATGAGAGCTGAAGAAGCCCCGACGTCCTATGGATTTGTTTCTTTTTGTTGGTTGCAGGATCTGAGAAGTTACTAATACTGATTTAGGGCTTTCTCCTAATGAGGGATGAAGAGGGCCCCTCCCCTGTGGATCCTCTGTTGAAAAAGATAGGTATTGCAGTTAAGCTTTTTCCCCCAGCTAAGGTATGCTTAAGGTCTCTCTTTGTCACCTCACCAACTATTTCCATGACGTTTGTAAGAAAGTACCTTTGAGAGTGTTTCCCCTCAGTCAAATTTGATCAAAAGTCAGTAGAGTTATAATGAACATGTACATGTGGAGACAGATGATTTAATAAGCCTCATGTCCTTAGGAAATCAGGCTAAAATAAAGCAACTACCACGTCTCTGAAGAAACAGAAGGATGCTATTGCTGCTGAGACCTTTCTCACTTGAAATACAGTCAGGATCTAGCTGGCACAGCTGGTTTAGCTGTTTAGCAGCGAGGATGTGGTGTCTGTGGACACCAGAGTGCTCTGTGATGAATTTATCAATGGCAGGAGAAGAAATGGTCACTCAGGCTGTGGGTCCACCTCATTTAGGTACTCTTGTCAGGAGGGAACAGGAGGACTCTTTCTCTGTCAGTGTGCAATGCCTGGCCGTTGTCAGCCAATGGACTGCCCTGTCTTGAAATAAATGCACAAGTTTCAGGGAGAAAATCCCATCTCTTTCCAGAAGTGGGGTGGAGAAACAGCAAGATTCATGCTGCATAATCTCTCCACTGGGAAATTTGTGGTGTGTTACAGCTGTGGATAGTCTCATGGTAGTGCAATAGCCAGAGCCTTTTAAGCAAGCTGCAGGGAGTGTATTTAAAAGTGCTTTCCTCCCACTGAGAGCCTCTGTGATATTCTGGTGCAGAACAACAGGTGATCATTGATGTTTTCCCCTCTCAGAGACTGGCCAGCGTGTGTTCTGGAAGGGCCGACGCTGCCTCTTGCACGCAGCGAAAACAGAGCTGCATGTGTGGGAATGATGGACTGGAGGATTTTGAAGCTAAGTCATTTCCCACCCACTGCACCTTGTGTGTTTTCTGGGGTTGTGGTGGTGTGCTGTGTCTGATCAGAAGCTGGCTCTGTACTCCTGCAAGAGAGTTCTATGTGGCCTTATTTTACTCTTCCAACTAGCTGATAAGTGACTTATCGCACCAGAGTGATAAGTCCATTAGGGTCTCTTTCTCTAGAGAAAAGAAACTTTAATCTCATTTTAAACCAGGGGCGGTAAATGGCTTCTTAAGTGTGGGTTTTGGAGGACTAAAGAGACCATTCCTTTCAGAACTGCTGACCCATAACAGTAAGTAGCAGTCAACACCTTACGCTGAACATGGGTTTTGAAGGTAGGGCCTTTTGCCTCCCTGCAGCTCTTTCTCAGAGTTGCCATTTGCCAAAAGATGGATGGAATGTGCTTGTTCAAGTGATAGGTACCTCCTGAATGAGAGATACATTCAGCACACCACTTATCTCCCTGGTTCAGAAGGAGGGTCCAGGGTAAATGGATTGGCTGCAGGACCGCTGGATCTGATGTAGAAGTACTCCTCGGTTAAAGAGCAGGCACCCAAAGTGTGTTGAATAAATGTTGTTGGCATCCAACAGATGGTAGTTGATGTGTTTTCCAGCTGTGAGAGGTCTCAAAATGCTTCTGTTGTACATGCCAGAGTTTCACATTTGTGTTGCCAGGCTGAGCATACAAATGACAACTGCAGGTAAAAGTATTCTTCAGCGCTCTAGAGAGAGAATTTAAGCTGAACCAAGAGAAGAGGATTAGCAAATCTCAAATTAGTATGTGCACCTCAGACATTGTGGTTGGTACATTCTACATTAAATTCACTTTTTAGAACAATTTTCATTGCATCAAGTCTTTAATTGTTGTCTTTAACCTCAGGTAAGAACCAAGTCACCTGCAGCATCTATCGCCAGGACATTTTCCTGACTGTGACGTGAAATTGCAACACTAAAGGTCTTTTGCCTGGTACAGTCCTGGGCTGTTTTCCATTGCTTCTGCTTTCAAGTGTCAGCTTTCAGTGAACTCTGCTAAGATTTTATTATTGCATTGAGGCTGAGGCAGAGAAGAACAATTAAAGGGTTGACATCTTTGGTTATTTTTTTAATAGTACATGTGTCAAAATGCATTTAACAAGTCATAGTTGATGCAAAAGCCCAATTAATGCTAAAATCTAAGTAGAGTTCATTTCAGTGGGAGCAAATGAGAAATCTAAAATATATAATAAGAGAAAATGCTTGCCTTATTTTAGATATAGGACCTAACTATAATTCCTGTTTCTGAGAATTGAAGTCTTAAAGCCTGAATATTCCTTTCTGTTCCAGGATACAGCTGGACAGGAAAGATACAGGACCATCACTACAGCCTACTACCGAGGGGCCATGGGCTTCATCCTCATGTATGATATCACCAGTGAAGACTCTTTCAATGCAGTGCAGGACTGGTAGGAAATAAGTTTCTGTTGTTGTTGGGTTGGTTGGTTTGTTGGCCAATTCTCTCCTCACAATTCTTTGTTGAGAACATTTGACATCCCACTTTCCACAGTGATTTGCATCACCATATTCCTTCCTCTTCGTCTAAACTCTGGGATGAATAGCTTGTTTTTTAAACTCGCCTTAGAAAAAGTTCTACAGCTTCACTTTCATGAAAAAGTTATAATTCAAATACAGTAGCATACGATAGCAATTGGTGCTTTTAAAAGTCCTAATTTACTGTAAAGAAATTAATCCTTTAATGCATTATTTGGGTTTATAAGGTTTCTGGCTATGCTGCTAAAACAATCCAGTTTAACAGTGGTTGCTTGAGTCAAATCTCACTTAAAATCTACTAAGTCTAAGTCTTTTTGAACTGCCTTAAAAAGTGATGGTGTTGGAACCTACAAGTGTAGACACATGGAACAGTGCTCACCCTGCCTAACTTGAGATAATTAAAAATCTCACTTTAGCCATTTAAAACTTGTGAAGTTTAAATTAGTTGTAGTTGTAATAAGAGGAGGAAGAGCAAGGTTTAGAACAGAAAGCAAGCGTGCCCTTGGAAAGGGACCTGTCTGTTACCCCTCAGTACAGAAGGCACCTGAACAACTCTGTAGGGCAGAGCTCAGTGTGGGATGGTGGGATGGGGGAGAAGCAATTGTCTATTAAATGGGAAGGGTGGGGACTTGGCCCTAAAACTAGCTATGAAAAAGATTCTCTGGCTCCACTTCATTCAGTGCAACTGCAGAAACATCAGATTTCTGGACTTTCTGATGACAAAAAGCCAGGAAGTGCTTTTGGCTTACATTGAAAAAAAGAAAGTGCCAGGTCAGTCACTTTAAAAACTCCATGGCAGTATCAAAGCTGCATTTTGGTGTGCACTTTCCTTTCCCTACCTGGAGTTCCCCCCTGCAGCTCATGCCACCTGTCTTCTTCCTCAGGAAGAAATGTCCCATCTCACCCCACGCTGTGATCTGATTTTGGAAGCAGAGCTGTGGCCTAGACCTTCTTCCTGCTCTCCTGCCTTCCAGACAAGTAGATGTATGGAGCAGGAAGAGTAGAGGTCTTCCCAGAAGAGCCAGAGCACGTGTTGCTGTGGCCATGGGCAATGCCTGCAGCTGATGGGAGGTGTTTTCTCAGCAGGGACCCAGCACAGAGCCTGGGGTGAAAACATCTGAGCTGCTCCTGTGAGATAGTGGCCTCAGGAGCAGCACAGATAAGCAGAAGGCTGGACCCTCAAGTTACTGGAGCTCACCTTCTGCCATGGCATCCTCTCAAAGGGACACCAAACTTATGTAGGAAATACAGGCCGTGGGGAGGGAGGGCAACGGCTGTGTTTACTCTCAGAACCAGTACCTCTGTGGCTCCCCTCGAATTTCTTACAATCCTTTCAGCTTCTTACCCTGTTGCTATAAACTGCAGGTAGGTAAGGTCAGCGTGCAAAGAAAGGCAATGCGGTGGTTAATGTAATATCTCAAATCTGATAGATTGATCTGCAATGATCTCAGTGACCTCCCAGGGGCGTGTAGGTGACTTAAAATTTTTTTTATCTAACAAATCAGAAGAGGCTCTTTCTCCTGGAACATGCACTGGCTGCGGCATTGGCTCTTAGCATCCAGCTCAGTAGGGCTTTCTGTTGAACACCTATTCTATATTCCTTAATCTTCCAGGCTGTAACTCAAAAGCCACAACAATATGGTTTGTTGTTTCTAGCAATTTGGCCTTCCTCCAAGGCTGCCTGTTATTTGTTCTCATTGTCCACTGAAGCACTTGGTCATGATCATCACATCTAAAGCTGTAGTCTCCACTTTAACCCCATCTCCAGTATGAGGACACGATGCTGCAGAAGGTGAACGGCAACACCTCTCCTGAGGTGTCTGTCAGCAGCTAATGATAGAGGAATACTTTTTGTTTTTCCTTGCTAGAAATACAAACCCAAAGGCTTTGCCAAAACTGGGTTCCTCCACATGGCACACCCTCCACCAAGATCAGATGAAGCTGTTTCTCCAAGTGCCTGTGCAGGGATTTTTTTCCCATGGGAGTGCAGGCATGTGAGCTAGGGCAACATCTTTCACTGAACTATAAATATTTTCTGCTTGGTTCCCTGATGAAACAGGGTACCTATGACCAGTTCACCTGTCTGTCTTGTAGTTCCTCTGTAATAAGTTTGGCTTAGCAGTCTTAAGTTTGCTAAAAAATACCAAATCTGCTACTGTTTTAAAGTTTGTGCAGGTGGAGTTTAACCTGAAGCTTTGTATTGGAAGTGGTGTAACCTCTGTTCCATCAAAGGCGATGGTGCACGAGTAAGAATTAGGAAAGGTCAGCTTTGGATATTTGAATTCATGTCTCCCTGTGCCATGGGGGCCAAACGAATATCCTTGCTAAGAGCACCTTCTCAGCCAAAGGACAGAGGTGAACCATCAGTTTATTTTTGCTCTATATGTCAGGAATCCTTCCAACCAGTTTTAAGATCCCGAGCCCAAGTGATGCAGCCGGGCAGATAAAATCAGCCAGCCAGTGGTAATGCATTTCCTTCCTTTCTGAAGCTGGTCCACAGGAGAGGAGATGCGGGCTGTAGCAGAGCCAGCATCGCTGTGCCAGCAGAGTCCTCTAGTGGCAATGCAGCCCAGAGAAGTTGTTTGGTTGGTTTTTTTTTCCCAGTCTGCACATTTGCTTTCTAAACTTAGGGAGGGACAAGAAATAGAACAAAAGGGGACAAAAGCTTTTTATGGTGCTGCTGTATCAGCCTCTGCCATGTGCTACCATAGTGAGTAGGTAGGATTTGGGGTTTGGGTTTTTTTTCACCATGCTGGGTGACACAGTTATGCTTCAAGTAAACATTACACTGGATTTGGTTCTCAATCAGAAACTCTGCTCTCCCTGGAAAATTAAGGTGTCTACTACTTGAGCTCCTTTAGCTCAGAGCCTTTATCTCCATGAGCCTAGTCCCTTCTTCAGGTCAAGTGCAGGACAGCAGCGGCATGCCTCACCATAAAAGCAGAGCCTTAGCAGTCCTGCAGTGCTTCTCTTTTGGTGCTGGTGAGACCATGGCAGCAACTGGGAAGCTGCACAGGCTGCGAAGTCAGCAGCATGCCCCTGATGGTCAGCTCTACCTTGCTTCATCCATCCTGTGTGGACAGGACACTTCCCACTCTGCCTGCTGTGCCCAAGAGGGAGGACCTCCATAAGAGGGAGAGGGCTGGACCCACAGTATTTGGGACGTGAGACAATCTGATGGGAGGACAAGTGCCTGAATCACCTCTTGTCCACCTATGAAGCTGTCACCCTCAGTAGTGTTCCTCCTAGATTCCCAGGAAATGGCAAAGTTGGAAGCTGCTTTTTGACCTTGCAAGGAAGGTGTGTGGCCCAATGTGTGAGTTGCCTCTCAGCTTGCAGAGGTTTAGGTGAGGCTACAACAAACAATGCTGGTTCTAAGACCATACTTCAGCCCTCACTGAAATTAAATGAGGCATCCACGTAGAATATAAGCAAAAGCTAACAGCCAAGCTCATCCCAGGGCTTCTTACATCCTGCGAGTTTCCAGAAATTATGGCAATTAATCCTACACATCCTTTCTTTTAAGTTTCCTGCTACCCTAGCTGGCTAGTGATGTGTTTCTCAGTTTTTCAGCTACACTAAATAAAGAATACTGTTGAGTATTTTGTCATAAATGCAGCATGATGCAGCAGATCGGCTGACCTTTTAGATATTGAGAATAAACCAGAAGTACTCGGTTAATGTGAATTAAATCCAGTAAGGAACCTGTTAACCTTCCCAGTTACTTCTAAAATACCGTGTGGATAAAATCTGAGTGTTTCTCTGGCATAAAAACATGAGTAAGCCACCTGCCATGTGATCATAAAGCAAATAAAATCAAGCTTAGGAGGATACTTCAAAACAATCATCAGCAAATAAAATCTGAGGCGATGCCCCTTCCACTAACTTTTGGCTGCTGCCCATCCCAGTCCATTTTCATTGGCTGGTAAGAACTTCCCACCTGAACATAATTCCTTGGTCCTAAAATTGTCGCCTTGAAATTAAAACCTTGGAATGGGTTGAGTTGAGTACAGTAGTCATCTGTGTGTCTTACAGTAGGACATTCTCCAGTTTTAAAGCCCGTTACTTCTTGCCGGTGCCCTGCCTATTGCTGTTTAGTGATTCAGGTGGTGGTTTTAAGATGCGGAACTAAGCAGGCTGTCAACATGAATCTTGGCCCACCTCACTGCTTTCTTTTGTACCATCTCTTCCTGCAGAGTTCCCTACAGAAAACAAGCCAAAAGCACGAACGAACAGCTGAACCAGAGACCTAGCACTCCAAGTAAGCCCTCTCCCATGGCAAACTCTTACCTTCTGTTGAGCAGAAGGGTGTGTGTGAGGGTGTGCACATAGATCTCAAAATTCATCTTCCTAATTACACTGGAATTGTGGGAAGGTAGCCTTGTGCAGTCAGCTCTCCCCCAGAGAGAAGTCTTTTCCCTTCTAGACCTCTCCATCATCTTAGAGTTTATATCCTCCTCCTAGCTGGCAAATTGCCGCAGCAGGTTGTGCTCACCAGCCTTATTATTCTCCAAGCCTTTTCACAAAGCTCCATGGGAGGCAGGTTTAGGGGGGATGTTGGAGTTTGGCTCCATGTTGGAGCTCCAACCATGGATGCTGGCTCATTGGCATATGACTGTTTTAACAGCCTCCTGACCTGGCCTCACCTGCCCAGAAAGGAAATGAGAATGTCTCTTCCAGTCTGCCGAATGATCTCTTCCTTCGGTGATCTTTTTACTGCACCCTTCTTTATGGGTGGATGTCCTAAAGAGGATTCTGGTTTGCTTTGTGTCACTCCAGAAATGCTTCACCTCAACCAGGTGAAGGCACTCTTTCTCCTGACTGAGGAGGATCGTGGCTGTTTATCAGGTATTTAGACAAGCTCTCCAGGTAGTATGTGAATGTCAAGTACAGTCTTTCCCTTGTTCACATGAATCACCCCAATTAATGCTTATTATCTTAAAGCAGCTGAGATGAGTTATGGTACACATATCATACCAATGCATTTGGGAATATCTAGGAAATGACCCGTTCTCTTGCTCCTTCACTGGGAAAGGTACAACAGATTGTGAGAAGCCTTAAAACATTAAGCCTGAGTGATTTTCCTTACTGCAGTGTGGCAACAGTACAGTCAGGCTGTTTTACAAGAAAAAGCATTAATAAAGCAAAGATGGATTTTACCTGATATTTGAAAATAACTAATTGTTTTGTTCGAATAATAAGATGTCTTTCCTGTAGGGTGAGTAAAAGGGTTAAATAAGCTTTCATGGCTTTCAGCTCAGTTTCTACAGCTTTTTCAGTAAGTTCCTTTGACAGTTCTTATTTGACATTGGCTTGATAGTTTTGTGTGTAGATAAATCAGTAGTTTTATAGCTCATTTGAAACTGTACTGAAACTAGAATATACTCAGCATTTGATACTGTAAAGGAAATAGAAAACGTTATGGAAACTCAGCTTTGGACAATCTAGACAATTTCACAGAAGGAAAGAAAAAATTGGTTAAATTTAACTTACATTTAAGTTACAGCTGGTTCCACAAATCATCAGCTTTATTTATCTTTAAGGCTGATCGCCAAATTAGGTTGTTGATGTATCTATGTAACTGTGAACCTGAAACTATTTTTCTTCAAAGCGTGAAGCATAAGATCCATGCTTTATCGTTAATTTGGGGAATTCAGCACAAATAAGGCGCAGCGTTGTTACTGTGTCACAGAAATATATTTTCCCCAGTGTGTATGTTGGACTGCCCTGATAGTTGTTGAAACATCTCAATTGCACAGGCCTTTTTATTTATTTATTTATTTATTTATTTGCCTTTCCAAAAGCTTCTGGAAATTTGCTGCCTTTCTTTTTGTATGGGGATTAGGGTTTCTTTTAGATGTTGTTCTCCATAACTTTGTTTTTTTGTTTGCTTGTTTTTTATTCCTAATAAGTGTAGATGTCAGAGTTCTGTGAGTGAGGTTTTTCCCTACCTTGTACAGAACAAGGAAAAGGATGAGTTTCTGTGGGAGTTTCTTTGTGCTTTTTTTTTTCCTTCTTCTTCATTTTCGAAGTAATTCTGTTTAAATAGCTAAGATTTGGCATTGTGTCCCTATACGACCCCCCAGGGGGCTGAAATGAATCCAGAAAGAGGTGTTTTAAGTTTAATCTGGAGAGACTTTATTTCTATTTCTCTATTCCTTATGAAGGGAGACCGGGGAGATTTCATCTTCCTGGGCTTTTAGTTGATTTCTGAGGTCACCCCCTTCTGTGGTGAGCCTTGAGAAACCCCAGAGCACCACATCAACTCATCACAGGCTTGTATTAGCTCTCACCAGGCTTGTTCCACCTGGAGGCACTCAAAAGGGTGGGAGTGGAGGAGCCAAAATTGGGATTGGAGTGAGTGTATTTCCAGGAGGACACTAGGAAGAGTAAGAAGGTTCACTGCACAAAGTCTTTGGGGTTTTTTGTGTGTTGCTGGTTGTGCAGAGGGCCTGGTTTAGGTTTATGTTTTCCATTGCGATCCAAACAGGCTTGTGCTTAAAGGCAAGTTGCACAGTGAGGTGACCCCCTTTTTCACAGGTATCTGTGGAGTAACGTGACTGGTTGCTTTCCGTGGAAAAGGCAAGTAAGCAACTCAAACTAATTAAAAATTATCATTAGTAGATCAGAGCTGGAGGCTGCTGCTAATTCAAAAGAGAAGGAATCGAGTACTTTATTGTTAAGGGAGTTCAAGCAAACTAAACACAAGTGAAAATCTGAGGGGACTCCTGGCTCTCCTGGGAGAAATGGCAGGTTTGCCTGAAACTGAAATGTCCTGTGTGGAGGGCTGGTGTGAAGGGGCAAGGAGTGGGAAGGCAAGTTAGGGACTGGAGGAGGGAAGGAGCGTATCATTTCTGGCAGAGCAGCCTAATTACCTTTGGGAAGGAGGGAGTCTTAAAAGATAGAGCTGACTTGGTGTAGATAAAATAAGTTGGGTCTGAAAAAAATGGATGAAAATTAATGCTACCAGACTAATGCTGTTCTGCTGCTGGCTCTGTGACACCAAGGATGGCGGGAAAGGACTGGTCCCTCAGAATAAACAGAAAAAAAAAATCATCTTTTTTGCCAGAGAAAAACTATTAAAAGGCCAAATCTAAGGTCAGACTCTTGGGATCCACAGTGAGCTCCATTCCAGTTTCAACACATGAGCCCCAGAGAGCTTTAGAGGGTTTAAGTTCATCCCAGGGCTCCTGCTTAAGCTCCCCTGCACTCGGTCCCTCTGTCATTGAAGTTGGCATTTGATACTTGCTGTCTGTCATTGCATCTGCCGTTTCCTGCCTTAGGTATCACTTAATCCTGCTGGGTTCAAATATTAACTCACAGAGCCTTACCTTGGTCCTGTATCTTCCCGATTCAGTGAATTTGTGTTTCTCTTTAGCGTGTGTTTCCACGTTTCTATGCAATTTTCAGTCTCCATGAACCAGTTTTCCTGTTCAAGCAAAAATGGTTTGATGCTTCCATCTGTTTGAGTCTCAAAACACAATTTCTTATGGTGTGACTAAAACTCTGCAGCAAATGAGGATCTTTTTTGTCTGCTCTGAATCGTTAGGTGTTTTTATAAGAAGTTGTAAATGTAGCATGGGGTGTGTATCTATTGAATGGCTTTCTCTATAGGGACAATATCTTGAGGAGGTGTAATTGATTGTTGTTCCTCTGACGGATAACACATGGAGAATCAGCTTTAGAAGTGTGCCTTTTTTGTCCCTAGACTTCAAAAATTATTCAATTTGGCTTTTTGTCTGGATCTCAGGATCTTTGAAACACTTGCAAAGTCTTAACAAGAAACTTTATTGTCTCACAACGTTAAGGCTAGTAAAATAGAATGGTGTTATAAATTACATAGTCTGTGCTCTTGCTTTGTGTCAGCTTGGTCATTTGTCTTTTAACCAACATTCAGCCTTGAGATGTTGATGTTATCATTAATGGTACTTGTTTTCATACTTAACATATGATTCTAATTTGGCACAGCTGATGGAATGTACCAACCTTTTTTTGACCTGCTGTAGGGCCACACAAATCAAGACTTACTCCTGGGACAATGCACAGGTGATCCTGGTCGGAAACAAATGTGACATGGAGGATGAAAGAATTGTTCCCGTGGAGAAGGGGAAACATCTGGCGGATCAGCTAGGTATACCTCAAAGCTTTTCTTTCTACTCTTTTTCCTCTGCTTCTTTATACTCTGCTCCTTTTAGTGTGTAAGATAAAAAAGTCCTTCCAGCACTAATACGTGAATAATGGTATCACAACTAAGAAGCGTAATATATTCTAGGTCGATATTTTACTTGCTTAGTGCTGAATACTACCTTCTTGTAGCGTTGCTGTGCCTGTGAAGCTACTATCTAGGGATGTGAGGAAGATAAAGTTTGTCTGGAGAGAACAGCTTTTATTAGCTCAGCAGAATGAAAAGAGAAAAATTTTTCATAAGCACAATTCTGTCTCCAGGCCTCCAAGTACCATATAGTCATTTCCAGAATGCAAACATTGATTTTTGTAGAAGAATTTTATTTTTTGTTTTTAAACTAAACAATGAAAAAAGAAGTTTATACATCTAAACTTGTAGACTTGAGTAAAATATAGTTGAAAAATGTACCAGGCTTCTCTGTCCAGGAAGGGAATTGATGTTATGTTACTGATGTGGGATAGACAAAGCAAAACAATTCCATTGAGAGGAAGCTGGGATTGCAAGGAAAATTTTAGAATGCACAGCAAAATAAACTCATCCTAATTTCTCAATAACTTATCATTTTTTCATTATATATTATAGCATATATGATCTTTTTAATATGGCACCAGGGCTTCTGTGTTAAGATTTAACTATACTGTTGTCTTTTCTTAAGGAATTCATAGCGCAAATAAATCCTGTTAAAATTTAATTCAGTTAACAGTGGAGACTTTTATAGTGGGCACGAGGTAAATACTTGTTTAACTTGTAAGAGTAGAGATTCTTCCAAGACCCAAAGGAATCACCGTCACCCCCCAATTTATAAAATCCAACGTTGTCTTCAATTCTTAAGCAGTAACTGGAAGGTGCATAATATATTGTTAAACTGGGGGTACTGGAGTTCCAATACATTGTGGTAAAGTGTGACCTTGATCAAATTGCCAATTATGGTTAAATCTTAGGTAATGAGTATTTATTAGTTAGAGGTTTTGTTATTGTTGTTTTGGTTTGGTTTTTTTAATGAAGGGAAGGTGTAGAAACCCTGCTCATAGATGGGTATAAAGTGTGGCTTTGTGATAGGGACCTGCGTGATAGAAACAAAAGGGTGGTCCCTGTTCCAAAGCGTTAAGAGCAATCAGATTATTTTTTCATGTTTCATGTGCAAAAAAGGAAAAAAAAAAAAATCATGTCTGCAAAGGCCTGCGGGTTTTGAGCCTTCAAGTATAAATTCAACAGACATTGAGCACAAAGGGGTCCCATTCATCACTGGGGGCACTGCCATCATAAACAAATAATGAGCAAATATCAAACTAAACCCTCTAATTTCCTATGTTTTTTATTATTGTAATAATAACTCTTTATATGTAGGATTAGCAAAGCAAAGAAAGACATGGTTAGTTTGCAAAATCAGTTATGGGCTCTTTTTTACACCATATAATTTGCTTTTGAAAATATGAATGTGAATAAACTCGGTTCCTGGCTCACAGACTTTCAAACCCGTTGTGAATGCATGTGCACCCACATATTTTGCAAGAGTAATCACACTGTTAGTAATTGAAAATTTGTCCAGAACAATGTAACAGCAAATAGAGAGTTTTACTGGAATTCCCACTCCTCTTTGGACTTCCCGTGTTTTTTGCTCCCCACCAAAATTCACCTGTTTGTTTAAAGACAATCTTGGCATCTCGAATCTGAACCCTTTAGGTATGGGACACTTCCAAACACAGGCGTGTGCAGAGTTACCATAGCAACTGGCTCCATCAGTAGGAAACTGTTCTGCTGAAGAATCCCCATTTCTCTGCCCGACCTCTCCTCTCCCTGGAGAAACAAAAGCAACCCCTGCCTTTGGAAAGCGTGGTCCCAGTCCTCCTCTTCTGTAGCCTCCCAAAATACTAAATGCTCTTTTTAAAAGGGCTGAAAAGTGTATCTGGTTTTATCAGTCAGTTTTCCCTTATCTTAACTGTGCTAATGTGTACAGCATTATCTGGAATTACTTGGTGTGTTAGGTGGGAGGAATCTTTTTAATTGACTATCGAACTGCTTAAACTGCTAGCTTTCATCATAATGATTCACGTAGAATTTATCCTTCAGCATGTTAATCTCAGTTTGTATAGTGACATTAGCATCACTGAAATCATTTCCTAATCAGATTAAGAAATTGTTATCGACCTGAACGTGAGCCAAGATAAAACAGATTATGCCACAGCAGAAGCTAAACCAACATTAGACTGACAAATATCTAAGTTCAGTTCTTTGATTTCTTGTGCCTTTTATATAAATTTTTAACCATCATCAAAAAGACAGCAAGTGGGGCAGACAGAGCCCTCCTCTGATGCAGGACAGCTGTCCTTAGTTAGTAACGAGGCAAACATCTCCACCATCACTTCACCCGTTGTCCCATGATTTTTAAAAAGTGTTAAAATGGGGTAGGTACCTACTCATCTCACATGTCAAGGTGACTCAGTCTACCAGCAGTGATGGACTGATCAGTTAAGATGACTTGTCTTTCCCTTTCCCTTTGAAAAGAAGTAAGGGGAGAATCTGACTCCCTTGTCCTGGGTTCATTCAGGTCTGTACCATCTGCAGATGTGGTTACCAGGGCAGTGGTAAGGATCCATTTATCCCCTTGACACTTAGTGATGCTTGATGAATTTTAGAAGTATTTCTTCGCACTGTTCTGAGATTGTGGGAATCAACCAAGTTTAAGAACCATCTAATGTCTTGTTTCCTTAAGGGAAATTCTGAAAAAATTGTTTTAGTATTTTAAAAACCATCTCCATTATCATCAGTCTCTACTGATTTCACAGAATGATATGGGGTTAGAAGGGACCTCTGGAGACCATCTAGTCCAACCTAGGGGTTTTTTTCTACTTTTTCCTCACAGGTTTTGACTATTTTGAAGCCAGTGCCAAAGAAAACATCAATGTGAGGCAGGTGTTTGAGCGTCTGGTGGATATAATCTGTGAGAAGATGTCGGAGAGTATAGAATCGGACCCTTCCAGGGGCACTTTGGGAAGGAGCATGCGACTCACAGACAACCCCCCGCCTTCGCAGCAGAACTGCTCGTGCTAGTCACCTTTCTCACCAAGAAACCTCCTTCTCCTTTCTTGAGTAAAATTTATCTTTTCATTTGTGGTGGTGCATTATCATGTAGTCCAAAGGCAGAAGTCTCTGTTGTAGGAAACTGGTGTGTTTGTTTAATGTGCTGGAGTGTTAACATTATATATTTCCTCATCCAATAATTAAAAAAAAACAAAACAAAACAAAACAACAAAAATCTGAATAAATATTGTAAGTGCACCTAGTGTTAATGTGAGTTACGCTGAAGAAAAAAAATTGTATAGTGTTGCAAATGTTATTTCCACAGATAATGTTGCATTTTTAATTATAAATTCCTGCGCTGCAGAAAGAGGTGTTTTGTCAAGAACAGCAGGAAACGTTAAAACCAATTAGAAGGTACCAGATACGGGGGGGGGGGGAATATCTTATAAAGCAAGAATAGGCTTTTTTTTTCTTATGTTAAAAAAAATAATATCAGTCCCCAGATATCTTGAGTCATTGTCACCATCCTGTAGACACAGACCTCAGTTTTTCTGTACGGTGGAGCAGAAGGCAGTGTGTTTCTGCCTGACAGCTGGAGGTCCTCCAGAGACCCTCCACGGGCGGGTGGATTTTGTGTCAAACCTGTAAATGGAGGGAGAGCACCTGGAGGAAGCAAAGCTGCCAGGCAGGGGAGGAGGAGGAGGAGGAAGAGAAGGCCTTGCAGTCATAACCTGCTTTCCCTGTGCTTTTGGTGGGTGCTGGGTGAAGGACCAAGAGCCCTTCCAGGGGCAGCCTTTGCCTGCAGCCTTCTCCACCACCACCACCAGTGATGGTGTATGGGGTGTTGGGGGGGTTGCTGTCCCAAATCCATCTTTTCTGGAAGCACAAGAGCCAATTCTCCTGCAGGTTTTCCTCTCACTGTGTCCCATAGTTTCACCTCTCCAGGTTAGGATCTACTCGGATTGACTGCCTGGTGGTGGATTTGTTGCAGGAAAAGAGGAATCAGCTGCATGTTTCATTGGGAGGCAAAATCTGACGTGCAAGACTTGGAGGAGCTCTGTCTCAGAAAGATAAAAAATATCAGGAGCCAAAATGTGAGTGTTGGCCAATATTAGTGCCAAGATTATTAGATTTTCTTTCTGCATTTTGTTGTCGATTTTTTTTTTTTTTTTTTAATTTTGTGCTAAATGGGTGCGTGTGTGGTGATAATTTTTCTGGTTTCAGATTCAACCACAAAGTATAACTTAAAAAATAGGAAGACTGATGGACAAAACATAAATAAATAAATATATAAATAAAACATAACAGCCGATGAAAAATGGCAAAGATGTCCTGTTTAAGTGATTCTGTGGAGGGTTTGTTGCATCATTCTTTGAAGGGAGGAACAATTTTTAATGCCTGACATCTCAAATGTTCTTCCAGTATGTCAAAAATTATACAACTTCTGCATCTGCCTGTGCAGAACTGCGTGCGCACTGGCCACACGCAGAGCTGGTATCTCTCTGAGATACATGGGAGAACAGCTTCTGCCAGTCTGTGAAACGACAAACACTGGATGCCTTTGTGATCACACACTTCTTTTGTGCAGCCCAGCTCCAGAGAGTGGTTGCAAATTGCATCTGGAAGTGTAAATTAGGTGGATACGGAGAGTTTGCTGTCTTGGGGTGAAAATTCTGAGTAGTTTTATGGCTTTACCTTAGGCCTGTGAACCCCTCTGAGTGGGGAAGACTTTCTGATGTCAGAACCTGGAGTTGAATATCCGCCCACTGCACTGTAATTTGCTGGACCATGACACTAGCGAATGCCTTTGTGATTTCGTTCTGTCTCAAAGTGTAATAGTTCCAAGAAAAAAAGCACAATATTCCGGCAAAAAACGCAACTGCGTTGATGTAGTTTGAGCTCGTTGTGCTAAAGGCTCAATCCCTTCCTTTGTTTGGATGTTGCTTTCAGAAATCTTTACTGTGACATATTTTGGGCGTGTGTGATCTAGTGCTGGAAGTGCGATTTGTGGAATGTGGTTTATTGTATCTTAAACCCCTGAAACTGCAAAATAAAGAGAAATGTAGTCACCGGGTGTGGCCAGAGAGTTTGTGAGCTTCGTTACTAGCATATAAGGCAATTGTGTGCATGTGTAAAGAAGGTATATTTTTAATGCTTTCAAAATACATCAAACTACGTTGGTCTTTTTTTGACAGGGTGATGACCCTTGAGCCCAGCAGTCTGGAAACACTACGCAGATTTAAAACAAACTGAAAAGAAGGATTATTTGGCCAATAAATGTGCAGTGCAGTGTTTTAACTGTAGCAGAAGCAGGTTTTAGGGCAACTTGTGTAACTAGCAAAAAGAAATTAAAAACTTCCACAGCAGGGAGCAATGATTTTGAACTGTACAGGTATAATGGAGTATCTCAGTGCAAATAATGATTTTTCAGCTCAGCAACTTTATGGTAAAAGAAAATGGATTCAGCAGAAATGAAATTTCAATTCTTTTGTTTTAGCTTTTTTTTTTCCCCCTAGCAAAAATGACATTTCTCTTTTCTACCCAATATATAATTGTGTTTCACTGTGTTCCTGTCAAGTCAGATGTAATTTATTTATTATTTTTTAAAGAATAATACAACGACATTCCAGGTTCCTCAAGCTAGGATGGGCAGAATTGTTTTCTACAGCACAAGAGAGCAGGTAGCTACATGGCAGTATAGTCTGAAGAACTGGGAAAGACAATTATGAATTCTGCCCTGCCCTATATTGTGTACATGGAGAAACCGCGTATTGGGTGTAGAAATCCTCCAGAGTTTATTTCAAATAAGAAATCAAATCGCCACAGGCAACTGATGCCTAATGGAGAGATGTACCTCATCATCTTAAATTTGTATTAAAAGCTGTGAATGAATACAGGCCTTTTGCCTTAAGTGGCATGCAGCTGATTTCAGTATCACCAGAGAGCCAATAATAATCGTTACTTGTATTAACTTGTGAGAGGTAATAGCAGAATGTGAGACAGCCATTTGTCAAGGGAAATAACAGACTTGCTTGCACTGAAGACAAACCCAAAATGCTTGATGGGGACTCGTATAGAGCCTTTGATTTGACTGGCAGTGGCCCAGGAGAATAGTGTTGCAAAAAACAGTAAGGTTACAAGATAAAAACCGGGGTACTAGAATGTGGTGGGAAGAGGCAATTGTTTTTCACAAGCTGATCTCTATTGCTTGTAGAATACAGCACTGAGAGCACAGAGATCCAGTAAAAGCCATGCAGGAGGCTCTGGGTTAGACATGGGTCTTGGCTTCCATCTGGTGGAGAAATAAAGCACTGAAGTATCAGGTAGACATCCACTTAAATTACCTTCCACCCGGCCCAAGTTATTGTCTCTGTGTCTCAGACAGCCCACCCCCCCATTTGTATTAGCCTCTGACCCCTCAATTTTCCTTTCATCATCTCTTTTGCAGTCAACAGAGTTACACACACAGTAACTCACAGCACTGCTATTAGCAGGGAACTGAGCAACGTGGAACAATGCAAAAAGGATGTGATAAATGCAATGGCAGATTTCCCAACGGCTCTCAAAGTGTTACGAGAAGAAGGATCTTGGCAGTGTGTGCTATTGGGAAACGCCAGCCTCAAAGAGATTTAAAACAAGCGGAAAAGCTGCGTTCCTGTTGTCAGGACTTGAAATTGCTGCGTCGGCACTTCTGTTTCTGTGTATTCTCAAATTGGAAAATGCTGAGAATATGAATAAACAGTGTTTTCTGTTAGATAGTCATGGCTACAAACCTTAAGCTGTTAAGGACGCCATTAGAAGAGGAAATAAAGGTAAAAAATCAGCTGTCAACAGTAAGCACATACTGGATGTCTCAAAAGACCCGTGGTACTGCTGGATGAAATAAAATCGCAAACTCGAGTCTAGCTCCCATAAGTGTTGAAAAATACCTGCTGAAAGCTAGATTTGCTACCGGGTCATCCGTGCGGGCAGGCGTTTTGAACCCTAAGCACAGCCACGTTTCTTTAAACCGATTCAAGGCGGTTGGCGTTTGACTTCTCCAGTGACCGCTGAGGGAGGCCGGTGGCCGCCATCCCGTTCCTTCGTGCCAAGTTTCGTTCTCGAGTTCAGCGCCTTTGTGCTCCGCCACCGGGTCCCGCTGCCGGTCTCGGGGCTGGTGCCGGCTGGAGACCGGGGTTCGCAGCCGGTCCCTGGGCTACGGTCCCGCCCCTGCTCCTCCTTCCGCGGCTGCGCCGTGAGGGCCCGGCCGCCGCCCCGCCCTGCGCTGAGGGGACTGCGCGCCACACTCCTCCTCCGGCAGCTTGCGCGAGCTGATTGGTTCTGTCAGGAGTGAGCGACAGCTCCTTAGACCAATAGTTGAAGGGAATGAGAGAAGGCGGGCCTCCGCCAACCAGCAGTTGGACTGTTCCAACGCAAGGCGGAGGGGGGACAGCTAACGCGGCAGGCGGGCATAAACACCAGGCCGCGGCGGCACAGAGGGGAGTTCTCGAGATGTGGTTCTATTTCTCTGTATTTCCCTCCTCCCTCCGATTTCTCTGTTCTCTCCGTCTGATTTCTGACCGGGGCCGCCTCTCCCCCCGCCTATGGTTTCCCCCACTCCCTTCCCACGCCACCAGCGTTTCCCCCTCCACCAATCAGTGCCCTGACCCCGACGAAGCGCCGGCCTGGGATTGGTCCGTTTCCCCCCACCTGGCTCCGCGGCGGGCGCTGACTGGTGGGCGCTCCGCAGCCGTCGTTAAACCGTCACCGCGACTTCCTCGTGCGGCGGAAGCGGGGCCGGTCCGCGGCGGGGCGGCGGCGGCGGCGCATGCGCAGTGTCGCGGCCGCCTTCGCACGGAGCGGCCGAGCGGTGCGGGCAGGGGCCCGCGGCCTGGCGGGGCGCGGCCGGCCGGGGCGTGCCGTTGCCCAGCCGCTGTGGTACGGTATCACCGCCGCCGCCATGCCCGGTAGGAACAAGGCGACGTCGAACTACAGCTGTCCGGAGCTGGCGGTGGGGCAGCAGGCCGGGGAGGGCGGCCGCGACGTCAGAGGCCGGTCGCCTCAAGGGGATGAGGAGGACCGCGGGGACTTCGGATCCGGCCCGGGCCCCGACGTGGGAGACCCCGACATCGTCAAGTCCCCCAGCGACCCCAAGCAGTACCGGTGAGGGCCGGGTCCAGCCTTCCTTCCCCCAGAGGCGGTGGGCTGGGGAAGGCTTCCAGGGGAACGGGGGGCGGACGCGGTCGGGGCGGTTAGGGCAGCCCCTCCCGTCCCAACGGGGCGGTCTGTGGGGCAGGTTGGGGCCTCCGCTCTCCGCCTGCCCACCGGGAAGCAGCCCCGGCCGTGGCAGGCGGTGCGGGAGCGGGGCTGGGTGCCGGCCTGTCCCCTCACACCGGGCACGGCTGCCACCTCGGGGGCTTGGAAGTCGGGTTCGACTCGGTGACCGGGGAAAACAGGGGTCTCTCTGGGAATAATGGAGGTTTGAGTGTGTTTCTTTCCCGGGTGGGCCGTCCGGTGGGTGTGCAGGGAAAGGCTTGGGGCTTGCCCAGAAAGGAGAGCTCAGCCCTTGTTCAAAGGCTGTGCTGGTGACACCACTTTTTGGGGGCACAGCGCTATGAAATGGTTACTTTGCAGCCCTCCTGCAGGCAGCTGGGCTCCAGAAGCGTTAAGCTGAAGCATAAAATGCCGTTGAAAGTGTTACAGAGCAGATACCCACTTAAAAAAACAAAGGCTGTTGCTCTTCCCGTTTTAGAGGAGCCTCCAGGTTCTAACACAAATACATCGGTCAGTTGAGACAGAAATTACGTTTACATTGCTATTTTGTTTGTGTCTTCACTTGTATTTTTCTGAGTAATAATCCTGGAAGTCCTAAAAAAGATCACCTTCCCTGAGAGCAGCCCTCAGTGTCTGTGGCCTTCTCACCCTGAGAGACACGGCTCAGAACGGCCAGGGGAGGCCGAGCTCTTTGGATGCTGTGAAGGGACACTATTATAACTTCTTTCTGTTAGGCAGATTATTCAGCCCTTGTTAGAGATGCTTTTTTAAAATATCTTTATTCTTCATGATGGCTAATCTGTGCAGCCAGTGGAGAATCTGCCTAAGCCTAAGCCTAGAACTGAATTTTGGATTTGCAGTGACATTGGCTGACAGTGAAATTCCCTGCTGGCTGTCTGAAGGGGACTGTGCCCATTGGCTTAGGGAGAAACTCACTCCCTCCCTTCTTGCCCTACTTCCTTGCTGCTTCCTCTGGATCTCTGCCTGCCTCTCCTGCTGCCGTTCTTACTCATCCTACTTTGCAGGAGGCTCATCTTCCTGCAGAGTTCACAGAGACTATCAGCTTAGGAAACTTCTGCCTTTACTACCTGAAGCAGCGCAGTGAGGAAGCTCAGGAGCTCCATTGAAAACCATCTAGGAACCTCCTCTGTGTGTAGAGAATTGGAGAGTGTGTTTGCTTATAGTATAGAATAAACTAATACCAACATCTTCCAGAAATCCTGCTCTCCATGCTTAACAGATTTATTTTTTTTTGGTTGGAAGCAGAGAGTCACATCTTTTCAGACTGATTTGCATGTGTGGGAAGTAAGCCTTGCACAGACCAGACACAAATGTTACCCTTAGGAAGGAGAACTGAAGTGTGGCTGAAAGTAAAACATACCTATGTTCACTAACTATATACCAAACCTCCTAAGTAAATGTAGCGGCAGGTGATTTGATGATGCGTATACACTTTCTCCCTCTGTTCATGCATCAGCGATGATCTGTACTGCAAACCAGTCACAGTGGGCTTAACGTGTCCCTCTGGTGACATCTGTCTTAACTTAGTAGAAGATGTTATATATTATCTTCTCAAATGCAGTGATAATAATAAAAAAATAAAGTTCTATCAGAGATTGCAGAATGTATTTTGGAAAGTGAGTTGATTGGGACATAAATTATTCTCATAATCAGAGTTGGCTTTGTTCATTAGAACTATGAGTGGGCAGTTATCTTTACCAAAGTGTATGTTTTATTTAAATGCATCCATATATGGAATTTCGTGGGCTTGTGTTGCTTGTTTTGGGTAATTTGGGGAAATTAAAACATTATTCTGTTTGCCATCACTTGATATTTATTTCAGTGTGTATGTAGCCGTGAAACAATTATCATTGATATAAGAAAAAACTTGGTGTGAGAACAATTCTGTTTAAACTTATCCAGGATGTTTAAACGGTATTTTTAAGAATTGGAACTCTGTTTTATATTTAAACTTTATTTGTATCAATGCCTGTACAGTCCTTCAAAAAAGCAGTTGGACTATGCTTGTTTATGTTTCTACAGGAGATGGTTGCATTTTTTTGTACTGTATTCTGCATACTAATTGATACTAATGTATTGATTACATTTGTCCTTTTCCATTGGACTGAAACATGGAAAAAGTAAAGAACACCTCTGTCAGTTGGTGCCTCTGCTCCTATACTGTTCTAGATTCTCCTGAGGTGAAATCTGAGAGCCTTCAACAGCGGCTTAGTTCAGTTGTTGCTTTGCTGCTGGGTGCTTTCTGTCCTAGGGTGTAACACCCACAAGCCTGAAGATGAGTAATGTAAAATTAGCGTCATCTGCTCCATTAGTTTAATGGAGGTATGTGGAAAGGAGCAACAAGAGCTACTGGGCACACCTGGCTAAACAGCTTCATGGCAAATCGTTCTTCTGGAAGAAGCACTGTTCTGTTCTCTGCTTTCCATGGCTACCTATTGATCACTGGGAAGCCACGATTCTTTATGGGCAGCGAAAACCTGAAGAAGGAAGGTGGTTGTATACAGAGGTGAAGAAGATGATGGTTGTGCTGGAAGATGTGCTCTAGCAATGCTGACTTGTCACTGTCTGGGGCTCTTGCTCTGAGCTCTCTGGGGTGAAGTGCCCCAGTGTACAGTATATCTGTTTTTAGGACCCGGGCCGTGCGCTCAGAAGCACTGCAGCTGCAAAATGTGACATGAATACAGTGCAAACACACTTAACTGTTCCAGGCTTTCAGAACTGTGTGGATGATTAACGTTAGTGTGTATCTAGTACTACCTGTACCTCCTGCAGTTAGTCATAGCATTTCTGCAAGTTATACAATGTGTGCTGTAGTTGGAACAAGCAAAAATGCGCTTGTGCTTTTGATTGGAACAAGCTTGTACTGCTCAGCGGTCCCGCAGCAAGCAAAACGGGTGTGTTAATGGTTTCATAACTGGTTTTCACCCTGGCCCAGGCAGACGAGTGCTGTCAATTCCTGCTGGATGAGTGGTCATAATTCATATACATAACACAACTATTAAACATTTGTTCTTTAGCTTCTTTATAGACTTGGTAGTCCAAGAAGTGTGGGGTTTTTTTCCTTTGTCTCAGAGCTGCTTAAGTCTCACAATACCCCTTTTCCTCCAAATACATCCCCATGAAATTCAGTCAGGAGAGAAGGACTCGGAGTAATTTGTTTCCAGGGTCATCTGTGGCTTGCAGAGCCATAGCAGGTGGCCTGCAGCTCTAGTGAAAAACAAAACTTGCACTGATTTTATATTTTGAATTGGAATATTGATAGTAACACAGGCTTTTATTGCTGGGAAAGAATGAAATTGCGTAACGATAACCATACGTTAAACATGAGAAATTTCTTGTGAGAAACTTTGGGAACCATGGAGTTAGAAAACACAAAACGTGCCTTTTGTTTTGCTTTTGGGTCCTTACAATGTAGCTTGAGCTGGAAATCTGCTTTGAAATTTCTGCTACCTAATTACAATGGTGGCCATGTTCCAAAGTTCTGAGCTGCTATAAACTTGGGGGTTGGAGTAGATGACCTTTAAGAGTCCCTTCCAACCCCAAACTATTCTATGCTCTGTGACTCTGTTTTTTTTCTGGGAGTATGGGTTGTGACCATGGCTTTGTTTTATATTAGCATTTTTTTTGCTGGATCAGATACGACATTTCTGTATCACACTAGTTCTTAGGTTGGGTCGAGTATTTTCTGGATCCAACATTCCTTCCTTTCTGCAGCTGGTGTACCACCCACTGCAAGCTCCTCGGAGGGATGCTCTGGCTGATCTGACAAATTGTGACTGTCTATTCCAGATCTGATGGGAAATAAATACTGCTGAGAGATCTCATAGTGCAGAGCATTGGTGCTTGCAGTCCTCGGTCTGAAAAGTTGTAGAATGGTGCTGGACAGAGGACTTGTGGGTTTTTACATACATATGCACACACGTATGTAAAAAAATTCTATGTATGTACACACACACACAGAAAACTCTGTATATTGCTGCTTGATAGTAACCCAACCAACCCACTGTGATTTATTAAACCTGCAGAGGAGCTCTGTCCTTTCTGCCTGTAGGCCCCATTTAACAGAAAGCATTGATAAAATGGAGTCTCAGGGGCTTATTTAGAGGCAAAGACTAATGTCTTGATTCTGTCATGTAACAAATGTTTCCGAGAGCCTGAGAAGCATAACAAGCTATTGAAGTTTGGGTCTGCCTGTTCTGAGTACATGAAGTTTTCTCTGAGTGGGTGCTGGTAGCTTAAATATCTCATAGAGAAACCAAAGCCCAAATCGGTGTCCATGACCTGAAGAAGAAGGGCTTCTGTATGGCACCACCTTGAATGGCATCTTTCATCTTCTTAGAGCTGTTAAATAGCAGAAGAGTGTTTCTACTTTCCTACTATAAAATTGCTCGACTTCTTAGCTACCATTAGGAAATCTCAGTAGAAAAGCACAGAACTAATGTAGGAAATACAGAAATTTTTGCGGTTCTGAAAATTCAGAATTGGGAAATGTGTGTATTCATTGCAAATAATTATTCTTTCAGGTATATCAAACTGCAAAATGGCTTATGTGCACTTTTGATTTCGGATTTGAATTGCTTGGATTGTGCCTCAGCTGCTTTATCTTCGGAGGAGGAGGAGGACAACGATGATGATGGATCTGAAGAGGATAGTGATGATGATGACGACTCTGGAACTGAGATCGAAGATGGTAGAGAAGGTTTTGATGATGAGGACTGTGATGAGGAGGATGAGGATGAGGACGATGATGGAGATAATGAGGATTTCAATGATCCTGATGACAGTGAATTAGAAGAGCTAGCTGAAAAGGAAGAGACAAGAAAGAGAGGCTGCACAGAAAAACAGGTATGAACTTAAGCTGTAGGGTGAAAAAATACACAGAGACCTTTCCTGTGCTCTGAAACCTTGTGGTTAGACATGGAGACTAGACCTTCTTTTTATTGTCCCTGCCCTGATTGATTTGTCTTTCAGTTCTGTCACTTTCCCAAAGTGTTTATTGAAGCAGCTTTTACTGAGACTGTTGTATTTTCTCTAGTCTGCAGCAGCCCTCTGCATTGCTGTTGGCAGCTTCTCTGATCCTGAAGATCTGCCTGGATTAGCACACTTCCTGGAACACAGTATGTATCTGCTCCTGTTTCATCTTCTCTGGCTTCAGTGAAAAAATGAGTGCTCTCTGGCTCTGAATGTCTGGAGTACTTTAGTGTCATTCCCTATTTCAGCTATCCCAGAATTTATTTTCATTAGTTAAATTTGTGGTTTTATAAAAATACGGACTTAGTGGGAAATCTTAATATGGAAGAAGGTGTCTCATGCCCTTTGGCAGGCTGTGCATTAACCTATAGTAACATTCTTTGTTATCCATTAAGTAGGGGGGGAAGCATTTTACCTATAGCTTTATAAACCAGGGTGGAGCTACAGGCGTTTATCTCTTGTAAGGGATGATGAATTAGTGATGCAGGTGGAGAAAGGACATGAAGTTTCTGGCCAGATGTGTCTTAAAATTCTGCTCTTGACCGATTGAGGCCAATCATGCCTAGAAAGGCACTGTTATTTCCAGTCTATTTGGGCCCTCTGCTAAAGGCAGATTACAGTAGTCACTGGGTAGGTAACATGGTCTTTTGCTAGTTAGTAGTTAACCTCTGCATGGGAACTGTGGGTCGTTTGCAGGTAACACTGTGCTGACGAGGGATTACTACAGCTGCAATGAGGAATAACAAATTAATGTCATCTTGGTAATTTTGCTGGGTTTTGTTCCAGTGGTTTTCATGGGCAGTTTGAAGTACCCAGACGAGAATGGGTTTGACGCGTTTCTGAAGAAACACGGGGGCAGCGACAACGCTTCGACCGACTGTGAGCGGACGGTCTTCCAGTTCGATGTGCAGAGGAAGTACTTCAAAGAAGCACTTGATAGGTAACTTCATATAAATGGGGATTAGGTGTTAACAAATGTGTTACAAACTTTTTACAACATGTTAAAAAAAAAAAAATGTTTGTGTGTGCCTCAGGAGGTTGGGTGTATCTGTTCATTTCTTCGTTTGGGGGTGATTAAGGCTGTTGCTGAACTTCCATAGTACTACAGAGGATGTTGTATATAAGGAAATATGTTTTCCCTCTGGATATCTTACTGGTTTTTTGTGATAATGCCGGTGTAGCTTCTGTGTCATTACTTAAGATCCACATGTAAGTCTTAATGCATGTAGCTTTTTGATTATTTTACCACCCTTAATGGTGGTAGCTACCACCTGTAGCATCGATGACAGGAGAAATTTTATGCAGTGTGACAACTGTTCAGAGGGGAAGTGCTCCCAGAGTCCCAATAATTCATCCTTTGAAATGCCTGTCTTGATAGAGTTAGTGGGGTTTTTAAATTTATTTATTTTTTTGGTTCCAAATCATCAGTGTGTAAGGGCAGCCTTGTAACATAAAAATTTATGTTACAAGTGTGCCTTGGAAGGATACATTTCGCCCAGTCCAGGCTATTCAGGCAAGTATGTGTCTTTTGCCAGAAAGTATTTAATTTGTTCTTTTGTGCTGTGGGATACCTTAGTACAACAGAGCTCTGCCTGTTGGTGTGGTTTCCTTCAGTGAGAGCAAGTTATTCATAGGGCCATGGCAGCTGAGTATTCTTGATGCTGTCAGATATCTCAGGAGGAGAGTAGGATCCACTGTGAATTTACTTTGATCAAAATATGTTCCTGCAATGACACCAAGAGCAGATGTTTGCACATTTTACCAAGTATTTACTGTGCAAAATTCAGCTTTCATTTGCAGATTGGTCCAGCTTTTAGATGTTTGGAAGCGCAAAACCTCTTCACAACAGCTCTTAGTGGAGGGGAAACACAGAGAGTATGAGTTCTGTAGAACAGCACCTCATACAAAGAAGATAAACTGATGCTGATGATGATTTCTGCTCGTTCAAGCACTTGTGGATTTAAAGAAATTGAGAAACATCACCTTTCAATAGTCTTTAGCTTAATGGGTCCTGTAGCCATAGAACTCTTAACAATGTATTACTATCAGCCTTTTGCTTCAGGAAGTTCAGTGCATCATTAAAAAGACTCAACAAATAAGCCAGAAACATAAGATTCTCTGGCAGCTTTCTGCAGTCTCCATTCATTGCAGATTTGTCCTTTTCCATTGCTCTGCTCTCTATGGGTACAGGAGAAGATAGTGAATGTTCTGATGACAACACTGACTTTCACAGTAGATAGTAAAAATTGTGATGGATATTAAAAAAATACATTTCAGGACATAAATCACGTAAAATGGAGCTGGATGGATCACTCATCTGATCTGGTACAATCATTCCTAGGATGCAAAGGCAGATATTTGCCCATCCATTAGTGTCGTACCCTACTGTATCCAGCCCTTTTGATGCTATCACTAAACCAGCTCTCATCTCTCCTTAAGACAGTACAGTCAAGAATGACATCATGGGTGGTAAGGCAAGCAATGTTATTAAACAAAAATAGTGGATGTTGGATTTAACTGCTGTTTTTTTGCCCTAGCTCAGTAGACACTGAAGAAAAGCATATGAATTTTTCTGCTTCATAGGTGGGCACAGTTCTTCATTCACCCGCTAATGATCAGGGATGCAATAGACCGAGAAGTCGAGGCTGTGGACAGTGGTAAGAGTCTCTTTTTCTGTGTGTTTAGCCCATCTTATGAAACAAATAAACAGTGAACAACATGCCTGTAGCTCCAGTGTAGCCCCAGTGCTCTCTCCAGTCCTCCATGGAGTAAATACAATAAATCGAGGTCATCGTGCTTGTCTCCTAATTCTAACAGCTTAATAACTACAAATTTGCTTCACAGAAGGAAATTGAACCTGGCATAGAAGTGAGTGGAGTGTTCACTGATTTTCTAGTATGTTATGAATACTTCCAGGCTGCCTATAAAACTTCACCGTTTTACGAAAAAAAATATTATCGGCAGATATACCAACAGGCTCAAACATGTATTTCAAGTCATCTTTATCTGTCCTCTGACAAGGAAAGCTGAGCAATTTGATCTTTGATTTTAAATAAGTGTCAATATGAACAAGGACCTGTCTTATAGTTAAGGTGTGGCTTCTTCAACAGCTTAAGCCAATTTACACGTTCATTTGCACTGCCTTCATCATGCAGATCCACTCCTTCCCTTCTACTGACACTGTAAACTCTGTCAGCTTGATGAACTGGCTGCAGGCTAACCCAGCCAAAATAATTATTTTACAGCTCTCCTGTGCGTGTTTCTTATTAGCAGCAAAAGCAGGAAAATGCAGTTGGAGAGGGTGAATTCTTGATTTTGGCAAAATCCCATATTTAGATTAGTGTAATCTGATTGTAAAACTGCATTTCTGGAAACTTATCTTGCTCAGCTTTTGATTTCTTATTTTGTTATTAAACTAGAAGTTGTTCTGTGTGATAGATGGGAGAAGCAGGTTTGTAATTGTTCTCTGGCCCTTTCTGCAGGGCCTGACCCGTAGATGGCCTTGTGTTCCTGGTAAATTTATGGGATTGAGAGCATTCAGATGGGAGAGGCTGGGGCTTAACTTGCTTCCCCTCCTTAGCCCTTTCTGTACTTCTCAGCAATGAGCTAGGGTTTTCCTCTTCTCTGGGCTTACATTCATTAGTGCCTGTTTCTTACCCTATTTCACTACTTCATCAGACTTTAAAACAAAATTATTTCAGTCTACATCTGTGCAACACGTCTCCTTTTCAGTTTGGTTGGGGGTTTTACTTTGTGGTGTTTTTTTTGAGGGAACATGACCTCAAATTTTGATGCATACCTCTCCAAATTCTTTAAATTAACAGAGTATCAGCTAGCAAGACCCTCTGATGCAAACAGAAAGGAGATGCTATTTGGTAGTCTTGCCAGGCCTGGACATCCTATGAAGAAATTTTTTTGGGGTAAGTTCTGAATTTATGTTATAAACTGGTGACAATAAACTTTTAACCACTTAAAAGATGCACTAACATGTGCTGTCTTATCACAGCAAACACTAGCCAGAAGTATTAGAGTAATTACTCATTTTACAGTAAAATGTTTGGGAGGAAAAGCAGCTGTCTGCTTCTTAAGATACTTTTCATTCTGTGCTGCTTTTTGCTGATGTTAAAGCTAAGTTGCCCCGGGCATGTAATCATGTAACTTTCTGCTAATGTAAAGGTGGTGCTCTCTGAGTCATCTCTGTCTTCCTTAAGCTTGTTTTTTGCTATTGGAATTTCCTGGAAAAATAAAGTATTTGTGTCTAGGGAGGCTTTTCAAAGTAAATAATTCGCTGTTGAACTTGCAGAAGTAGCCATGTGAGTGGAGCAGAAAGGGAATTTGTCCTCCTCTCCTGGACAATAGAGTCCTAGCTCCCTCACCCTTGTGATGCTGGTAAGCGTGTAAATTGCAGTGTGATGGGTAATAGAGTTAGCCAGCTTTGAAATGTACATAATTTCTATGAAGTTCTGTAGTGACATATACTGAACATCATATTTTCGTCTCTCTTTCCCCTCCCCTCTTCTGCAAGTCCTGTTGGTGAGGGAATAGCTGGCAACACAGAGTGAGCTGTGCAGTACGTGGTATGGGGATGTGATAATACAGGAGGACTCTGTCGTAGAAATATCAGCTGTCTTTATAATAGGAACTAGAAATTAGAAGTTATTAAATTCCAGTTAACATTCCTTTAACTCCAAATTCCTGTTAGGTATTTTTAATGTGCTTACCATGACTAGACTTGGTGCCAGGGTTGGAAGAGAAATTCTCGGTGTATCTTGTCTTGACATAACCAGTGTCTAGATAACTAACCGTCTTTTAATATTTACAGGTAATGCAGATACACTCAAACACGAGCCTAAAATGAATAATATTGATACCTACACCAGGCTGAGGGAATTCTGGCAGCGCCATTACTCTGCTCACTATATGACTTTAGTTGTCCAATCTAAAGGTAACATCGGTCATTCCTTAAAAAGAGACTCATTGCTGTTGGTGGTGTAGTGCTTTTGGCACCAGTTCAGCTGTAGCTCAGGCAGTTTTAGTGGATTGTCCAGTCCTACAGGGGGTATTTATATGTAGATTTTAGCCTGGTTTCCAAATGAAACTTGAGCAATTGTGCTGTGTTAGTGTCATCCTGCTGCTTCTTGAGAAACTTCCAACTGAAACTGTTGAATTAGATTAACACAGAATGTAAAATCTCAAAGATATATTTAAAGATGAATCTTGTAGGAATATAGAGTCAGAGGACTTAAATGACTTAATGCTACTTGTTTCTCTGCCATCAAGAGTGAACCTCCACAGGAAATCATGGGGAGATGGAGATGGGGGCTCCCAATTGTCTTGTTCTGTTTGGGGCTCTTTCAAAAGAAGTCTTAAAATAAAACACATTTCTCTAGGAAGAATAGAAATTCTGAGTTTTTTCCTCTTAGACTGAAAAATTCTATGCAAACGGAATTGAATTCCATTTCAGCAAACAATTTCAGACCTATGATCATTTCTGCTGAGAACAAAAGAAATGAATTTTGTAGAAGTTAAGCCTGTAATAGAGACTTGTACTGAAAATAAATCTCTGCATGCATTCAAGTTAGGTTTGTGCTTAAGGGTTTTGTTGAATGCTAAAACTTACTGCAATTACCATCTGTAAAATGGAGGTGGTAATAATAGAGGTGGTAATTCTTTTCTTCTCCTATGCTTTTCTGTCTAGACTGTAAAATTGTTAGGGCATTGAATGCCTCTTGAATAATCGTTTATGTAGCAATTGATTGTAATGTTGTTCCTTTTGGTGATTGGGAAGAAAAGCCTGGGGACTGATACCCAGCCAGGGCAACATTGTGTTTCTATCTCTCTTAAAAGAAACTGTGAGTGCATCCCATCCCGTCCCCCCCAGCATTTTTACTGTTGTTATTTAGCATATATCCCATCACTTTTGGAATATGAAACATTCACTTAAATAAGCAATGTCCAATCAGCCATTTAAAAACCAAAAAAACATAAAAACAAACTTCTGGTTCTTGACCTATTTCCTTTAGGAAAGAGGGTGGAGGGTGGGGAGGAGGAATTCATAGCACTGTAGGACTGTGTTTAGGTGTGAAAACTGCTGCGTATGTTCTGGACATAGAGGCACAGAAAGAGTCTAGCGAGCACTGGTGGGTTTAGATCCATACGTTGGTAATTCCTTTTCACAGTCACACCAGATACTGCTGAATTTTAAATCCTGGTTGTATCAGCCTGAGATTTCAGCAGTCTATACAAAACCAGAGCTGTGACCAAAGATATAGTTCAATGAATATTAAGAATTGGCTCAAACCAACGGCTTTGAAGCTTATAATTTAGAACTTCACAATTTTAAAATCTACCAACTTGCAGCCTCTTTAAGTTAACTGAACTAGTAAGATAAGATAAAGAATTTGCCTTGGAGCTTCAGGAAATTACATTTCTGGCTTTCTTTTTTTTTTCTCCTTACTAGAAACACTGGATACATTGGAAAAGTGGGTGAAAGAAATCTTCTCTCAGATCCCAAATAAGTAAGATTCTTTTGATTCATAAAGGCATTACAAATTATAAAATTATCTGTTCTTAAAAGGACCATTTTTAAAAAATCCCCTACTGGAGAAGCTAAGGAAGTTAACAATTGTTAATTAACATCCTTATCTAGTAAAATAAAGGGCAACTTTGGGAATTAAAGACTGGCAAAATTGTTTCACGAAGATTTTGTTTATGCTTAACAATTATTTATCCTGCAAGCTGTGTAGTGCTAACTTGCAGCAGTGTTTGCTTATATGTTCTGATAACCTTGATTTTATGATAAATCATTCAAACTTAGATTATAATTTTCCATTTCTTATCTTTGCTTTATGTCAGAAATAATTAGCAGCAGCATAAATTAAGACTATATCTTGAATGTAAGTGTCATCCTTAGAGTGGCAAATGATTAGAACTTGACTTTTTTTTTTAATAATCCATTCCAATGTGCTGTCTGAAAAGGGGGTTCTGCAAAAGCTTCACTAATTTGGAAAACATTTCATTTCCTCTTTCATTTTCTACTTTTGCAAGATGTTCATGTCTGTGGTGCATGGAAATGTGCTTGTGAAAGTCTGATGCTGTAGAGAGACACGTGTGTCTCTCCCAACCCTTGTCCTTCTCATTCCTCCTTCCCCACAAGATGATCCTTCAGGATTGTGTGAATCCAGGGCCAGCTCAGGAAGTTATTTACTGAGCTTGGAGTTAGGACAGCAAGCTTTTTATTGTTACCACCTTGGACAGAAGGAGAGGGAGGAGTTGATGGGGTGTCTAAATCTTGGGTAATTCCTCTGTTGTGTGGGCAAGTGGATGCCAGGCTGACTTCCACCCTTCCACTTTGGGCTGGGTGGATGCTGGGCTGCACCTTTTGTTAATGCCTTTTTCTGATGTATACCACTTCCATCACCTCAGAGCTATGGATGCTGATGTCTTGTGATTGTCTCAGTGTAGCCTTGAATTCTTGCCATTAACATCATACTTTCATTTTGCTTTCAAGTGGTTTACCCAAACCCAGCTTTGGCCATCTGACTCAGCCTTTTGACACACCAGAATTTCACAAGCTTTACAGAGGTAAGTGAAATCACAGAATTGTCAGAATTGGAAGGGACCTCTAGAGATCATCCAGTCCAACTCCCCAGCCAAAGCAGAGTTGCCCAGAGCACATCACTCAGGGCTGCATCCAGGCAGGTCTTGAAGATCTCCAGAGAAGGGGACTCCACACCCTCCCTGGGCAGCCTGTTCCAGGGCTCTGTCACCCTCACCCTAAAGAAGTTCTTCCTCCTATTTGAATGGAACTTTCCATGTTCCAGCTTGTGCCCATTGCCCCTGGTCCTGTCACTGGGAACCACTGAAAAGAGTCTGGCTCCATCCTCCCTCAACCCGCCCTTTAGATACTTGTCAGCATTGATAAGGTCTCCCCTCAGCCTTTTCTCCTCCAGGCTAAAGAGGGGAAGAATGTCCTCCCTCAATACATTTTTTTAAATGTTTTGAATACCTGGCTTTGTATTTTCTCTGTGTGATCCAGATACTTTGTGGAATAATTCTGTGTGGTTCTGAATAACTTTTAATGGTTCTTTCTGGATTATGTAAAATCTCTTATCCGTGTCTAATCACGTATATTTATATTCAGTAATTTTATTTGTGTTCAGTTGTTCCAATCAGGAAAGTTCATTCATTGAATATCACTTGGGCGCTTCCCCCACAAGCACAGTATTACAGGTAAGGTGGTGCTGCATTTTACTTCTACCGTGCTTTTGTTGTTAATAATATATGAACTTTCACAGCAAACCAAAGAATATAATTTGTTTGTGTTACAGATTACTTTGGTTCAGCTAGGGGAACGTTTTTTAAATGAATTAAGCTGATGCAGATATGGTTCTTTTTATAAATGGAGTGGAATCGGTAAACAGCTGATTTAACGTCATTCCTCACTGACTCAGATCAGTCATTATGTTCTGAACGCCCACATTTTTAGCTTATTATCCTGATGCTGCCTGAAAATGCAAAACTTGCCATGAAGAAACAGTGTATATTTTAGTCATTTGTGTAGTGATTTGAGTTCTTTCTGTGAAACACATTACCTCCTGCCATTTAATCTCCTTCACGTTTTCTTTTAGGGTGAAGCCTCTTCATTATATTTCCTGGTTGGTGGGACATGAAGGCAAAGGCAGTGTTCTTTCTTTCCTTAGGAAAAAGTATGTATATTTTAAGCATAGTTATTAAATGCTTTTATATCATTAAAATAAAGGCAAACTCTATTTTGTGTATATATGTTTTCTCTATAAATATTAAAGCAGGCCAAGTATGCCTTTTTATATCAGCGTTTTGTAGTTATATTCTTTAAATTGATGTAAGTGAAAATTGAAATAAGAAAGCAGTTTCTGTGACTGATCTTTTTGAGATCTCCAAAATGTAACTTAGCTTTGTTACTGTTTTTCTTAAATTCTGTATCCTGAGGTTCACATCTTTATTTTGACAAAGCTTTGTGTAAACTGTAAACGGATTGAAAGCCGCTGAAGTAAAGCTATGATGTGCTAATTGTAACTAAGCTCAACTAAGCTGAAATGAGTAATTAATAAGTACCTTTAATTCTTCCATAGATTTTGGGCTCTTGCATTATATGGAGGAAATGGTGAGACAGGATTTGAACAAAACTCCACTTACTCCATCTTCAGCATTTCTGTGACTTTGACTGATGAAGGTTACAAGCACTTCTATGAGGTATGGTTTACTGCAACTTGCTTCTCTTACTGTTTTCCTAATATCTGGAAAAATTAATCTGTCCCTTTCTGTCTGCAGGTGGCCCATGTTGTATTTCAGTATGTGAAGATGCTGCAGAAGAGAGGGCCAGATAAAAGGTAAGTGTTTGCCACTACATCAGATATTTGTGAGACTGTCCTGCTCCATTAACCTTTTATTTGTATTGTTTGCACTTTTTGTGGAGTTACTAGAGCAGAAATGGTGAGTCACTAGTAAAGCTTGTCTGTGTGGGAAGTGTATCAGTTAAAAAAAGTTTAAAAATGAATTTGCTAAATGTTTGTGGTTGTTTCTTGGTGCTTTTAGTTTGATTTATTGTGATCTGGTTTCTGATTTTATAAGCTTGTTGAGCTAAATCTGTGGAAGTCAGGGCTGTGGTGTTCTGGCATTAGCCTTTATGTTAATTCGGTATCAGATTTTGACTCTTTGTACCTAAGACTCTTCCTCTTCAGAAAATACAAGAACTTTCTGCCAATTGAGAAATGCCCTTTTGGATGGAATGGAAATGTGTGTAATTCTGGCTTCTATGGCTTGTACCGGAATGAATGAATCACTGAACTCACCCCTGATGCCTCTCCTAGAAGACTCTTTTTTTTCAGATTCTTTAAAAATGTTGTGGAATAATGGAGGAAATCCACTTTTCTTGTCTTCTCCCTCCTTTACAGAATATGGGAAGAAATACAGAAGATTGAAGCGAACGAATTTCACTACCAGGAACAGGTATTCATCCACTGTTTTGTGTTGATATAGGTAAACCATAAAAAAGATTTCTTTTTAATTTTGAAACAAGTTTTCAAAGTCCTATTCAACCAGAAATAGATTATACGCTTTACGAGGCTGTGTTCTGCTGAAGGAATTTGTATTTTAGTCAGAGAAATATTGCGACTTTTTCCTCAACAGGATTAAATGTTACTTTTTTCATTCTCTACCTCTAGGTAGGCTGTGTGTGAAGATCTGTGCCCATTAATAGCGCTCTGCAAATTGTTGGATCTTTTCCGTATTTTTGCCTAATTTCACTGTTTTTTTAAGCTGTTTTGGCGCTGCTGATTTCTGGGAACAGCAAAGCAGCCTTGTGTGACAGGGGTGGCCTGCTGGTGACCCAGCCTCACAAAGCCCAGCGTGTTCATGACCCCCTTGTCCCCTCTTACAGCATTGTGCAGTGAAATGTGGGTTTGTGTCAAGTCTGCCTTGGCTTGCTGAAATAGTAATTAGCAAAGATCTCACTTGTTTTTATCAAAGGTAAAGAAAAACAGGGGAACACAATTTAGATAATTAGAGAAGCCTCACTTCATTGACTTTCTTACCATATTTAGCCGCCTTCTGTGTCTTATTAGGTAACTTGTTTTTTAGGAATGGTGCTAAAATTTCCTTTTGGGAAAACAGATCCATATATTACGTGTTCTGCTTGAAAGCACCACTGAAGTTTGTTGGGTTTTTTTAAGGTACACAGATGCAGGAAGGAGAAAAGGAGAAGGAGAAAAAAAAAAAGTTAAAAAAAGAAATATTGAAAGTGGAGTTTTTTTTCTTTCCAGATGCTCCAAGTATTTTCAGACCCGCTAGTCTGCTCTGAGCATCAGTATGTTAGAAATGCCATTTTTAGCAAATCTTTACGTCTGTAGCTCTGCCTTCAAAATAGGTTATGGAAGATATTGAGTGTCTTGAGTGGCCTTTGAGTAGCAGAAGCGGTATTTGCAAGAGATACAGGCAGCAAGGACTGCTGCCAACAACCCCACATAACAGAAAACAGAGCAGTGGATTTCTTTGGTAGGAACAAGGTTACACTGATTTATGAGTGCATTTTTTTTAAATGCCATGTGGTGGGTTTTTTTAGTGGAATCCAACTTTTATGAATTTGTTACAGATTTTTACAAAATTATATTACAAAATTACAATGGCCTGTCTTCCCCTAATAAAGCTTTTCCCAGAACAGTAGAGAAGAACTAAAAATCTGGGAAGGATGGCCATTTAGTGTCTTGGACAGAACAGGAACGAATTCCTGTGGCCCTGCATACAGTTTTATAATTCTGTCTTTAATCATTGCCAACAGAAGTCGTCCAGTTTGAAGTTTGGCTTTTTCATCAAAGTGAAGCTATTTAGTCCTGAAAGGTTTTTATTAGTTTTCTTGGTTCTTTTTAGTACTCCCAGCTAGAATTTTATGTTCCCCCAAACTGTTACTGCTCTAATAGACTATATACCTCCTGGTATCAAACCAGGTGGGGATAGAAAACACCCGAGTTCACACTGGGGAGATACCTACCATTAAGAATCCTGCCTTTGTGGCCAATTGATTTGGAGTGGTCATTAAGAGGTTACTGGCAGTGCAGGGACTGAACTCAGAAAGCAAGGAACAGACATAAGTGTGTTCTTTTGTGACAGGGTTGTGCATCTCAGGGACAGATGAATGACTTGGTCACTGCACCCACCCTTCTGGTTGATGGAAGGAGCTGGTACATGGCTGTTCTAAAAAACAGTGGTCACAGAGGCTTGGTTTTGGGATAAGCAGTTTTGTGCCCCACGAGAGGTTTAACGTTTCCTCAGGTGTACAGTGTCTTAAAAAAATTATTGGTCATGTTTTCTACCACATTTATAAGACACAGATATGTCAAACTCACCTCTTTCCATATAATCACAGAATTCTAGGGGTTGGAAGGGACCTCTGGAGATCATGTAGTCCAACCCCCCTGCCAAAGCAGGTTCACCCAGAGCAGGCTGGACAGGAACACGTCCAGGTGGGTTTTGAATGTCTCCAGAGAAGGAGACTCCACACCCACTCTGGGCAGCCTCTTCCAGGGCTCTGCCACCCTCAAAGTGAAGAAGTTCCTCCTCATGTTTAGATGGAACTTCCTGTGTTCCAGCTTCCTGTGTTCCAGCTGTATTTTCAGGTGAACTGTGGTCTGTGTTTGGACCCAGAATCTTTACAGTACGATGCTGGCTGGTTCAAAAAAACCCAAAAGCACTCAGCAAGAAGCTCTCCACTATGTAGTACTGAACTCAGAAAGCAAGGAACAGACATAAGTGTGTTCTTTTGTGACAGGGTTGTGCATCTCAGGGACAGATGAATGACTTGGTCACTGCACCCACCCTTCTGGTTGATGGAAGGAGCTGGTACATGGCTGTTCTAAAAAACAGTGGTCACAGAGGCTTGGTTTTGGGATAAGCAGTTTTGTGCCCCACGAGAGGTTTAACGTTTCCTCAGGTGTACAGTGTCTTAAAAAAATTATTGGTCACGTTTTCCACCCCATTTATAAGACACAGATGTGTCAAACTCACCTCTTTCCATAGAATCACAGAATTCTAGGGGTTGGAAGGGATCTCTGGAGACCATGTAGTCCAACCCCCCTGCCAAAGCGGGTTCACCCAGAACAGGCTGGACAGGAACACATCCAGGTGGGTTTTGAATGTCTCCAGAGAAGGAGACTCCACACCCACTCTGGGCAGCCTATTCCAGGGCTCTGCAACCCTCAAAGTAAAGAAGCTTTTCCACATGTTCAGATGGAACTTCCGGTGTTGCAGCTTCCTGCAGCCTCTTCCAGGGCTCTGCCACCCTCAAAGTGAAGAAGTTCCTCCTCATGTTTAGATGGAACTTCCTGTGTTCCAGCTTCCTGTGTTCCAGCTGTATTTTCAGGTGAACTGTGGTCTGTGTTTGGACCCAGAATCTTTACAGTACGATGCTGGCTGGTTCAAAAAAACCCAAAAGCACTCAGCAAGAAGCTCTCCACTATGTAGTCTTACACCATTAAAAGGCAATAGGAGAATCCTTTCCTCCTCACGCTGTACATCATGGCAGAGGACGTAGGAAAGCAGCAGAATCAGAGATACTCATGCAGCAGCAGCAATTCCTTGGCTTGTTCTTTCCAGGTTCCAGATGACTTTAAATGTTGAATTGCAGGACTCTGCTTGGTGTTCCCTGGAGGCAAGGAGTGTGTTCTACTGGGTCTTTAACCTAGCAGGTTTAATGACTGTAAACTGCCTGCTCAAGGTTTCTTCTACAAGGATGATGTGTCTGATATTTCAGGATTCTCAGAGGAGTCCTGAGCATTAGATATGGTTATGAAATATATTTAGTTTAATAACTGAAACTAAATGCCATGACAAGCACAGCATGTAACTAATGCTTAACATACCTGACCGGTCAAGCTCTTCTCAGAACAGAAAATTGATTTTTTAGTTTTCTGATTATGTGAAAAATAGCTTGCTTTATTTGCTTACAGACAGATCCAGTCGACTATGTGGAAAGCCTTTGTGAGAACATGCAGTTGTTTCAGAAAGAGGATTTTCTGACAGGAGACCAGCTCTTGTTTGAATACAAGCCTGAGGTAAATGCTCTTTAAACTCTTATTACACATTTTGATGTAAGGAAAATACAGGCATAGGGTATAATATAGACAACATATATAGGTATTTGTAATTAGGCATAAAACAGACCGAGGTTTTGTATTAATTGAAACACTATTTTTATATTCAGCAAGCAAATCTTTTTTTGTAAGGTTGTTATGTCTTGTTCCTGCTGCGTTCAGACTGAGAAGCCTTTGCTGGCTCAGGCAGAGCCAGTTGCATTTGAACATTTATTTATTGTCTTCAACTTACAGATCATTGCTGATGCCCTGAACCAGCTCAGCCCTCAGAAAGCCAACCTGGTGTTGCTGTCTGCTGCCAACGAAGGCCAGTGTCATCTAAAAGAGAGGTGGTTTGGAACACAGTACAGCGTGGAAGGTAAAACAAGGGCAGAAACTTAGAGAATGTCTGATTCACAAAGTCGAGACAATAAAAGGGTGACAACACAAAATACAACCACGGGGAAGCAGAGAGGTGAATCCTCAGTGCTCAGCTGACCTCATCATTAGTCAGATACTCTGTCCTACTCAATAATTGTTCTTCTTTGTTTGGTATCAGTTAATTCCCTACTCCCAGGTTTACAATTGTTTGAGGAGGTGGGAATCCCCTTGGCTGCCATTCAAGTCCTGAACAGGGAAAAGAAAACAAACAACGGAGGACAGGGCATGTTGGTGGCTGGATTTCTAGTGCAGAGAGGCTTAATTTACTTTTTAATATGACTGCTTCAGTCCTGCACCAGGGGAGTTTGCAGGAAGGGATTTAGAAGGAGTCACGACGAACCAGGTGACGTTAAGAAACTCCTATCACACTGCAAATCTCCATGGGGATAGCTAAGAGATGAGGTGACTGGTCTAGGAAACAAGATAGCATTACCTTCCTGTTGAACTAAATGCATTTCTTGTTTTTTTTTAATAGATATTGACAAGTACTGGAGTGATTTATGGGCCAGTGACTTTGAGTTAAATCAGGATTTACACCTTCCAGAAGAAAACAAATACATAGGTAAGGCACCTGAGCGTGAGAGAAGTAATTTATTTGAGAATTTTCTGTGGTTTAGAAACAATCTTAATTTCTGTCTACACATCCACCTGGTTTAGAAAATTAAAAAGTATGGGAGTTCTATTCACCTGGATTTTATTTAATCTTTTATTTATAAGAACTGAATTTTTGTAAGATGTAAACTTATAGATCAATATATCCATAGCAGAGCAGGCCTCACACAATCAATGAGAGTTAACACTGAGCTCCGGACACCCTAGAAGAGCAATTTTATTTGCTTAATCTTGCTGGTTTTGAAAGATTGTAAATACCATCTGGCTTTGTTGCCAGAACCAAATAAAAATAAACCCACAGCTTGTCTCCTGAGTGGAATGCAACATCTCTATTTCTGCACTGCTTCTGAGCCACTGTTCTGGTGTGGAACTGAAAACTAAGTGGTCTTTGGGTCCTGGAAAGCATTATCACATATAATTTAGCAAACTGGGAGGGGGAAAATGTATTATGGTGATAATATTGAAGACTTTCATGCATGTAGCCTGTCTGTGTCTGTGAAACCCACTAACTTCTGGGTTTGGTTTTTCTTTTTGTTTAGCCACCGACTTTGCTTTGAAAGTTGCCGACAGCCCTGAGACAGAATATCCAGTCAAAATACAAAGCACACAACAAGGCTGTCTCTGGTACAGGAAAGATGATAAATTCAAAATCCCAAAAGGTAAAACACTTTAGGGCTTTCTGAAGAATAGGAAGTCCCTGTTTTTACCAGCTGGAATTTATTTGAAGGCAAATAACCCATGATAGCATTCACCATTTAAACTCCGTGTTTACTGTCAGCTCTTCCATGGTCCTTTTGATGTGTTTATTAGATATAATAAATGAGAAGCAGGTAAATTAGCCTGCAACAAAGAAATCCTGCTGATACCTCAGGTTAAAAAGTAGAATTGCTGAAATACACTGACTTCTGAATGTGTCTGACTGTGGGCCAAATTTGGCGGACAGAATGTGACACTGAGACAAGGGCTTGAAAATTAAGGAACACATGAATTAGGAGAGATTGTCATCTGCTCTACAGAAAGAGAAAAATATAGCCTGGATCTGAGACAAATGTGGAAAATATATTGCTGCTTTCAAGCAGAATGTCACAATTTTTAGTGTCTGTTAAACAGATGTTTTATGGAGTTTTCTTTTTTATTTATGTTGGTCACATCGTGTCAGTTAGTGTTCTGCAAAGCACAAACTGGTATTTTCTATTAGTTTGTATTTTTTTAAGGGAAGTGTTTTGGAGTGAAAAGAGAAGACATTTGATGATGACTTAATATAAGCAAAAATATATTCTTATAGCTGAATGACCATTTTCGTTAGACTCAAATAACCTGATGAAAATGGGTTTGACTTTGGAAAGCTGTCACTTTTTATAGAATTGCTCATTTAAGTTTCTCTTTCCCCACCACCAGGTTATGTTCGTTTCCATCTGATCTCTCCATTGATACAGCAGTCTGCAGAGAAGTAAGGATTATGTTATTTGTACTTATCTTGTGGAGTAACTAAATTCCCATACCTACTGAAAAGCGGTGGAGGGAGATTAATTTTAAACTGGAATAGAATAAGGCTTCATTTTCTCCAGTTCTTACACATCCCTTGTGGTTTTATCTGTAATCTGGCGAGAGTGGTTCTACAGCAGAGAGATGGGTAGGAATTTCATGGCCTGTTAGTCCCCAGTGCAAGTTTTGGAAAAAATAATGTAACAGCAGCAGTGCAGGTACCAGAAGGAAGTGCTTGGGGAAGGAGTCGGTCCTGAAAAGAGCAGTCCACGGTCATGCCATGAACTGGCAACTTGGGAGCCTGTAGGAGGAGGTGAAGAGACTCTCAGCAGCATTTAGAAACCAGCTGCTGGTTGGACAGAGCTGAAAATTGTAGCTCTGCACGTCCTGCACTTCTGCTAGTCTTAGGCTGGCATTGCTGTTTGTAACAAATTTCGTAGTGCTTTTCTATTAATCCTGTTGAGACCTGCACAAGTGATGTTTTGGGAAAGCCTCTATAAATCTGTTTTCATCAGGGCTTTGTGAGTTGGAACTTTGAGTGGTGATCCAGGCCATAACAAATAGCTGAAAGCACAGACTGAAATCATATTGTGCAGCCTGATTTGCTGTAGCTTGTTATTATTGTTTTATCTTGATAGATAAATAATAATCTCATTACTCAAGTCTTCAGCGTAACCGAGTCCATTCATCCCCCCTTCCTGTACACAAAATATAATACTTCCATTTTCTGTGATTATTCAGTGTTTTGAGCACTGACGTGTTACAATGTGCATTCCTAACTTGAAGAAATCTTAAATTATGTGAAGCTGGAACCTTATTCATTGCAAAGAACAGCTGAATGTTAAAATAATTAAGTAGTGTCATTTGCTTTCAAGACAAAGGGAAACTTGCTTTCTGTATTTCCAGGTTTGTTGAAAATTTCTTTTTCAATCTGATTTTACTCAAGTATCAATTTCTGTTGGAGAACTTCTTGTGTGTACCATCAAACTCATTTGGCTTGATTTTTATCTTTCTTCTATCCCTTCCTTTTTAACCCTCTGCCCTTTTCTCCATCCAGCATCGTTTTGTTTGACACGTTTGTAAGCATCCTGTCCCACAACCTTGGTGAACCAGCTTACGAAGCGGACGTCGCTCAGCTGGAATACAAGCTGGTGGCAGGAGAGCATGGGTTAGTCATCCGAGTGAAAGGATTCAATCATAAACTACCTGTGAGTACTGCTCATCTTCTAGGTACTTCCATGCACGCTGCTTTTCAGGGTCTGTGCTTTTTGTCCCAGCAGCTGGAGCCTCGCTGGCTGGAGCTTTGAATGTTTAGATGGAGTAATTTAAATTGGAAAATTTGTGTCTCTTCAGACACAGCAAATGCAGCAAATGCTTTTCCCTGTGCTTACATGTATAAAGATGTAGCTTTATTCACTTAAATAAGCTCAAATGACTGACCTTAGGCTGACTTAAGAGAAATCTTCCTTTAATTAATGACTGTGTCTCCATTGAGGCTTTAACAGCTTTTCCTTTAAAAAGAGCCATGAGTCTCCCATGTCCCTTTAGAGCATTAGAGCCTCTCCAGCTCTAAGCTAAAGCTATTTGCACGCTGTCTGGGGAAGTATGTCTGAAAATAGGTGCTGTTTACAATTTGACTTAGGAGATACAGCTGTGGAGATACAGACTCATTTTGGGTGCAGTTTTCCTTTGTTGGGTTGCTAAGAGCTTACCTTATGGGGATGGGGGGATCCCTGTTCCCATTCTCTAAACACCAGCCGTGTAAGACTTGGCAAGCACAGAGAGGATGTAGTGGTCAAAGGGGAGAGAACTGCCAAGTAGTTTCCTCAGACTTGTGTTGGGAAAGCTGGGCTGGAGCTCTGATAAGACTTCTTAATGTGAGCTTTAACAGGAAAAGACAGAGGTACAAACAATGACCAGAGGGCTAGAGCACCTCTCCTGCAGGGACAGGCTCAGGGAGGTGGGGTTGTTCAGCCTGGAGAAAAGAAGGCTCAAGGAAGACCTTATAGATGCCTTCCAGTACCTACAGGGGGCCTACAGGAGAGATGGGGAGGGACTCTTTATCAGGGAGTGGAGTGATAGGACAAGGGATAACGGTTTCTAACTGAAAGAGGGGAGATCTAGATTAGATATTAGGAAGAAATGCTTTATCCTGAGGGTGGTGGGACACTGGAACAGGTTGCCCAGAGAAGCTGTGGATGTCCCATCCCTGGAGATGTTCAAGACCAGACTGGATTGGGCTTTGAGCAACCTGCTGTAGTGGGAGGTGTCCCTGCCCATGGCAGGGGGGTTGGAACTTCATGATCTTTAAGGTCCCTTCCAACTCTAACCATTCTATGATTCTAAACTCAACTGCATGCTCTAGTGGCCGAGATTGTAGGGGTGTTTTGTGTGTGTAAGGTTGGACTCAGTGATCTCAGAGGTCCTTTCCAACCGTAATGATTCTGTGATTCTGTAAATAGCATGGTCTGAATATTCTTTTTAAATCATGACTGTTGTTCTGTTGCGATGTCAATGTGCCAGTCAACTGCAAAGGGAAAAACCGGACTATTTGATACATCGATATTGGAGTTACAGGCTGGCTTTCTTCCCATAGAATTCAGAAACTCCTGTTGATTTGGAATATTGAGTTTGTTTTATTCACTTTCTAAAAATGCAATCCTTTTGAAACTGACTGTAAATAGAAGTGTTTAGTGAAGAACATCTAACAGAATTGAGGAATGTGCTTTAGTAACCCTGCATATCTCTCATGTTGAGCAAATAATGATGATTTTAAAATTATTATCATTATATAGGATTAAGTTTAAATTGGTTCTTAAAAAACACAAAAAAAACCAACTGAAAACTGTTTTCTTTACAGCTTCTATTTCAGCTCATCATTGATTACTTGTCTGACTTCAGCTTTACTCCAGCAGTTTTTGAAATGATAACAGAGCAGCTGAAGAAAACATACTTCAACTTCCTCATCAAACCTGAGACTCTGGCCAAGTGAGTTCTGGGGGAGGGCAGAAGGTGCTGCAGTAAGTGCTGAGGTTGAGCTGAAGAGCTCAGGAATCGCTGCTCCTGGGCTTATGGAGGCTTGTTCTGGGGTTTAGCTTGTGGTTCAGAGAGTTCAAGCAGCTCTGCCACCAACATATCAAACGTGGGGCAGATTGGACACAGCTGCTGTTCTGAAGTGACCTGTAGCCAACGGCAGGTGCTGAGGGGAGGGCAGGATCAGCCCACAGCCCTGCTCCTGGGGACCGTCTTCCCCTCCCCAGTACAATCCTGAGTCAGAAGTGGGATCTCTTATGTTGAACAGCTCTTGACAGCCCGTGGTGGTGTTTTCCTCCGTGCGTTGCAGGGACGTGCGCCTCCTGATTCTCGAGCACGGCAGGTGGTCCATGATAGACAAATACCAGACGCTGATGAACGGCCTTTCCATCGAGTCCCTCTCCTCCTTTGTTAAGGCTTTCAAATCACAGCTCTTCGTCGAGGGTCTCGTACAAGGAAACTTCACGAGCAGAGTAAGTAGAGCTTCAGTGTCTCACACGCACTGAAACTCCTCCTTAAAATGTGCTTTAACGCAGTTGCCACAACGTCAGCACTCACCTGCTCCCTGAGTGCCTCTTCTGTACTGGCCACCTGAGAATCGCTGGTCCAGGGCACCTTCACCTCTAGTGACTTGGGAATGCTCATCTGCATAAGCCCCTGGGGAGCCTGTCATTGCTAATTCAGAGGGGTTTTTCTTCAGGAATTTGGATTTAAACTGCAGAGAGGGGAAAATGTGGTAGAAAAGAGGCCTGTAACCTCTCTTCCCTCTTGTCACTGTTTTTATAGTCTTTGGTGTGTTGATATATTTGATATTGAGAAATTCCACCACAGCTGGAACCTCCCCTCAAAGTACATTTATCCTGGGGATTTGATTGCCTGCATGGTTTGATCAAACCTCAGTGAGGTCCAGTCATCTTCAGACTTGTTAAACACTGCAGTGTTCATCCAAGTCTTCTACCCTGGGACCGGGTCACACATAGTCCTTGTCAGGCTTTTTAAAATAGGGTTGTGGTGGGGCTCAGCTCCGTGTATCCAGCGTCGGTGAGTGCCTGTGTGTGGCACGGGAGAGAAACCTTCTGCAATTAGGATTGGTGCCGAGAAGTTTGTCTTAGCTAGTGGTGTTTGTCCTCAAGCCCCCTAAAGAAAACCTGCTGCTGTCCATTGGGAGGTCAGATTCGTGTCATCTCAGCTGTCCCCTCCTGAGCTGTGGAACAGGAGGTCTGAGAATGTGATTGTGGTTTGCTGAGAACCTTCATTCAAAATGCTTTTATTGCTGCAGCCTCTGTGAGCTGAGCTTTCACAGCGTGGCAGGGGCAGCCCTGCAACTCCTACAGCAGTTTTACCATTTCTCTTACTTCCATTTCTTCCACTTCCCAAGAATCTTCTTGGAATTCCAACTTCATGCACAAGGAGGGGCCTTATCCCCTCCTGTGGGCACCCTGTGCTGTTGGGATGGTGACGCTGTTTCTCTGGCTTCTGCATTCTCCTGCTGGAGAAGTTACAGTGCCAGAAGCCACCAGGAGACTCCCTTTGCCTTGCAGCTTGGTGCAGAGGAGGGACTTGGGATAAGGACAGGGGCAGGGACACAGGTGGCACGACAGAGCTCGGGGGGTCACTTTCTCAGGTGACGCACTGCGGTGTGTGGCTGTGAATTGGGGTAATAATTCTCCTCTAAACAAAACTTGTGTTTCTGCTTTCTCTCCTAGGAAGCAAAGGATTTTCTGAATTACGTTGTTCAGTGAGTATCTCTTGGCTCTCGCATCACTCATTCTGTGGAAACTATCATGGAGTTAAGATTCTTTTCTGGAGGAAGGGACCAGGGTGGGGGCGATGCAGAAAGTCCCTTCTCCCCTCCCATGTGGAGGTGGTGAGGTGGGAGGTGACCGCTCGTCGTGGCAGCTCAGGGACATTGTTTGGATTTGGGGAAGGGGAAAATAATGTCAGAGGGAGCGTGTAAATGCCTGGGTGTTGTATTGGTTCTGGGTAAGGTGTGAGTGGGTGGGTGACTCTTTGCTGTTTGTTCTCCCTTCAGAAAGCTCCAGTTCTCCCCCCTGGTCCATCCCTGCCCCGTTCAGTTCCGGGTGGTGGATTTGCCAAACACACATCTGCTCTGTAAGGTGAAAACTCTCAACAGAGGCGACGCCAACTCCGAAGTGACAGTCTACTACCAGGTAAGGTGGCAGCTTGGTGTCTGCTGGCCTGTCCCCTCTGGTAGCTGCTCATGTTGTACATAAGTCACAGCTTGGATGGGACAGGGATGTTGCAGAGGATGGCCCCCCAGGCCCGAGAGGCTGAACCCAGGTGGGCTCTGGCAGGGTTTGGGGCTACCCTGAACCGGCATCTTCCCCTCCCAGCCTGTGCCAGCAGCTGGGATTGTGCTTTGGTGATTTCCTGGTGTCCTCACCACCAATCTCCTGGTCCTGGGCTGAGCCCCTCCACTCTCTTTTGGAGGCCATATTGAGGCTCCCACAGAAAGCAAGAACTTTTCACCTGTCCCTGCTGTGAACTGTAATTTAGTGCCATGGTCCAGGCTGAAGTCTGTCCCACAACTGTCACCTTGGTCTGAACTACAGCATTTAACTCCATGAAATCACCCTAAATTCTTCATTTTCTTTCTAGTCAGGTGCCAGGAACCTGAGGGAATATACCCTTATGGAGCTGCTTGTGGTAAGTTGGTGTTTGTGTCTCCTAACTCAGATAGGGCCATGGGGCTAAATGGGACAAAGGGGACAGCAGGTGTCTGTTGCTCACTCTGGTTAAACTGGTGAGTGTCTGGGACAGGATCCCCAGCTGCTGCTATGGGGCTGTGCTAGCCCCTATGCTGGACCATGTGGAAGATGTTCTCAGCCCCAGAAGACTGAGTGCTCTGTGAATTGGGTGGGTGCAGTGGGAAAGTTGGCGCATGGGTTGTGTTCAGGTGTGGTGTGGTGTTCAGGTGTGGTGTTCAGGTGTGGTGTTCAGGTGTTGTGCTCTCGTTCCTGTGGAGCCGGAGGGTGGCTGCAGAGGAGCATCAATTCCGCTGTAACACATTTGTTCTGTTTCAGATGCACATGGAAGAGCCTTGCTTTGACTTCCTGAGGACCAAGCAGACCCTTGGGTGAGTTCAGTGGGGGGTAACTCCTATGCACCTGCCTTTGCCATTCCTTGCTATTTTCACTCAGGGAACCCAGCCCAGTGGCCAATTCCTGTTGTTTTAGTGGATACAGTCACATAAACACATCAAACCCAAGAGCAGCCATTCATACAGGCTGCAGCCAAGTTCCTTTTGAGTCCTGTAAGAATTGCATCTATTACTGTGTGTTAATTGGGAATTATTCAGCATCAGGTTGTTCCTTCTCCTTCCCAAATCAGCTCCCTGTTCCCAGGGCTGTTTTCACAGTCAGAGGCACCCTTCTGCCTCGGGAAACTGCAACGAGCTTTTCACAGCTCTGGGGCTGGCACTGAGGAATTACTTTGCAGGAACACAAACACAGCTTAAAAGGATTTCCTCAAAATGAGAAAATTACTAACGTGCAGTGATGCAGGAAATAAAGGAATTATTCTCAATAAAGATTATTGAGAATTTATAGCTGAGATTTTTTCATTCTAAAATACAAACACTATTTCACGATTTTAACTTATAGCATGTCCTGTAAATAAAATATTAATTATGCTTGTATAATGACTTCATTGTAACACCCCTCCCCTTTTCTTTTTAAGCTACCACGTGTACCCTACCTGCAGGAATACTTCTGGGATTCTCGGATTCTCCGTCACAGTAGCCACCCAGGCGACTAAATACAAGTAAGTGTGTGCCCCTGGTGACTCTGTCACCGCTCCCAGCCTTGGGGGGGGGGAGCTGTCCCTGAGCCAACAGCACCCGTTTCTGGGGACCTTATTGCACCGTGGTCACACTGAACATCTGAGCCCCACGGGAGATGCTGAGGTGTCAAACTGTGACCATGTTCACGTGTGGTGTTTTGTGGAAGTGGTGTCTTTACACAACCAAACAATTATCACTGAGAGGTTTCACTCTTGTATTTGTTCCGTTCATGTTTGACATGACCATGTTCACGTGTGGTATTTTGTGGAAGTGGTGTCTTTACACAACCAAACAATTATCACTGAGAGGTTTCACTCTTGTATTTGTTCCGTTAGATGAGGTCACAGCTGACTTCACTTTGCACCTGCTCCCATTTAAGAGCTCACACCTGTTTCAGGCCCCAGAGGGTTGGGGTTTTTTGCCCTATGAGGGGGGTTAAACCCAAAGAGAATGTCAAAAGCGAGTGCCCCCGGCCTCAGCTTGTGGCACTGCTGACAGCTGCAACACAGGGACTAAAAAAAGACACCTAAAGAAAACAATAGCCTTAAGCTTCTTAAACTACAGCACTTCTGACCTGAGTAGGGAAAAGTAATCCAGAGAGAGGCGAATATCCCCCTGCCCTTTCCAGAGAGTGAGGCAAATATCCCCCTGCCCTTTTGAAGATGCTCTGCCAGGAGAGCTCAGTCTGTCCCCCGGGGCCTCCTGTGCAGCTGCTGCTCTGACTTGGTTTCAGCCACCAGAACACTATTATGGTTTTGTTCAAAGCTGGGGTTAACTATAGGTATTTGACCTGCCAAAGTTGAAGGGGTATATGAAAAATATGCAACTTATGTAAAATAATACTGTGTCAGTAAAAGTTTAATTAGCACAGAGTAGGGCTGCCTTTAATTTTTATATTTGGATGACATTTCCATTACTGAGGGCTGTGTCAGCTGTGAAGGTTTTCATGTTTCAGAAGCCTCACAATCCATCAAGTCACATTATTATTATTTTTTTATCTGTATGTAAGATAACTGTTTATGTGCAGGGCTGATGATACAGCAGAGGGCGGGTCCCAAAGAGTGTCACAGCAGTGACACCTCTTACCTAAGGTCCCCATGTCTGAACAAGACTCAATAAGAGCTATAAATATAAATCAAGAGCACTGGGTTTATTCACTGACCCCAGGGAAGACAGAAAAGATGGTGTTCACAGAAGTGTGAGCATTTCAAGGGGAGGAGGGAAACAAGCCTCTCCCAAACACTCCCTTGTCATTTAAGGGCCATTCTGCTACTTTACCCCACACTATTATTTTTTTAATTTTTTCCTGCCTGATTTAATTATTTAACTCTCTTTTTTAGTTCTGAATTGGTTGACAAGAAAATAGAGGAGTTTCTCTCTTGCTTTGAGGAGACAATCAAGCAATTAACTGAAGATGCTTTTAGCACCCAGGTAAGCATATGTCTCAGATTCTTGAAAAGCTCTTCCGTGAACTGCTAAGTTATGCCTGAGCTGGAGGATGTGATTACACCCATTTGGCATATTTCTGAGGTTTTCTGGACAAAGGACTTGCTTTTAAACCCTTCCTCTTACTCCCTTCTGCAGTTCCTCTCTCAACATTTGCTCTCTGGCCATTTACAGTTAAGTTTGAAAGGTTTGAACTCCCTTGTTCATGTAATTTGTGTTTTCTTTCAACTCCAGTGAATAAGACGGCAAATCAAGGGAGTTCAAACCTTTTGAAACTAATTGTTTTGTCTTTTTCAAATGCAGGTTACAGCTTTGATAAAACTTAAAGAATGCGAAGACTCCCACCTCGGAGAGGAAGTGGACAGGAACTGGAATGAAGTGGTGACGCAGCAGTATCTCTTTGACAGACTGGCCCGGGAGGTGGGTGGCCCCTCCATGTTATTAAGTGATGTCAAAAGGAACACTAAAACCTTACTTTTTGCAGCAGTTTTAAATGCAAAGCATAAATAAGGGGATTTACACTACTAGTGACACACCGTTTCTAAAACTACATGCTATTTTAAAAAGGTTCTTTTATCTAATGGGAATTAGTTTGTAGAGAAACCATATTTATGTGCTACTTACACCTCGTTCCTGTGGGTTGCAGATCGAAGCTCTGAAGTCTGTTACAAAATCAGACCTGGTCACCTGGTTCCAGGCTCACAGAAGCAACAAGAAGAAGATGCTCAGTGTCCACGTGAGTGTTTGCCAGCTCCACTCTGCCAACTTCTGAAATGCCAAACTTTGATAATCTGAGAGAGCCCAGTAATGGTGGGAGAGAAGAGCTCTGTAATCCAACTTCTCATTTGGTGGTTATCCATATTACTGCTCATATTTTTCTACATTTCTAATTATTAGTCATTTGAATTGCTTTTAGGTATCTGTATTTAATTGTCAGAACAAATGAACATTGAATGAGGTTCAAATTATAGAAGCTTAGTGACAAATTTCTTTTTTTGTAATTTTTTTTTTTTCAGGTGGTTGGATATGGAAAACACGAAGGGGACGCGGAGGTTTCAGCTGCCTCAGAAGCACAGAATTCTTCATCTGGTGAAATACCTCAGCTTGTTTTCTTGCCCCCGTCTTCTTTGATGACAGGTGTTACTTCCATCAAGGACATCAAAGCTTACACATCAACTCTGAATGTTCTCCCTTACCATAAAATATTAAAATAAAATGACACCGTGCCCTGCAGTGACGTGTAACACAGGTGCTTTCTGCAACATAAACGTTACAAACCTGTTTTTATTCCAACTGGGCTGTAGTGTTAGCTGGGATGAAGATGTCCGGTCAGATTCCTTGGAAGCTTTCCTCAAGTAAGTTTCCAACCAACCTCTCTCATTAATCTCCCAACTTCATTAAGAATAGGCACAGCTCGGACTTGAAGCTGGAGCAAAGGGAGCTTTGCTACGTTCTCCTCTCCAGCTGTCTGAAGGTGGGGGCTGCTCCTGTGGGGCCTGTCCTGTGCATCCTTCCAGCAGGGCTGCAGCGGTGCCACCTCCCACAGAGAGTAATTCCACAGGTCTCCTGGAGTTACTGAGTGGGTGGGAGGGGAAAAAAAGCCTAAGGCTTCAATCTCACACTGCTTTTCTTTAGTTTTTCTGTATGTGCAACATCATAGACAAAATTGAGATGAAATCAAATAAAAAGCTAGATTTAACTGTGGAAAGAAAAATAGTTTGATTGCTACATGTAGCTACTTACTTGACTATTATTTAATTTCTAGCAAAAGCACAGAAATGCAAAGATTCCTAACGTGCTGCTGAGCAAGGCTGGATGTAGAGTCCAGAAAAATTCTCCTGTGGAAGCTGCAAATTCTGCTCCTTTTGCTTGTTCATGAACTACTTTAAGGAGTAGGTTTAGCTGCAAGAATTCCAGGGGGGAAAAAAAAAATAATACTACTATGTTTCACATAAAACAACTGATCCATCACTCAGCTGAAAAAACAGTCTTGCTGCAAAGGTTTATTATGAAATAAATAAAAAGTCCATAAGAGAAGTTTGAAAAATCTATTTTATGAAGCTTTAAGATGCACTGAGTAGAATTATCTATGGTTACATTTTAATCTCAAAATAACAAAGTTATTTTGGGCAAGACACTGAAATGCCAAAAGATTTGATTATCATACAGGTGGAAGATAACATTTACGTAGCGTTTTTCTAACAAATTGTCCCAGCAAAGGAACCCTCATATTTACACCTTGCAAACATTAGCTAGATTAAATGACGTCTTGCATTTTTTCCTTTCTTGGTTTTTGTTTTGTTTGTTTTTTTTTTTTAAATATGTAGGACCCAGAAATATTACGCAACTGATACCAATGCCATGGCCTTCACAGTGGTTATACAAAGTGGAAATGCTTCCCGGCCCAGGTTCTCCACGCTTTAGAGGCATCAGTAACGGGGCTCAAGAGCCTGCCTTTGAAGCCCAAACTCACCACACCACCAGTAGGGCAGAGTCCCACATAAGTTACTGCACAGCCAAGAGTTGCTTGTTTCTTTTAATTGCTTATCTGCATCAGTAAGTCCAGTATCCCTGAGATAGGAACCACTGTAGTTGGAGGGGTCAGGCTCTCCAAATGGTACGTACGTGATAACTGATGACTATCTTGGTATCAGATGTAAACTTTGCTAAGCCAAGGCTTGAACGTTTTCTAACCCATTTAATGTTTACTGGCAGCAAGTCGTTTCAATAGAGGCTCATCATAAACCCAGCATTCTCCATCTTCGTGGAATAACTAGGAAAAGGAGGCAATAATCAGATAGAAGCTTTTCCTGACTCGGTTGGAAAGAACAAATGCTACAGGCTAGAGGGCATTTATGCTGTTCCAATAAAGCTCACCCTTGTTTCCCATGAGGTCTCGTTCTCCTTTCTGGCTCTGGCTTCAGCTCTTTGTCTTTCCTCCAGCGCGTGCTTCGCAGCTGTGGCTGCATCGATGTCTCTAATTTTTAAGTTGTAGGTTACATCTTTCCATAAGCTTAAAAAAAGAAAGGTGGATGGAGATTGCTTTATAGAAGCAACGTGCTACAAGGTCGTAGAAACATATTACTGGCTATTGGTCATTGATACTCGTTTGAATTAAGGTGGATCTTGTATATGGAAAGGGCAGAAAAGATATAATAATATAGATTAAATAATAATAAATATAATAATATAAATAATATATAATAATAAATAATATAATATAGATTAAAACACAACTGCACTGCCTATTGCTGGGTGTGAGGAGGTTGTAGGGAAGCCTCCTGGAATGTTTGGTCCCCATGAGGATGTGACTGAGAACTACAGGTCTCCTCTTCCCAATTAAAACCTGAACCTGCTTGTACCTGCAGCAAAGGCTAAGAAGGAGCAGAGTTCATCCATGCAATGAAAGGATTAAGTGTCCCATTAGTCAGAATATGAACTGCAAACCTGGGTCTAATTGGGGAAAAAAAAAGGCTTAATTTGCCTGTTTAACTGAAATTCTTACCAGCGAGACTCAAAGTCGTCTTGGTCCTCCAGTTTCCTTACCTTCTTCTTAATTGTAGGCATTTTCTTGGTATCTATAAAGACAGCATTCTCCTAGGGAGTGAGATTAAAAAAATAACATAAATCAGTTCTTTATCTAGACTTAAAATTTTATACCCTCACCCTCTTGAACACTGATTGTCAGGAAATACATGAAAACCCATCATTCTTTAGATATAAAATTCAGATGACCTGAAGAATTAATTAACAAAGTAAATTCAGGACTTTTATCCTGAATTCAGCATTCTTGTGATCTTTTGGGCAGTTTCACAGGAGTTCCCAACTAGTCATGTTTGTTTTGTTAACAAAACAACCAACCAACAAACACCAAAAAACACCCAAAAAACTTTTCAAGCACAATCTTCCATTTCTGATAAAAAGGAAAAACAAAAAAGAAGAAAGCTGCGTTACCCCTGTTGTGTATTTTGCATACATGACACCATTCCATTCTCCTTCAATTGAGCAGAAGGGTTTCTTGTCATTGGGAGAACTAAACAGAAAGAAACAGTCATTTCTCAGTTGAATTGCTCTAACTGAAAGACCCTAAAGGACCAAAACTCCATCCCAGTTGCTGCACAGTCTAGTTTGTTATCAGCCCTTAAAATGTCCATCACTGGTATGGAAAAGATGAGGGTTCTGTTTATAAGTGAGAACGCAGTCCAACCAACACACAGTTATCAGCCCTTAAAATGTCCATCACTGATACAGAAAAGATGAGGGTTCTGTTTATAAGTGAGAGGTTTTGCATGAATTAGTTCAACTGGATAAAGCTTAAGAGGAAATGCTGTTCCAGGATAAGACAGGTCTTGCCTAAGGGCTGTATCTGCATTTAGAGTTTAGGAAACTAGTTGGAGATTTTTGAAGTGGATTTAGAGTGATAAGTTTAAGAGTAAAAATGTTTCACAAACTCAAAGCTTCTTCCCCAGACTACTGGGAAACAAACCCTCGTTCAGGAATGACGTCTACCAATATGCGTCAAGAAATGATTTAAAACCAAGTTATGGACCTCATTTTGTCAGCATCATTAGTGACATCACAGCAGATCTCCACATAAGATGAGAATCTCCACTGAATTCTCTGCCCTGGGCGTGCGCACAGGGTCTAACCAAAACCCACCAAACCCTGGTACAAACAAGTATCTATAAATCTGTAGCAAAGCTTTAATGACACGCTACAAACAGCAGCGTTACAAGGCTTCCTTCAGTATTTTGTTTTTAGGAGAGAGAGTGATGAAGAAATTTTGGATAATTCAGGAGCAAAAATTTAAAGTCTTTGGTCGACAGCTGAGAACATTTTTGAGCAGGACAAGGTAGGATACAGGCTCTGCAGGGTTCCTCTCACAAATCCTGGCTACAAAATGGCATTCTGTGAAAGGCAATCATGAACTAAGTTACTGGCTGTAGTGGTTCCAGTATTTTACACTCCTGACTGTCTTGAAAAAACACTGTCAGCATTGTTTTTGAGCAGGACAAGGTAGGACACAGGCCTCTGCAGGGTTCCTCTCACAAATCCTGGCTACAAAATGGCATTCTGTGAAAGGCAATCATGAACTAAGTTACTGGCTGTAGTGGTTCCAGTATTTTACACTCCTGACTGTCTTGAAAAAACACTGTCAGCATTTAAGTAGAGAAAAAGCAGGAAAAAAAACTGCTTACAAAATTTCAGCTGTAATTCTGTGCTTCTTTCCTCCATAAAACGGTTTTGTGTGGAAGATGATGGAAGCATTATAACCTGTCTTTGAGCAATTAATACTGCATTCTCCACCAAGTTCTATCCATGGCACAGTGAGAATAGACCTGCAATTATAAACATATGTATATACTTATTACCTTTTAACTGATAAATATCAATAATGAAATATTACACAGCATTAAAAATGAAAATACCAAATACAGTGTTTACTTGCCTCCCATAGCCATTAGGAAAGGTCAAGATGTAGTGTTCATCATAATCTAGGCATGTGACGCACCCTAGCAAAGAAAAATGAAAACAGATTTTAAAAGCCTGCAGCAAAACCTCAACAAAACTTTTCGTAACGATCTCCTGGAACAATTCACTAACATTTAGAGGCTGAGAACACCCAGCCTCTAGAGAAGGCAGGTTTACGTGAAAAACTCTGCCCTAAATGATTTCAGCACACTGTGCAGAAGGAATCACTGATTCCTAGATACATAGGGTCAAATTATATACAATCAAACATTCCTTATATTTAATAGGATGACTTTAAATAGTTTATTTAAAAATTCTAATTGCAGAACGCAAATTTCTCTTCTATTGTTAAATTTACACACACACACCTTGGCCGATGTTATGAACTCCAATAGACATTCCTAAGAATTTTGACTTGGTCCATATGTGAGCATTGAACTGTATCCTCTTGCTAAAACACTCTGCATAAAATGCTGAAACTGAAGAAAAAGGTATTAAGAACAGCAACACAAGACACTGATACTATTGTTTCCAAATTAATTCATCAGGAAATATCTCAAAGTGCCTCATATTTATGTGGCAACAGAGTTAGCAATTGGTTTCTCACAAAATCAGTTTATAGAGAAAACTTTCAGCTGCTAAATTTGGAGAGAAAATGTAGATCCAAGATTTAAACCAAGAGCTGACTCCCCTGTCGCTCCTATCCAGATGCCATCTCTATCAGCAGAGCTCCTGTCAACTTACTTGGAGGATGATGAGAGACCTGCTCTGCCACAAACGTTACGCTGCTCTTGCTGACCCAAGGGACTGGTCCTTCTGAAACTGGCTCCTGCAGGGCAAGAGAGAGGGTCTCCATCACTGACAGCGTTCACAACACAGCAGAAAGTGACCAGATGCTTCCAGGAGAAGTTGCTTCCATGTTCAAAGAAGGCTTCTAAAAACGTGTTGCAGTGATTTTGATTTATTTGTGAGTTTGCTAATTTGATGGGGGATTAACTCCTCACTCCTGAAACTATGATGCCTTCTAAAGAACATGCAGCTTCCACTCTTTTAAGTATAAATGTGTTTGAGAAGTTGTCCACAAATACAAATTAAACTGAAAAAGTCATGTATAAAACCACTTACAAAGTAATACTTATATCCACTTAATTTCTTATTAACTAGTAAGAAATGAGTGGCAGAAATAGTTTTCATTTTTGCTTCTGAGAAAATATGATATGCATATTAATAATAATCAGATTATATGTATCTGAAAAACATGTATCTGATATATATGTATATGTATCTGAAACATGTATATGTATCTGAAAACCAAAAAACAACATTCATTTCCTGTGGCAAATCATGGAAAGTGTAATTCATCATTAGAAACAATGGAAGCACAAACACAATATTGTCTTTATGCCAGCAAACAGGAGTCCAAACATTCAAGTCAGAAACAGGAGAAAGATTTGAGCAAACTGACTGGGGGGAGGGGAAGCAAATTAAGTGGGGAAAAATACATGTTCTATATCTAAACAATCACAGGTACTAAGGCTACATGAAGCATTTCACAACAGCACTTCCCATATCATCATTTGTGTCTTCCCAGGTTGAGAAGCCCAAATGAGGCGTTAAAACAAGAAAAAAAACCACAAAAAACCCACAAAACCCCCACCCCAGGCTGCAGCACAAGTGGTAGAGCTTGTCTCCAGAATCAGAGGAGCACCTTGTTGACTATGGCTCACATGAATGAGCCTGATTAATCCTTGAGTCTCACTGAAACTTGGGCAAATAAGAGAAAAAGCTCATACAGTGGTAGATCGATTCAGATTATGAGTGACACAACTGCTACTGTGTCCTTCACCTGACCAGAGGTACTCCAGTGAAGTATAAAAGGCAGAGCAGTGGCCAGACACAGAGGTACAACTGAAATATCATCCAAGCTCAGAATGTGAGATGTCTACACAACAATTTTAAAAGAAGAATTAAATATACTGGAGAAACTGCACTGCTTTCCAGGCTGCAACTGAGGGCAAGAAATCCCACTGTTAAAAATACAAGGGTTTAGGGAACTGATAAAAATCAGAACTATGAAAAAAAAAAATCAAAAAGGAATTCATACTCAGTGCTATAAAGCAGTTCAGGAAAAAAAGAGAACACTTTCAACTTGTCAAATAGTTCTTAAAAGCTAATTGCTCAAATTTCATTATGCAAGATATTTTAAACCTCTGTCCAAAGAACAGGAGGAAATCAGCTAAAAAACTGTCACAGTTTGTCAATTTTGCTACTTAAACACAGCATAAGCCACTTCAGTCAGCAAATTATGAAAGCTATTGGAATTACTCGCACGCGTTCTAGGAACCAAAAAACATACCACAGGAAACTAACCATATCATCTTCACCTTCAGTGCCTGGTAACACCCAGTGACATCGGAAGATCTCGCCCAAAATAGGATTGTAAGGCTTTTTAGCAACCGACCCTTTTCTTCCTGCATGAAAAGCTGAGAGGTACCATTTAACCACTTGAACCATTCGTTCCTTCGGATCCTTCTGGTCACTGATGCTACAGGGGCCAAAAGAGAGAAAAGGACAGCTAGAAGTTTGACTACTTTGACTATTTTTCAAATTTAGATGCAAACCCAAGCAATATTCTTCAAAACTACACGCTCACTTTTGGCAGCCCACATGGCCATAAACAATAACAATATATTAGAAAGAATTTTTTTACTCTAAGGGTGGTGAGACATTGGAAGAGGTTGCCCAGAGAAGCTGTGGATGCCCCATCCCTGGAGGGGTTCAAGGCCAGGCTGGATGGGGCTTTGAGCAACCTGGTCTGGTGGGAGGTGTCCCTGCCCATGGCAGGGGGTTGGAACTAAATGATCTTTAAGGTCGCTTCAACCCAAACCATTCTATGAATATCAGAACCAACCTTTGCCCTACTTCAAAAATCACATACCTGACAAATAAGTCCGGATGTGCAAAGAAGTCAGCGTACATTTCCAACAGTGATCTTCTTTCCAGGATAAAAGTTGGAAGAACCACCTTTGTGAAGAAAAACGACTCTTAGAGATCAAGATACTGAACCATTCTGCACAAGAGCATCCTATGTACCAACTGTAAATAGCACACAAAGCACCCACGGCTCCCTATGCCTGTGAGCTGATTGTGTCCTCAAACTTACCAATGAGTTCTGACATATGCAGGTCAGCTGGCACCTTCTATAAAACCAAAGATTTCAGAGGAACGATCTCTTGTCTTATGTATATTCAAGTCTCCCTTAGAGCAAATCCGACTACATGGCTGAGCGTATCAAAAGATGTTCTTGATTACAATAACACTGATTATTTAATTTCATCTTTATGTACTCTGTCAATTTTCAGTTATAGTCAAAATCTCATTCTGTGTAGTCACGTTCCCTTATGTGCCTCTTTATCAAGACAAAGATCTCTTCCCTACTACTTTTCTTGCCCAACAGCATTTGCAGGTTCCATTTTTGTGGGTCTGCTGCTTCAGTGTGGCATAGACCATGGCTGACTCCTGCTGTTGACTTTAAAGCGAAGCAGATGAGATGCACGCTCATGATACTTTTTGGCAGCTTGAGATCAGCAATTTTCAACTATTCCAGGAGTTCCCAAACCAGACACATTTAGGATCAATTCCTATTCAGAACTGCCAGAAACCTTTCATAGTTACCTTGCAAGCTGCTGGCTATTCCTCCAGAAACATTTAAGTTTATCTTTTTATTGTCCATTGTGAGTTCCAGACCGGACAGTTAAGAGTCATCTACTTCAGGAAACTAATGATAGGATTGATCTCTCCTACTCTTCTTCAATCTGGAATTACTTGTTTAAGGTTAACCAAGCTGCCTAGAAAGATCAACACCTTCAAAACGCTATTGATTTAACCCTAACATACCAATGTGAATCACATTCATGAAAAATCCAACTCTGCTTGCCAGACCTACATGTAGAATTTTAAAATACAAGTAACTTCCTCAACAAGATCCCAATTAAGCAAAGCATTTCACTATATGCTTAATTCCCCCTTTTATTTTATTCGTGTCTTATTGAATGTCATCAAACACTGGGAGCTTGCAGATTTTTGTTCTAGGAAGCCAAAGGACAGGAGAAACATTATTGCTGCGTACAGCATTCCTCTGCTCCCAGCTCTACAGAGGCTCCAAGGATCAGGTTCGAAGACAACAAACAGCTGCTTCCCATAGCAAACTATTTTCCCAAACAAATTTTAGCAGTTGGATATTTTTATTCTGCATTCATATTTCCCCTCCCAATAACAACTCCAATTAAAAAAATACCATGCTAGAGAGATTATATCTTAACTCTTAGAACATATATACAATTAAATTATTACTTTAACATGGAACTAATTTACACAGAATTCAGGGTTTATTCCCCTCCCTTCCCCATGAACACTCAGTGAATTTACCTTTGTTAGATCCATTCCTAATCTAACTTGTGACAATAGATGCATAATAACACTCTTATGTTCTTCCACTGATTCTCCTTCCCCATCATCATCTCGATCATCAGGAGGATCGAAGAGATCTAGAAAAGACCAAATTGCTTTTGTTTTTCTCTAAATCTTCAAAGACAGGCTGCATTTAATTAGCATATATATAAAATATATATGTCAAAAAGGTCTTAATTATAAAACTAAGGTTCTTAAATTCTATAATTCAATGATTTTCCAGTAGTAAAGAAACGGTAGATAAACCATTTTCTATAAGTACCTTGGCATATACATATAAAAATAAATAATAATACATATATCGACACAGATTGTACATAGATTAAAAATCTATGAATTTTCTTTCCTGAAAGTTCCCACAGTGGGCTTACCAGCATCATTAGTCCCATTAGAGAGGGAAGAATTGAGGGACTCTGTGGTATCTGGACGTTTCAGACTGCTTCCCGTGCTGCTCCGAGTCAGGACTGCAGCAGACCCTGAAGAACTGAAGAAGAGTCATAAATTCTCACAATTCACAATGAACTAATTCAGATCAAATTATTATAACTTGATATACGGAGACATCAATTCCTGAAGGAGTTCACTGATAGACGTGCCGCGTGCTAATTCAGAGAATACTTAAAATGGACTGTAGCCTGCAGTCTAAGACAGCAACACCTGAAGGCATAAAACAGCTGACTAATTCCTCTTTGAAGCAGTAGTATCTCTTAAAATTAATTTTCTGATTCATAAAAAAGACAAGTAAATAGAGATTTTGAAGAAAGACAGTCAACTTAAAAAAATTTTTTTTAATAAATGTAAGAAGGAATTGGCTTTTGGTTACCAAAAGCTACAACAAATGCATATGGAATACACCATGGCCTCAGATTAAATCTCTGAGCTGGTGGCTTCCCAAATTCAGTTTATGTTCCAAGTTTTGTCAACAGATATTCCCAATTTAATGGGAAAGAGCAGAGGAGGAAACTGCATCCCTCAGAGATGACCGTGCTGGGGAAGGAGGGAATCTTACTGTTCCACAGAATGGCTTTTTTGCCTCCCCCTGCCTTTTTGTTTGTTTTTTAAAGCCAATGTGGCTTATTCACTTGTTTAGCTCAACTAAATTCTACAATCAGACAAGCCATGCCCTTGAAGATAAAAATCACGTTCAGCACGCACTGAATATTTCAGCTACTTACTCCAAACATCGCTTTGGGGAAGAACTGCTCTGATAGAATTCATCAGCATCATAGAATTCATCCTCACTGCTCGAGTAAGAAAAATCTGGGACTGTGTTTGGAGACAGGTTGACATGGCTTGGAGAGGTGAGACTGCTGCTAGGTGCTGATTGCCCGCTTCCTATGGAGTATTAAAATGTACAGATTCAATAAAAACAAACTAAAACCCACCAGTTCTAACTCATAAGTAAGATTGTTCAAATCAATAAAGACCGACATGAATGCAGAAGGCATGATATCTCACAAAATTAGAAGTGATAATTAGTCAGGTTCATATTCAGTTTAACAGATAACAAAAAAAAGGTCACAAGGAAAATCAAGAACACAGAAAAACAGTAAAGTATAAGGACGTGTTTTCCCCAAAGTTGTCAATTAAAGGCAAAACAACAATAATGAAAAATTGTATAGATTCATAGTATGATTTGTGTTGGAAGGGACCTCTGGAAGTGAACTGTTCCAACTCCCCACTTGATGCCCAGACAACTTCAAAGTTATACCAGTTTATTCAGGATCACATCTAGGCAGGTTTTAAGTATCTCCCAAGATTAAGATTCCATAATCTTTCTGTGGAACCTATTTCAAACTTTGGTCACCCTCATCAGAAAAACAAAACACTTCTAACATCTACTTGTAATTTCCCTTCTTACAACTTGTGCTGATTGCCTCGTCCTTTTGCTGTTCATCTCCAAGAGGAGCCCTGCCCTAATTTCCCACCAGCTGGCAGAAGACAGCAGTAACATCCCTCTTCAGCTTGATCTTCCTAAGGCTGAACAGACCCAGTTCTGTCAGCCTCAAAGTATATCATGGGCCTCAGCTTCCTAACCTTGGTGGTCCATGCCTTTGTGCTGTGGAACCCAAAACTGTACATAGTACTCAAGTCTCACAGTATTAACTGCAAAGTTCTTGTGCCAATTACTGCAAGATGGAAATGATGGAGACAAGCAAGCTGGCAATGCTCCCATGTATTATGTATAGGTAGAGAGAGAGAAAAAGCAGAATAATTTATTTTAACACAACACTGAAATAAGTGTAGATTAACAGCAAGATGTAGGCCAATATGGTGTTGGCTTAAGAGCTAATTATATTAGGTTACAGTATATATTCAATAAGGCAGTTATGCCAAACTATACCTGTACTATTTGGTGTTGGAGTCTGATTTCCAAGCGATGCTACTACAGGTCCCACTGGCAAAGACGAGGGTCGCTGCTCTGACTTGCACAACTGAGCAGGTTCTAGAGGACATTTTGATATGTTAAAACAAAAATTCAGATTTAAATATACTTTTCTTGGGAAGGAGATTCCACACTGTTTCACCTCACCTTCAAAAATGAAATACTTTTCTATAAAAGCCATTCAGACAGAAAAACATGTTGCTGTCATTGTTATCTAGTCCTTTTTTATTATTAAGCAAAGATGGCATTTTAAATAATTGCCATTATTTAGCTAGAAAATGTTTACCTTTTCTTAAAATTATAGTTTCATTTCTAATATACTTCCTTGAAACAAATGTAAGCTAGTAACTCGGAGCAAGTAAAATATATCAGCTTACCCAGAGCTAGAGGCAGATTTCCCTGATGGAAGCTGAGGAAGCTCAGTGCCTCCTGCCTTTACACCACTGTGGTGAGCGTGCACCACTAGGTGCAGTGTATAAGCCTGTATTCCATAGGTGACACAGAAGGTATCTACCGTGATGCAGCCCCTCCACCTGCACTGCAGCTGCATCCTGCTCTGCCCATGAATATTTCTACTGAGGTTCCTTGTGGACACCATACCTGGAGGTAAAACCGCTTGGGAAGGCATCGTGCTGATCACCGACGGTTCCAAAGGGCTGGGCTGATACACTGCGTCGACTGGATTTATAGTGCTCTGAGACAAAAGAAAGACAAGCACATATTTTTTTTTTCCTCAGTTAAAAAAAAAAATAATAAATAAAGCATAGATAGCAAGAACATTGCGAGCACAAGAAATTGCTCAAATACGAGATAGCAAATTCCTGAGAGAGAAAGTAAAACACAAATTGACAGTTGAGGACATGAGAAATACTTCCAAAGTGCTAGTACTTTAATTCTTTACACATATTTTACACTAAACTCAATTTGCTATAGATTTGAATTGTCCTATAAAGAATTTTTATTTCAAGTTCTATCTTCTGGTATCCCTTCCAATGTCCATTAATAAATATTGCATGCAAAGAGTGGAAAGTTAGACGCAAATTACATGGGAAAAATTAGGATAGGTAATCTGTATTTTTAAAACCTTTTTTTTTTTCCCCAAATATTAATTTGTCCAGACAAATCAACCCATAAATTAAACCAAGAATCATCAGCATGCTCACAGCCATGAAGTGGCTTTGTTGCCAAACTCTTTCCAATGCAAGCTGACAGTTTTCAGTGTGTCTCCAGCAGAGGACAACTCAATCTACTTATGAGTGTGGGCACTTTGAAAAAGCAGCACCAATTCAACTCGACACTCATGAAAGTCACTGACTTCAGTATATGTTCTTGGCTTCTATACAACAAGCCTTTTGGAAATGTAAATTGCAGTGGCTTTTAATCCAAACTAGCATGATTTTACTGGACTGGAGTTTTTTTTATCATCGAAGTATTGTTTGTTATATATGTTTACATACAACAATCAGAACTTTTACGTTTTTCTGGGTTGTTAATCAGGTAAAAGGCACATAAAACCCTTTTCCCAACATCTTGCAATTTAAAACCACTGATCTATGTCAGAACTGTGAAAATCTTTGCTTCTGTTTGGTAGGAAATCTTGCTACAGTGCTTCAATTGAAGAATATCAAGCAAGGGAAGGTCAGACAGTACCAAGTTCTACTTTTAGGCAGATGAGCCTTACCTTTGAATTTAATCAGTATGTTTATTCCTAGCCTCTTTTTAGATCAATATTTAAAATAGAAGAAAGTCTCCAACTGCTCTTCCTTCCTTTTAGTCTGTTAATTTCTATTTGCATGCAGACTGAGGGAAACACGGTCATTTTAACCTTCCTCCTCCCATTTTCCTACAAAAGGAAGACTTCTTTCTTGCCTCCTTTCCTGATTAACTGTAATTCTGAACTTTCTCCTGCATTAAAGGAATGAGTGAAGCAGTGAAGATTTATGATTTTTTTATAGCAGGATTTATTTAATTGAAAACAACGCTATTATTCCCTGCTAATCTTCAAAAAATCTCCAGTTTTTAAAAAAAGGGCATAAAAATTGTTTTCTAGATTTTTGTTGTGTAACTATTATACAAATAAATAATCCAGTACATATACTGTTACTTCACTGTATTCCAGCATAAAATCAACATCCCTCACACATTACTTCAGCTGCTTGTGCGACTAATGCATGCAACACAGGTAGGTCCCTCTGCACAGATCTCGCAGTTTAAAATCATCATCCCATTTTCAGAGTTAAGAAACTTAAAAATCAATATGGTCCTATGATACACAGGATGCTATTGCTATCTCTGTCTCCCCCTAGTTTTTAGGGAAACTAATAATATATATGATACAGAACACTGGTGTCATAAAGGGAAAAAAACCAAAATAACTTTGACTTTGCAGGATTGTGAACTTATCCTTGAACAATTCTCCAAACTACAATACGAACTGGAGTTTCTTATTAGATATTTTGGGGTATACCTTTGTGGTTGAGAAACAGATGAAGGCAGACATGGAATTTTCCTTCTCTGAGTTGAGTAACAACTTAAAAACAACCACGTAGAAACAAGACCATCACCTCACCATGGTATCAAACACTGAGTATTCCTGCCTAAGTTTAAAGTGAATTCCTGACCTTTACCCCAAGCTAACGTTGACCTCAATAGCTTCAAAATTTCAGTCTTCATAATCACTGACGTATCAGTATATTTTTACATAAATACTTCTTATTTTTTTTCCTCCTCAGCATAAGCCAGCCCACAGAATTAGAACGGTGCCTAATCAAATTCAGACTATAGTATGTTGTAGTATCTGTATGAAATTTCTGAGTTGCAGATCTCCTGTGGACACCACCTCTGCCACAGAGCTGTGCCGGTGTCCAGCTACGTGGCCTCCCTTCTCCAGGGCACAAACCAGAACCTATTCCTTGACACTAAGACCTGAATTACGTGACAGCCCACAGGGTAATCGTTTATCTTCTTTACAATAAGCATGAAACCAAAATCTATAGGTGCATCTTTACTCCAAAGTTCATACCAGAAAGTCACACTGCTAAAGCTGTATAAGATGGAAAGACAAATAAAGCTTGGAAATTATTGTCAGCTGTAATGAAAACACACTATGATTTTTAGAGTTATGTTTTACTGAAACCAATCTCCTAATAAAAGTATCTGAAATGTACTCAAGCGACAAAAAGAGAACGAAGATAGAGAAGTCACATGTGACCGAAAGCAAAGATGACAGAAGTTACATTAAAAATGCAGAAGTTACATTAAAGAAGAAACATTGCTTAAACAGACATAACAACAACTTTGCATCAAATAAGCAGCGTTGTAGAAAAGACAAACTACTTGAAGCACATGGATAGCTGCTCTATTTCATACAAAAAGATACTTCAGATGGAACACACAGCTATTTCTGTCCCAATAATTTATTTCCCTTTCATCTGTTCACATGGCAGATTTTTATCTAAGTGTTCAGTCATAATACTGCCATTTAAGACACTCAGTATAAAACTGATCACCGTATTTTCTAAAGACAAGGGTGTTAGCCAACCTCACGCTAATGAGTCAACAGTAATTTTAACAAGACAATTGAAGCGCTAAATTAGAGAAAGAAAGAAGTATGTTGCAAAATGAGTGGAAATTCAGGTCTCTGTTCACATGTTCTGCAGAGATAAGGGGAGATAAAGATTAGATTTAAACTTACTATAAGTCCATCTGCGTGCTTCTCCTCATTATTTTGGTCCTTAAGGAAAAAATGTTAAAAATATCAACATAACAATCTTGTAAGGCTTATCAGTTCTGCGTTACGCGAGAACAGCAAGTTTCTCTCAGGAATGTTTACATTTTCAGCCACAAAATGTTCCTCATCAGGTGACACAGTAAATAAACTTAAAAGAAACAATTCTATACATAATCACTGCGCCTCTAAAGAGTAGCGTTTTCTGAGGATCTGTCCACAAAAGCTCATATAATTTTTAAAATATCCTTTCTGCAGAGTACAATCAATCTTTACAAGATAAGTTCTCTCCAAATAACTAAGACTCCACCAAAACAGGGTCTGTAGCACCAGAGAGTCCCTAAAAACCCAGACACAAATTCTCAGTTTCTGAAGAACTGTGGTATGTGTCAAGTTTTCAAAAGCACTATTTGCTTTTGAAAGGCAGAGGTGCCTTTACAAGTTAAATGTTTTAATTTCTGCTTTTGGTATCCACTGGATTTGAAGGTGTTTTTAGATTATTTACAGGTTAGGATCTGGGGGTTTTTGCCAAGAAGCATATGTGAAAGAGCAGGCAATGCATGGAATAAAACCGTCATCAGGGGAAATTACATTAGCAGCAAACAAGTTAATGCTAATCAACAGTTAGCACAGTTTTAACTCTCAGCAGCAGTATAAATTTTACTAAACACTAAGTCAAATCTCTTCAGTTCTGCTGCGAAGTTTGTATTATCCAGTGTATCAATCCATAACTTTGTTCAGTGTGAGCCTTGTCTGCAGAGTATTTCCCCAGATTTCCAGGTGTTAAGAGGAACAAGAGAAAAAAAAAAGCTGTGAATAGTATTAAGAAAGTTGGCACATACTTATGTTTTGATACTTTATATGTTGTTCCTTAGCTTATAGAGTAGGCAATAAGTTGCTCAACTGCCAAGTCTGTTAGTTGGCATTTCTTATGCAAGGCTTTCCATGACAAAACAGACGCTAAGGGCAATGAGTTCTATCGGGTTGCAAACTTACAAAGAAAAAACCAAAAACCACCAAAGCCCAAATATATTCTCTTTTTTTCAACACCCAAAAGTCCCATGGTATGCTATCATCTCTAAGACCTAAGCAATAAAACCACAAAGCTGCTGCATTAGTACTGAAGCTTGCTATCCTATCTCAGTAACGCACCATCAGCAACGCCCCGTGTTGATGAGATAAGGAAGATAAAAATGCCACCAAACTAGGCAGGCAAGACTGACCAGAAACGACAGAGTGAAAAAGGGAAGGCAAAGATCAAAAATAAATATTTCCATTAGGGAAGGCAAAGATCAAAAATAAATATTTCCATTATAAGAGCTACCTTCATAAAATGTATAATGATTTCTGTTGTAAGACTGTAGTTTACAAAATCACTGAGACCATTACATATATTTTCACAACACACACAGAGTATCACACACAGCAAAGCTGGACAGCTTCATCTGTCGTACACACAGGGGAAAAACACAAGCCAGACGCTCCACCTACCCATCCCACTTGGTTTCTTTTGATTGCTTTTTGATAAGTGACACATGTAACACATTCCTATTTAGCTGGTATTTTTGCCATTATTTTGAAAATGCCTTGGGTCATCTCAAATGCAAGTCACACACTGGGTTTACCAGGAAATTTAATGAAAATTTAACTATCCAAGTCCTAAGACAGGTTGTTTTAAAAGTCCACGAAACAGCTCAACTTAACACACAGGTAAAAACAAACAAAACAAAACCAACCCAAAAAACAGGTTTGCCTCAATGTACCAAAATCATCCAAATAATAAATGGCTGTATGTTTGAGAAAGAGAGATGTGATGTTCTGGATATATAGAGAAGTGATAGTAATTTTCAGGGTACACAAATCACCAGAACGTAATTATGACGTCTGTCTCCTAGTGAGAAAGGCACTGTGGAAGTAAAAATGGGGTGCAGGGGTGGTGTTAATATGATTTATTTTCAGCAATGTAAGTCAGAAGCCGTACTTGCCTTACAGCTTTGGGAAAAAGACTTGCAGAATCTTAAAAGGTTCTATACTGGAGAACAGAAAGCTATCAGTCAGACACAATACATTTTTACATAAATAATGATTCATATACATGCAACTTACAGAACTGTAAAAACAAAACAAAAAACCCCTGTATTCTTCATTTCTTACAGCAGTAAGAAATGAGAATATCAAAACACATTTTATAGAAAAAGGGGGAGGAGGGAACAGAAGTGCCATGTAGTCAACAAGCAGAGTTCCTAAGAGAGAGGGGAAGATGACGACAAGATGAAATAGAATAAAAGTTAATAAAAGAGCAGAAAGATTTATAGAGGGTATTTTTCACTATATATGGATCAACATCTTCCAATTAACTATGCAGAAACCACTTTTAAACCTCTTTATCTTCAATAGCTCTACAAGAGCTTTAGATATGGTTTAGCTAAAAACAAACAAAAAAACCCCACCGCTCAATGGATAAACCCATCTATTTACAAGGGTTAGTATTTACTGGGACTGAAAGGAGGACTTCAAGGTTTGATTTACTGTAACAGAAAGGAAGTCTTAGCATCTTTGACCCAAATTCCACCCACCCTTACGCTTGTTAGGTAGTTGGAGCAGTAAAGTACTGAAAGTGATCAAAAATGACTGCAACTGCCACTGCAAGACCAGTTTTGTCCATTATCTGCAAACCACCTAAGTAACTCCAAAACACACTTAGACCAGCACAAGATAAGCAATCCTATTTGTCTGTCCACCAATAAACTCATCCATAGCAGAAACTGAATTTTATATTCAATAGAAACAAGAGAGCTAACTCAGCCACCTATTACCAGTTTTGATCAAGAACCTGAAAAGATTATAATTCTGCTCTTTCAGATTTGCTAATTACATAGCAAAGCTTTTTTTAAAAGAGCAAAATTTCAGAGGAGTTAAACCTCTTTGAAAATAACAACTATTAAATGCATTTATATAGCAATTATCAAAAAATTGAGCAAGTCATTTGTTGCACACAGATTCTTCAACAGCTACCTTAATACAGCAAGTCATGTAGAGCTGTGTGAGAAAACTAGCATATTACCATCTAATCTATCTATAGTTGACTCCACCAAATCCCCAAAGACTGATGTGTAGTCTACTGGTTTCACTGTACTGAAACAATTCTAAATATATCCAAATACAGCAAATTATTAGGTACTAACAAGGCTTTTCTTACTACCACTACAGTGAAGGATTCAAATGGTATCACTGTATGTTAAATTAAGACTGTTATACCTCTAGATTCACGTGGCACAAAATTAATTCAGTGCACCCTACAACTTGCAAAATATTTTTGATTTTGTATAAACCTGCTAACTAATGCACCTTTTCTTCAGCATTTTTAAGCTACTGATATGAAATCCAAATTTCAAAAAATATGCGCTGATCCTTTTAAGGAATGACTGCTGATCCTACAAGGTTCTAAATACTCTTCACTGGCCTCAAAATTCTGTACAGTTCTGACATCTAGAATGAAGACAAACAGCATTTTTGTATTTGAAAGCTACAAAAAGCAAAAAAAAAAGTGATCTATGCTACATAAAAAAATTTAAGAGCTTATGCCTATTTCTGAGTAAATGAGAAAGTGTTCTGATTAAATTGTCTTACATTCTGAAAATACCATAAATTAATTTATTTGCAACATACTGACTTCCTTCAATTTGGTCTCAAGATACAAATCAGCAGCTCGTAATTAACATATCCTAAATACCGAACGTGAAGGCCTGTAAGAGCAGAACTTGACCAAAAAGATAATCCAAATCTCACTAAATTTTAAAAAGTAGCAATAGTTAAGTGAAAGGTGTAAGTGCATTACCCATGTTGCATTCTCAAATACAATTCTTACTTCAAGAAGTTCCAACATCATCATGAACTTCAGACCTATTAAAGACCTTGTCAAACCACCTTAGATTATTAAAATCACATTTTTCCCACTTTCTGTTAGTCACATTTTAAAATGAAGCAGAAAGAAGAGTCTTGTTAAGATTCTATTCTGTCCCCCTGATGTTTGGTGAAGTTCTTATTTAGTCTAATAGCAAACTCTGCAAAAGAAAGTTTATCTCAGAAGAAAAGCTTTGTGACCAACGCGACTGTTAGCACAAACATTAACAGGACTGTCTGCTGTGGAACTCAGTACTTCAGAAACTTCACAAAATTAGTAGCATAAATCAACTTATACCATCTTATATATCAATTATATCAACTTATATATCAATTTATATATATATAGATAGACATACGTATGTATATCCTGGACCATATAGAAGGCATTTTTAGATGTCAATTGTTTTCACAAAATAGTTTCTAGTGTACTTACTTTAGCAATCTGTAGCAACACAATGCAGTGTTTTATTGATTCTACCATGCTCTGGGAAAACAAAAATAGCAGAAAAAAACCTTGTATTACTATTGTATAATACTTTGTATTTACTGGTATTTTTATTAGTTTTACAGAATATTATCTGAAATACTAGGCGAGAAATAAGTGGACACTCACTGCTGTAAAACCCCTACTTTCCCTTCCCCTTTTTTTTCCAGAGATAAGAACACAACAGTAGAAAACTGAAGTTTCCAAATGCCACATGGTTGTCAGGGTGAAATGAAGGTCAGCTTCAAACTTTCAGAGCACCACAAGTAGTTAAACTGTCATGTGAAGAGAGGCTGAGGGAACTGGGCTTGTTTCATCTGGAGGAGAACAGGCTCAGGGAAGACCTTATCAATGGGCATCAATATCTGACTGGGATGGTACGGTGTCAAGAAGATGGAGCTAGACTCCTCTCAGTGGTGCCCTGTGACAGAACCACAGGCAATAGCCACAAACTGAAACATAGGAAATTCACCTTAAGTGTAAGAAAACACTGGTTTTACTCTAGGGATGATCCCCAGAGAGGTTGTAGAGCCTCCATACTCAAGAGTTCATCCCAGGCAACCTGCTCTAGCTGACCATGCTCTGAGCATGGGGTTGGACTACAGATCTTCAGAGGTCCCTTCCAACCTCAGCTATTCTATGATATTATGATTCTAAGGTGCTAGACATAAATCTGCATACAGCACGAAAACCAGGCTGGCTCTGCCATCACACTGTTAGACCTAATACAGATTCTCGCTTTTCTGCAAAAACCTTTAAAAACTTTCACAAGAAAATAAGGCGAATTTCAAAATCTATGTAACAGATTAAAAAATTAAAGAAACTTACACTGGTTGTTTCTTTGAGACTTTCGATTTTCTGTAAAAGAAAAATCAAAACAGAGTGGTTAAAGGCGGAATTTCCAGCATCTAGTTTGAGCTAAATACTGTACAAACACTATCTTTTAATCTTAAATGGGGGGGCAGGGAAAGCAACCAACATGTTAAAGACTATTTCTGGATATAGACACAATTTTCACTTTGCAATTGACAAGACAGGAGTCAAATTGATAATCAAAGCTTAGAAAGGACAAGGTAGGGAATTTCTGAGCAGTGACATTATACATAATTACCCAAAGTCTACACTTCAGTTTTGCATAACATCAACAAAAATGAAATGCAATATGAAGATTCACTCTAAGTTCAGTTTATATCCTTATATAGTGTACTGAATGCTGGTGTGTTCCAACGATCAATATTACTTGAAATTACCATCATTCCAGTATAATACACATATAGAGTTAAGTAGTTTAAAAAAAAAAAATCTCAGAAAATAACAGCACACACATGTTTTCGCTCTTTCCAAGCCTCCAGTAAAAGTGCAACTGGAAATCTGCCTACTTAATTTTATCTAGAAACACTGGTTCATAAAGATTTCCTGCATGGAATTGCACTTGAGGCATGCAAAAGGCATCTGCATGCCATTTTACAACATAAGCATGACCTATCTCAGAAGCATATGCATCCTGTTGATGTCCTTGGGTCTGTCTGCAGCAGGGAAAATTATTAAATTGGACTCAGCACTGAACCTCTACTAATTCAATTACAGGACCTCTTTGTTTTGATTAATATGAGCATCTCATGTGACTTGAGTTACAGCCTTTTTGATTCTTAAGTGATCTGAGTGCGTAAAGGAACTTTTTTCCCCCGACTCAGCGTCACAAGCCAATTTGTACACCATGAGAGAGCAACACACATCTATAAACCTACAGGAATGAATAGTCTCAGCTTGTGGATTTAAAAATAAATAAACAAATAAATGCTGCAATGGCTTCCCAGCCAATACCTGGGGAAAACTTTTTTCAGTTATACTCTATTCCACATACTATTCATAAGGATACTGCATATTTTCTTCATGATTAATTGGCAAGAGGTGGCCAAATAGCACCCAGCCTCAGCCTCCTCCACTGGAAAGACTAGACCATGCTGATTTAGGAAATAGTGGATCATGGATGTTATATCACAAAGTTATGTTATATTTACTTCTGCTGCTAGCAGAGAAATATGTCAACAGCTAAAAATTCCTTTGTTTGTTGGTTTTTTTTCCATGTCTTTACTATACTTCCAGTCCAAACTTTATCAACACATATTGAAAAAAGTATTTTAAATACAATGACATCAGTGAAGTTCTGAGCCTTTTAGCACCAAAATAGAATAGGCAGTGTACCCAAACATACAGATCTTGTCAGATGAAAGGTTAATGCAGCTGAAATAAATCATTCAGCCTCAAAGCTTTATAGCCAACTGTAGGCAGCCGACAGCAGTTCTGATTATTCTTTATCTATTCTTTCCCCAAACATGTTATAGTCACACACTAAATAAACTCTTATCTCATTCCCTTCACTGACATCATTTTGCTGAAAATCTGAAAGTGATGTCAGGCCATACAATGTAATTCAGCCACACTGTTTTCCAGCCACCCATTTGTAATTTTCCAAGCAATAGACTAATTAAGACATTGTTATTCTTACACACTGATATTCTTGGACAAAAGGGTAATTTGTCCAAGATCACACAAAAGACGTGAGATGGGAAAAACCTCAGCACACCTAGTTTTCAAGGCCTATCCACAAATTACAGAATCATAATTTTGTTTTCTATAAAAATGGATTCTTTGTGAGCTGGCCAACTTTAGTAGTAACAGTACACGTTAATCCAGTATTTTTCACATTTGTGCTGTATGGCTACCTTGCACGAATACAGCACACAGAACTGGAATATTGTCTTCTTCATGTGTACACAAAATTATGAGAACAATGCAGGGAAGTCAGGGAGACTCAGTTCCTGGGAGGACCCTTCTAAAGGGCACTGGCCCCTGTTTTTTAGGGCTAAGCAAACATTGACATGAATTCTCTGGATTTTCATGAGCAATGTGTTATTGTAGAATGGTGATGAAAGCAGCCATAAAGTAAAGTTTGTGAACTCTCCCCTTGTAAGATCTTATACAAACACACTATAACCATGACTGGGGAGAGAGAAACAAGCGGACAATCACCAGCAACAAAACCAGCGTCCTGACAAAGAGTGGTTGGTTTGGAGAAGTTAGGACAATGATTGTATCTCATCTCCTCAATTGTACAGAACTACACTGCTACGTAGACATGCTGCTACAATCCTTGTAACATTATTCCTATTATCTTTCATTTAAACTTGCATTAAATTAATATAATTTAGAAAATACAAAATTGTAAGAAAAATCAGAAGCAGGTAGAAAGAGGTACGTTGAAGGTAAAAAAAAAAGCCAATAAATAAAATCAAATAATATAATTTACTACTAAAAGTTATCACAATTTTTTCTCTCCAACATTCCTACTCTCTGATGAAGGTAAAATTTTAGTAAGACAGTTTCCCTAGTTTTAGGTAATGAATACACATATTTTCAAATGAAACATCCATTTCCTGCAGACATTTGCAGAACACAGACACGTGCTATACCTAATTAATCAAATATCAGGCTGCCGCTGAAACTACTCCATAATTTCCTGCAGACTTCCATTTGCACAACGCAGACACGTGCTATACCTAATCTAATTAAATATCAGGCTGCCGCTGAAACTACTCCATCCACTTGCTGCTGATGGCACCTCCTTGACATCAAATTTTTTTATGAAGCCACTGGTGATCCAACAGAAAGCTAATTTTATTTCATTGAACATGATTTTTGCCTAATTCAACAATCCTGTGACTACAGGGGGATCATTTCATCCAGCAAAGAGAAGCAGCAGAGGCAGAGAGGTCCCACTATAGAGTGCCAGTGGTAGTTCTGCCAGGAGTATTGATATAACACAGGGAATTAATGATAATCACAATATTTCCCAGTCTTAAAAATTCATCAAATCTACATCTGCACTGTCATCTTCCAAGTTCAAGGGATTACCATGTCTCAGGAAGAAGATATCCAAGAGATCTTGAAGCATCTCGGAACACCTATCCTATACCATTATCTTCAAAAACCCAAATATTCCATTACTGAAAACCAGCTCGTCCAATGCTCTGTACACTTGCAAAAACAATAGCTCAGGCCATAAGCGTTGTTTTCTGCAACTGTTTAACTACTTGGGAAGCATGTAACACTCAAATAACCAAATCTAGTTTCCTCAGAGGAAAAAAACTGTGGGTTGGATGGAAGGATCCTGCAGGTTACACTCAGCTCATAGTCTGATAGCTGAGCCATACTTCCATAAACAAATAAGAAAATTGCTAAATACAGTATCAAAAAATCTCTTAGCTGCTTTAGTACCGGAAGACACATGATCAAAAAAGTGCTTTGTCAAGTCTTTTTCAATTTTAATAGATAATAAATGGAATCTATAGTAAGAGCAACACTCATCAAGATTTAAAACCAGGGGAAGCCGACCTCTTCTAAACAAGCCTCCTGCTCTCTCTCTATAAAGTCAATCTGTCTATTCCAGATACTTTGCACAGTTAAAGAAAGACAGACATCAGCACAACACGTGGAAAGTCTCCAGGGATTGGAAGCACTGTCACAGGGAAAAAGCAAGTACTGCCTGATCTGCAAAGTAGCATCTGGAGAGAGGTCAAAATTGAAGGAGAACTCTTCCCAGCAAAAGGCACCCAAGGAGAAATATAAAATCTTTAGATCTTACTCTTTCGGTCAGTTGTCTAGAGATTAAACACGGTTACACAGAGAACACTTGTACTTCAAAGTTATTTCAAAAGCCTGTACTTGCAAAAGAGCTCCAGAAAGACCATCACTTGTGTAGTCTCTAAGACACCACGTAATGCATCAAACAGGATGGATAACACATGAAAGGTCACAACCATTACAAAGTAGTAAACTAACCACAGAAAGCATGACACTGTCTTCAAAACTGAAAGCAAACTGGGGGTTGCTAAGATGAAGTACACCACTACATGATGATTTTGAAATTACTGCATTTGCTGAAAAAAAGAATCAACTCCTCAGGAGTTAACACCACACAAATTAACACAGAAAACCAGCACGCTACTTTCTGTCAAACACACACCACCAAAGGTATGTGCTGGCCTTTCTTAAACCATGGAGATTGAATTCTGACCTACAAACTTCACTTTGAAATGCAATAGGAGGGGATGCAAAAAAATACACAACACTTAAGTGAATTACAACCCCCCTAAAAAAGTACTGCTCCCCACACAACAAGTTACATTTTTGGGATCCTCACCTAAAGTGAATGAAATACGGTATTCTCAGACCAGCATGTGGCAGGGCAGTCACAGAATGCAGCCTCATTATGTGAAATACATAATTCTTAGTATTTACTTTTTTCCTTCAGAATAGCTTTGCTAGTTCTACAAACATTAAACACCCATCCTTGTTAAAGATGAAAAGACAGCAAATTTAAGTTAAAAATCCTTTAGATGGTTGGGTAACAGAGAAGTAATGATTTCCTAGAGACTGAAATATTTTTTAATGTTATGATCCAGTATTACTGAGAATTCTGTTTGCTGTATATTCACAACACAAATAATGTTATCAGTTATTCAAATTGCTTTAAGTTATTCTGACAGCTTGAGGAATATGAAAATAAACCAAGAATGTTTAAATTTCTACAGACTAAAGCAAATTGATGCATAAAGCCATCTGATTAAGCAAAATAAGCAATACTTAAGACAAAATGTACTTGCTTTTCTCTGTTCATCATCTTTGCAGTTCTGGAGTTTTTCATCAAAGAGCTAAAAGAAAGACATACTTGTGAAAATACTGCAAGTGTTATTTTTCCATATAAAATCAGCCAGAAGCACCAAGATTTCAAAAACAAGAGCATTTAATAAGTACTTAAGTTATATGATCCTAGTATTATGACTCAAAGCAGTCTTTGACTAATATTTCTTCACAGCATTTGTGATATAACAATTTTTTAACTAATTTCTCACATATCCCATCCTGCAAGAGACCAAATCTCAGATCCCGCTAATTCCACAGCTCAGGCTGGTAATAAAAGCCTCAGAATACCTCAAACTGCCTTTATTTTATTTCAGCAAAGATATTTGGGGCATATAAAGTGCTTCCCAAAACAACCCCAGCCCTTGTCAACCCTTACAGGTACCTTGTTATTCAGGGATGTGATTCAAATCATGCAAGATTTGTAAGCACTTCTTTTGGGAAGGTATATAGTGATTTCCCAACATTAACTTTTATATCTTTTCTTAGAAGCAGAACATGAGATGCAGCTAAGCAAAGTGAAACAAATTCTTACTAAAAAGCTTACATGTGTATTCAACACAAGCTGAGCTGAAACAATTAAAAGTTTCCTCCAAGAGCACTCTGAGGTGTACATACAAATGACCATTAAGTAAAAGTTGTTCAAGGAAAGAAAGAAGATTAAGGGCAATGTTCAAAAGTTCATCACATCCCCCCTTGCTCAGAAAAAAAAGCTGTAATTTTTAATGGGTGAGCTACAGTCCTTCACTCAACTGCCTGCCTAAAACCTACTCATGTGCTCCCTTTCCCTTGAGGGCTGATTTCTGCTTCTAAAAAAAGACTGTAGTCTTGGTCTCTGTCCATCCTCAGATTCACTCTTCTTTCATTATTAATTAATTCTTATACCCCCTCCCCCCAGCTGGCCTGAAATAACAATTTGAGGGTGTAAAGATTTAAATACCTTCCTTCAGTGAAGCATGCTAGATGGCTCCAGAGTGGGAGATAAAGGTAACTCCTGATCAAGTCTTTGCAGTTTAGCTTTGACTTGTGTTTGTATCTCTTTTGCCTACCTCCACTTTTGTTGGTATGCTCCTCCCCCTCTCCACCCTCCCCTGCAACTGAATTTTTGCTGAATATCCCACATACAATACTTGCCCATTATATCAGGGAAAAAAAAATCCAAACCAGCAATCTTAACAGCAATTTTAACCTCCTGAGTCATGGGAAAAAGTGTCCTAACCAGCAGCAAAAATTGTTTTTCTTAATAAGGTGAGTACTGAGAGATATGACCTCATGATTCCTCACCTTCCCATGTACTCTTAAAATACATGTACAAAGAGTAAAAGAACTGTATTTGTACCAAGTTTCTAGAGAATGTTTTCACTCAAGGACAAAGAACAGATGATGTATCACTACTACAACAAAGTCTGAAACTATCTGTAACTGCAGTTACATATTACTTGACAAAATTTTCTCAAGATAAATTCTAAACATGCAATATAATGACTTAAGTTTATTTTAAAAAAACATAATTAAGTCATCTCTGCCATTTCCATGAAGTTATATGCACACAAAAGAATGTTTCAGCCATTGTAAGCCATTCTATAAGATCTGTTTGGATTATTCTGATTTTCTAACTCCATTTTAACAATCCCAAGATCCATTCTAAGAGAAAGCCATTTTCAGCTTATTTCAGCCCTTAGCTTAGAACTCTTCATTTTTATACTTCTAGTAAAAATCTCTTTATTTCAGAAGTAGTCAGAACTTATGTAACACCCTAAGCTAGAGAGAAAGAGAAAATAAAATTCAATCATCCACAGACTTCATATATAAAAAGGTAGGCTTTCTCCAGTTCACAGTCAGCTCAGCCAGCTCTCTCTGCGTCCCACATTGACCAAAGCACAAAACATGACTCTCTCCTCCTCTTGAGCTTCCTTTGAACCAGACCTTGAAATCCACGCTGACAAGCAGACTCCCCATACAGTAACTCCACCAGTTAGTTAGCATACCTTCAATTGGTCTATCAAGATCTGCAAGTAAGCGTCAGCCTCGGTGAGTTTCTTGTCAAAGTCATGAACACTGGGAACAAATCCTAAATCCACACCCTAGACAGAAAGAAATAAATAAAAATCAAATATGTCATTAGAGTTTCAGAGGAGAAAAGAGATAACAAAAATATGGTTTTGCCTGCCAACTGACTAATAAAATGTTGCCTTTCCTCTCATCCTGCCATGTGCAAACACAGGCACACAGCTGAACACATTTGTCTTCTATTTGCCGCTAAATCAGTAACAGTAAATTGCTACACATTTTCAGCGGGGGTATAATCATCACACACCACAGTATTTCATTACTTATGATTGAACAAATCCCCTTAACATTACACTAATTAAAGTTTCTTCAGAAAATACAAAGGAGAATTGAAGTTTTTTCTGAAGACTGTCTTGTGATTCTGTATTTTAACATTATGGTTATGGAAGACTGAACCGTACCCAACTGGATGACTGCACTTTCCACACTTCAGACAATATTGCTCAACTCACGGCTTCTTAGCTAAGAACTGAGCTAACGAGTGCTCAATCTCTTCTTAAATATAGACCCACCTTTGAGCTGAAAAAATGGAGAATATTATTACTGGTTGCCTCAGTTCCTTTACAGCTCTAATGATTTGCATCCTTGTCCCTGTATTTGATTTCTTACATTTTGTTGCACATATGCCAACAAGGACAAAGCATCAGTGCCACGAGAATGATTATTTATATATTTTTTTTTGCTTGCACACTTCTGCATATAACATAATTCCTTTAAACTGATAAACCATGTATTTAAAGGCCTGAACAAACTCCCACAGGGTTAGTATATCTTTAATTACAGGAAAGAAGAGACAGGATTCTTGAAATTGATTACTTCTGACTTCATGCACATCTACTATGTAAACACATTTAAGGTTTATTTATGTAATACCTTTAATGCAAATGGAACTGCAAAACAAATATTGAAGCACTCCCAGCTTAAAAAAATGTGCTATGCAAGTTAAATATACAGGAGGAAAAAACCCATGGAGGATAAAGAAGCAAACATCAGTTATAACAGAAGCATAACCCCGAGATCATCACAGCAGTGACAAGACTTTCCTACGAGCCTAAATACTTGATCTAAAATATAACATCTTCACTTCAAACTCTTCTGAAACCATTAACTGCACTGTTTTGACTGCTGAGAATCTCAAGAGTCTGACTGTGTAAAGATCAGACAGCAGAGAAGCAGCATCTCCTATGGGGGAAGATGGGCAATCCATATTTGTAAAATTCCATAGTAGTCTCCTATGGGGGAAGATAGGCAATCCATATTTGTAAAATTCCATAGTAGCATATATTTTCCTTTGACCTCATTTATTTTGTTCACACACAAACTTAATTTTATTTTTGTAAGATTACAGACCATCATATGAAGAGCTTTACCGATGGCTCTTCAGAGGCATGAACGCTTCTGTGCAGCAGAAGAATTGCTCTTGCTCACATCTGTCAAACTGTGTACACAGCATCTGGCACACCCTAAAACATAAAGCCATCTACTGACTGTAGAAAATATTATTCTTTATTCATTTGACAAATCTTAAACTGTGCTATAGACTAACACCCAGATCTTGACAACAGTTCTACGTTAGTAAATGTATCCATACAGATTAGTTTGTAAACCAGCATGGAAAAAAAAAAAAAAAAGGACCTTTACCCTGTATTAGACAGTGCACACTGGACAATTTTAGAAGTAGCGTTTTGAAACAAGGAGGAAGGAGGAGAAGAAAAGAAAGTAACAATTTTGACTATGCCAAGAAATTAAGAGAAGATAAAAAACACACCCAGTGTAGCAAGTCATCAAAAAGAAACAGGCAGAAAGAAAAGATCTCTCAACCAAGAAACTTCTGACACTTTCTCAAACTAGTCAAGTTATAGTGAAACTAGATCTGAAACTGAATGAAATTAGTACTCCATTTCCTTGCTGAAAAAGGAGTTGTCTGTACAGCTGGCAGTCAACACAATCATCTCAGCAAATGGTCAGTGCCCAGTTAAAATTGTGGTCAGGTTTCATATACCAAATCTGCATGAACTATACAGAAAATTTCTGCTGAAGATACTATACACAGAAATATAGTTTAGCCACACCACCAAAGTTGCAGAAAGCAAAGGCAAGGGCTGGAATAATAAAGAACTGCTCTCTACAGAAGACAACATTCAAGACCATCTAAGGAACCTGGAGGTGCATAAGTCCATGGGACCAAATGAGATACATCCGCGTGTCCTGAGAGAACTGGTGGATGATGTTGAGTGGAGACCAGTGACAAGTGATGTTCCTCAGGGGTCAGTACTGGGACCAGTGCTGTTTAACATCTTTATTGGAGACATGGACAGTGGGATTGAGTGCATCCTCAGCAAGTTTGCCAATGACATCAAGCTGTGTGGTGCAGTTAACATGCTGGAGGGAAGGGATGCCATCCAGAAGGACCTGGACAGGCTTGAGAGGTGGAGCTGTGCAAACCTCATAAAGTTCAACAACGCCAAGTGCAAGGTCATGTATGTGGGTCACAACAATCCTAAGCATAAACACAGATTGGGTAGAGAATGACTGAGAGCAATCCTAAGGAGAAGAACTTGGCGGTGTTGGTGGATGAGAAGCTCAACATGACCCAGCAATGCACGCTTGTGGCCCAGAAAGCCAACTGCATACTGGGCTGCATCAGCAGCAGCGTGCCCAGCAGGTCAAGGGAGGTGACTCTGCCCCTCTACTCTGCTCTCATGAGACCCCACCTCAAGTACTGTGTCCAGCTCTGGAGCCCACAACGTAAGAAGGACGTGGACGTGTTGGAGCAAGCCCAGAAAAGGGCCAACAAAGATGATCAGAGGGCTGGAGCACCTCTCCTATGAGTACAGGCTGAGAGAGTTGGGGTTGTTCAGCCTGTAGAAGAGAAGGCTCCAGGAAGACCTTATCATTGCCTTCCAGTACCTACAGTGGGCCTACAGGAGAGGTGGGGAGGGACCCTTTATGAGGGAGTGGAGAGATAGGATATGGGGTAATGGTTTTAAATTGAAAGAGGGGAGACCTAGATTAGAAATTAGGAAGAAATGCTTTATCCTGAGGGGGGTGAGACACTGGAACAGGTTGCCCAGAGAAGCTGTGGATGCCCCATCCCTGGAGGTGTTCAAGGCCAGGCTGGATGGGGCTTTGAGCAACCTGGTCTAGTGGGACGTGTCCCTGCCCATGGCAGGGGGTTGGAACGCGATGATCTTTAAGGTCCCTTCCAATCCAAACCATTCTATGATTCTATTACAGTTTATGGTGCAAGTTATCTGTATTCTGGATAAAAATGCTGATTTTTATTTCAGACATCAGTCTATGACTACTAATATGTAACAATTTGGTATTTTTAGTGAAGGCTTAAAGATAAAATGCCATTCTTAATTTTCAGCCTCTTAGCATGAAGGGAAAAGCTGATTAAAACATTTAGTGTCACAACTGAACAGACATCTACATCAAACACAGAGTGAAAGCTGTGACCTAAAAAGTTCTATTACAAAGTTAAAACTTCAATCAATGTAAAGAGAAAGCCACGCAACCAAGTGTAGTGTCAAGCTGACATAGTATAGAGGTGAAACATGAAAATATTTTTGAAAAGACGTACAGTTACTTAAAGCTGTAGCACTTCACTAGCTTGCTCTTGGCTTGCATAAAGACAGTTTAGATGAAATTTGATAACCTACTGAGCAAATTTATTAGTCTGTGTTATGTGAAATCAGGTTAATAATTGTAAATTCTCACACAGTTTTGAAATTGAAAACCAAAAGATAAGTGGAAAGTTAAAAATATCAAGATTAGCAGTAGCACAGAAAAAAACACTGTATAAATAGCAAACAAAGTCAATCATTTTTTCAAACCCAGCAGTAATTTAGAAAGACCAGAATTACAAAGCGCAGATTTGCATAACAAATCCTTATGTCTTCATTATCTGGTTACCCAAAGATACAGTAGAGAAAAAAAGGGGACCCTTTCTCCTTCTTCCCCTTTCTTCCCTCCCCTGCCATGTAGGAAATGATGTTTCAAAAGAAAAGGGTGAGCAGAGTCAATAGAATGACATTTAACAGCTTGTTAAACATGTAAATTAGGAAAATGCACATCTGAACTTGCAATCAAATCTTTATGAGAATCTCGTATTACATGCTGCTCACCTATTCATAAACTGACTAAAAGAGGTTGCCTGGAGATATTGTTGAACCTCCACCCCTGAAGGGCAGATCTCAAAACTCAACTGGATTTGACCCCGGGCAAACTCATCTAACTAACAAGTTGGTCTCAAAATGAGAAGGGCTTGGACCAGGTGACTTCCAGAGGTCTCCTCTACCTTAAGTTATGCTGTTATTCTAAAATAAGTATCTTAAAATTACAAAAAAGAATAGGAACCCAGACTATTTTAGGTCTTCAAAAATACACTGATTCATTCTTACTGTCAGTACAAATCCAAAGTAATATAACCTTGTTTTCCACTGAATAACTACATCTATCGGTAAGTACACTTTATTTCCCTCACATAATGACTACTCTGTGTTAATGTAGGTTTTAAGGCATTAATGATTATATTACCAGATGAAATAGCTGCAGAAGAAGGTAATTTATATAACTTTTAGTGTACCCACCACCTCCCCGAGCAATACATTTGCTATCTGACCCCTCCCCACAAAGAAACCAATTTTGATAATTGGTAACAGCTCTAGAGAAAAGAGAAAAAGGTAAGATAGGATTCTTTCCCTCATCCCTCCCTCCCACAACTTCTGGGATGTCCCCTTCAGGGCCTATCAAAAGCCTAAAGACCAGATTCCATAGGGCATGTGCCAATCCTGATGTTTGTAGGCGGAAAGAAGAAAGTGGAGCCCAGCAGCAGCACTCTGACCTACCCAATTAGTGGTCTCCCAGTGTGATCTGCATGTTACCCTGGAACTTGGGAATAAGCAGACAGGATGGTTATCTCCAGGAAAGGGTTTAATGCTGGTCTGGGATTGAGTAAAGAACATTCATGCTAGGAGTCCTGCAAAATTATTCCCTTCATACACAACCCTTTTTTGGAGGGGGTAAGCAGGAGGGGCAGGAACAAAATATAAACCAATTAAAAATATATATTATGAGTCTTATTTCTATTACAGAACAGCTAGCACTAAGGAAGTTTATACGTTGTTTCTCTGTCCTCCAAATTAGAAGTCACACATATCACTAATGCATTTGTATTCAAAACTTGTCCATGCTGAGAAGTAATTAAAGCCTAATTTAAACTAGCTCTTTCAAACCAGGATGGGATGAGAAGATTGCATCATCCTTAGAAGAAGCATAGCAGAAAAATTCAAATATATTTCTCAAATAAATGCATTACAATAACGATCTCTGTGGAAAATAAACAGCAATGAAGGCAGGGAAACAACAAAACAGTTAGAAGTGACAGCAAAGGCTTGACAAGAGCTGCCCTTGTAGAATAGGGGGAGGAAAACTGGGGGAGGAAAAGAGAAAACCGTACAGAGTAGACTTCCTTATCTTTTTGAAGATACTTATGCCAGATTCTTCATCTAATTAGGATTCCAAGTCCAACAAAAAAATCTTGTGGAAGTTAGTTTTAAGCAGTGAGTAAGAGTGTTTTCCCTCCATCCACAGCACCTCATCAGAAACACATCCCCTGCCTACAGCACGTTTGATTTTGTCAAGTAGGGCATTGCCTATAAGAACCCCTGACAGAAAACTGAAGAAAATCAACAAATCGACTAGTGAGCCACTATACAATGGCACCTTCTTGTCTTTTATTTGTGGCAAAGACAGCCATATTATTTTCCTCTGCTAGATTCTTAAGCTGTATTTAACGCTCAGAATGTAAAAGTCTTAAAGTAAGTTTAAATACAAATGTATGAGCTCTGGAAGGCATATGAGCCTTTCAAACAGCCAGAATATTGCACTTCTAATAAAATAAAATAAAATAAAATAATTTCTGCTTTGCAAAACACAAAATGCTTAGCAAACACTGTGTAGCTATAAATATTATCAGGTCTTCTAGGAAAATAGAGTTCAAAAACCAGCAGTATTTACATACTGATGTAAAATTATGTCTTTAAAGCATATGTTACCATTCTGAATCCTCACAAATACTAAGTATATCCTAGCATCCCATTCATTTACCTACATAATTTATTATGGATGCAGATAATGCACATGTGCTAACCTGCTTATTCACTATCATAGTGACTTCGTTAGCAAAATTTGAAAATGGGCATCTTGCCTGTTAACTCCATGCTCTTCTACCCGCGCTTGAAATACATCTATATTAGCTATATTCTTAATCTAAAAAGAATGCGTTCTTAGTTTTATGCAAGCATTCTTGACTCACACCAAAAGCAGCATTGTAAAGTCAGCGAGTAACAACATAATATACTTGAGATACATATAAGAAAGTTTTATGCTACTTTTTATTCTTGTTTGCAGCTTTAGAAAGGTCATCAAAAATCCTGGTTAAGGCAATACTAAGTAAACTGCGACCAGCAACACAGTTTCACCATCACTCTATACCAGCCTAAGTGAACAAGAAACAACAGTTTCCCTGTTGTTTATTCTCACCCTTACTCTGCTCTTGCTTTTGAGTCAGCATAAATATTTACCTTGCCACACAATCAACTCAATGTGGGAACTAATCCGGGTTAAAACTAAACTGGGAAAGGGAGGGCAGCAGGAAAAGTATTTTTTATTTAGGTCAGTTCTGAATCCAGTTCCAAATTCAGTTGTTCTTGCCATGCTGCCTCTTCCCTGGTGCTGGGAGAAGCAAGGCAAGATGCATCCAGCAGCAGGACCAGCTCCTAAATATTGGTGAAGCCATGGTGTAACTCCTAATATCCAAGTCATTGTACCACTCTTCACAGCAACTGTCCCAGATCCACTACCTAGAATACAGTTTTCTTACTCTACTATTCGCTACTTATGAAGCAAATATATTGTTTAACTTATGGAGGTATCAAGCTATAGAGCAAATTTTTTTTTTTTTTTAATTCCTCTCAGTTTTATTGTGGTAAGATACTCCTCACCTTTGTACTGACAGCAATTTCAGTTCCTTTGTCCCTACAGTGAGTCCACTTTAGAGACTGACATGGTTTGGGGCATTACCAGAAGAGTCTTCCTAAGTTTGGTCAGGAAATCCTTTGTAACCTGCAAGTATTTAAAGACTATCTAATGTGGATTATCATCATCATACCTACTCCAAAAGCATGAAAGACAACTCATTTACAGAATATGCAAGTTTCAGCTTGGTGTTTTTATTTATTTTTTAAATCAAGTTGGTAGTTAGCTGTCTTCTATGCAATTCTCAACAGGCTCTCTAGTTGCCACTCTAAGACACTTGCCAAGATGCTCTAGCAGCACAAGAACAGTAGAGAGGAAAAACACATTTCAAGACATGGGATTTAAGGCAAGAATGAGTGTGAAAGCTTCAGCTAACAGGAGGAGGGGGAGAGAAAAAAAAAAAGACAAAACCAATAAAAAGCAAAGCTCATCCCTCCAGATCAGGGTGAGCATGACTCCTATAGACAGGATCCTAACACTACCAAACACTGCCAGAATACAGGCACACATTCAGCAACTTAGAATTTTAAAATTTATTCTTTTTTTTTTCTACTGAATTACCTTTAGGCATATGAAGAATACAGTTACCAGTGTTTTTTAGGTAGATTCATATTGTAACCATGGTCATGCACTTTTCAGATCAAAGAAGAAAGTTATTGTGGTCCTAATAGGTTATCTTCTCGGGCTTTTCACACAGGAGAATTCCAGATCCAAAAAGTACACGTAGCACTAGGGTGCCACTCAGAAGACAGATGAAGAAAGCAGGACATTTACACTAAACAAGAAGACTAGAAGCACTTGCTGTTTGAATGGGATTGCTGCTTGATACAAGATTCCGGTGAGGAATGAAAGAAAACTTGAGATAAGTTATCAAACTCCTACCTCTGCCCAGACAAACAAGAAACCCAAGCCCCAAGATACCTTGATCCCCCACACACACCCCTCCCCTCACCTTTTGTGGGTAAGAGGCAACTGATGTGCTGCCACTGCAAAGTCACTGACCTGGCAATGTCACACCAATGACATCTCGGGAGGGGTAAGGGGAAAAACTGGTGGATTCAGAAAGGTACTTCCAAAACTATCACACCATCTACTATTCAAAGATTTTTCAATAGACAAAGCTAATTCTATAAGAACTATGCGTATTTTTCGCTATGCCTTTAATGTAAGAACATACAAAACCACAGCAAGCAGAAAAGCAGAAAAACAGACTTTAGTTTCAAAATTCAGAGAAATTAGATTACAAGGGTATCTGAAATGTTTCCTCCCTATTGCCTTATTTCATCTGAATACAACATTACTAACTGTCAGCCCTCTGGACAGCTAAGATTCCTTTACTCATTCTATATATTTATCTCTCAGTTCTTCCTCATTCTTCCTCAGCTCCTTGACTGTAGCTCTTTCTTTCAAGTTTAGGTTTGCTGGAAGGGTGGGAAGTGCGTTTAAGTGTTTCAAAACCAAATCCATTACAAAGACGGAAGGACAATACAGTAGGACTTTTAAGCAAAAATAAAATTAGCAAGACTAATCAGACTAGAGAACACTCAGGCAGCACTTCACCTCTCCACCTCGCATTAATTCCTTATCCTTTCTGATTTGGTTGGCACAACACACCAACTACCAGTACACTGGGGTATTTCCAGTACACTTTCTCACGTCTAACAGATCCAAGTTTGACACTATGAAGAAAACTTAATCAAAGCCTGACTTTCCAAACTTGAACACTCCAGGACCAGAACAGGCAGACTGAAAGCAGCATGAAAATCTGAAAAGACTCCGGAAAAAAAAAAAAAAAGATGTATCACTTTGGACAAAAACAGATGCGTAAAGCTTTTACATGACAGATAAGCACATGCTTCTCTTTGCGACAGAAACTAAGAACCTAAGAAAATACCCTTACAGAAAATAATCCTGCAACAGCACTCAACCCCCCACCCCTCCCCGCTGAGCCAATAATCCTCCCCGAGAACTCGTTTGACTTTATTGTCCAAATCAAAAGGAAAGCAGAAGAACATCAAGCGCACGAAGCGGCGTCTGGGTTCCGATGCTGCTGGGAGCCCAGGCGTGTTTGCACACACAAGGGGCTCCTGTCACCGGCTGGCAGCATCCCCGCAGGCGACACCGGGCCCGGGACGGAGCCGAAGCCTTTTCCGGAGCCCCCCCGCGCAGGAAGCCCCCCATGGTGTGTGTGGGGGGGCTGTTTAACGCCGTCTCCCCCGGGGCTGCCCCGGGCGGGGCAGGGCAGCGGCCGGAGCTACTGGGCCGCCTCAGGGAGGAAGCAGCACTCGGTTTCCAGTCAGGGAGGGGACCTGTCCCTTGGGGGGGGGGGGGGGCCCGACAACCCCGACCCCCGCCCCCCC
>NW_015090812.1:5103852-5135183 GCF_001431845.1 Calidris pugnax
GGGAGCCGCGGCCCCGCCCCTCGCATCACGAGTAAGGCGGCCGGCCATTGGCGGGCGGGCGGCGCGCGCTCCTCCCTCCGCAGAATGGCGGTCAGGGAGAGGGGGGACGGCCCCGGCCGGTGTTGGACCTGAGGGAGTGCTGCCCGGGGAGAGACCCAAAGCCCGGCCCGACAGGCGGCCTCCTGGGCTTCCCGGAGGCTGAGGCATCCCTCCGGTGCGGCACCAGCGCCCTGAGGGTGACCCGTGACTGGGACCGCTCTAACTCCCGAGAGACAGACATTTTGAGAGGAGCTGTAATCTCCTGTCCTGGTTCCAGCGACGCAGGACTACTTTATCTTCTAATGCTTGGAGACACTGTGCTTTTAGAAGACTCTAGTGCCTGAATTTGTGAAAATATTTACTTTATGGCCAGCTATGGTATGCGGGTTTCAAGGTCTTGGTGTTTTTGAGCTCACCAGGTGCAGGAATGAGGAGCGAGACCCAGACACTTGACCCAGGCAGGCCAACTGGATGATTTCATACCACAAACATCACATTCAATACAACACCTGCCCCCCACCGGCCCCCTCCTTCCCTCCCCGGTACTCACACCGGCCATTCCTCCGTGCGGCGCGGAGCGGAGCGGCGGGGGGGGGTGGGCGCCCCGCGGGGGGGACGGGGGAGGGGCACCCCCCCCCCCCCCCACCCCCGGGCGGGGGGGGGGAAGCCAGACCAGGCTCCCGGTGCCAGCAGCAGGTACTGGGGCGGGAGGGGAGCCGCGGCCCCGCCCCTCGCATCACGAGTAAGGCGGCCGGCCATTGGCGGGCGGGCGGCGCGCGCTCCTCCCTCCGCAGAATGGCGGTCAGGGAGAGGGGGGACGGCCCCGGCCGGTGTTGGACCTGAGGGAGTGCTGCCCGGGGAGAGACCCAAAGCCCGGCCCGACAGGCGGCCTCCTGGGCTTCCCGGAGGCTGAGGCATCCCTCCGGTGCGGCACCCCTCCGGTGCGGCACCAGCGCCCTGAGGGTGACCCGTGACTGGGACCGCTCTAACTCCCGAGAGACAGACATTTTGAGAGGAGCTGTAATCTCCTGTCCTGGTTCCAGCGACGCAGGACTACTTTATCTTCTAATGCTTGGAGACACTGTGCTTTTAGAAGACTCTAGTGCCTGAATTTGTGAAAATATTTACTTTATGGCCAGCTATGGTATGCGGGTTTCAAGGTCTTGGTGTTTTTGAGCTCACCAGGTGCAGGAATGAGGAGCGAGACCCAGACACTTGACCCAGGCAGGCCAACTGGATGATTTCATACCACAAACATCACATTCAATACAAATTAGAAAAGTTTGATGAGATGTTCTCTCTCTCCTGTGATGGTTGTGATCCCGAGAACTTCTCACCCCAGTGCTGGACCCCTGAGCCCTCCCCTTCCCCCAAAGCCACCGCGCTCGCAGAGTCCCACATTCACTGTCACTGCTGGGAGGGCACGGATTCCTGTGACAGGATGGGCTGAGGATAATCCTTGCACATTTATATTGGTATTGGGATCAATATTGGTTCTTTAGTATTATTAATGTTAATTATCTGGTCTTACTCTATTCAATCTGTTTATATTTCAACCCTTGTGTTTCCTTGTTCTTTGCTTGATTCCCCTTCCCGGGTGGGAAGGGGTCACTGGGTGACAGAATAATTGTCTAAATGACAATAAATTGTTGTGGGTTTCTCAAACCATAACATCTTGTTAAATTCTTAAATTAATATTTGCTCAGCAGCTGATGTCAATGAAGATGATAAGCCTTGACAGTTCCTGAATCAGGGTGTAAGTAAACAGTATTCCAGCTGGTCTGAAAATATGGGCCTCAGAAACAAAAAACTTCTATTTCCAGCACATTGAAGAAGATGCTTGAAAATTAACGGTGAGCACACAACAGCTGCCCAGGAGGTATTATGCTCAATGCTGGACATATTGAAGAGGGATGAGGATCTGTTTCTTAACAATCAGTTCTAGATTTTTAATTATTCCCTCATATCACCAGATAAACTACTAATTTAGATTTGGGTTTTTTTTAAATCTTGCCTTACTTGTTTTAAAAACTTCTGGAATGTAAACAGGTTATGTAAAGGAAGCTCCAATCATGAAATCTATGTCTGCCCGTAAAACTAAGATCACAATTTCTAGAGACTGTGGAAGTATACGTTTTGATACAACTAAAATATATTCTGGTCTTTAATTTCTGTAATCTCTCTCTCCAAGCCATGAAAAGTCTTCCGTGTGGAGAAAACTGCACAGGTTACTTTTAATTAATTTCACACCCTAAATAAGACTGCTCACATTAACCTCACTTTCTCTCTCTGAGGAGAAGATGGGGAAGGAGGCATCCCTTTGGAGGCAGCCCAGCCCTTCTACATCCACATGTTCTCTAGATAGTTTCCATCTCCTCAGACCCAGTGCAGAGCAGAGTCCTTCAGGCTGTGGTCTGCTACTGTGTCCAGATGGAGAGATTACTTCCAAAATATCCACAACCTGTTACTAGGGATACTAAAGCTGATTGTCAAACTTGATTTTTTATCCAGGGATCTGCTATCCACTAGAAAATATATAGTGATCTTTAGTAAGTAAAAACAAGTTGAAAAACAGTGTTTAGCAGGAAATTAAAGTAAATTGATTGGAATAGCACAAGTGCCTGAAGTTGGATGGAATAAATTCAGACTTGTTCAAACTCTTTAGATTGGACAAATGTCCTCTAAGTCAGTCTTTATAAGCTGCTTCTCTTTCTGTGATATTTGGTATTTTAATGTGTATTTCTTCACACAGTGTCAGTCACTAAGAGACCTAATTCTCTTGCCATACTGCAAAAGCATACAAAACCTTCATTCAACACAAATAACGAATACCAGTTTTAAGATTTCTACACTGCCATCAGACAACTTTGTGGTACAAACCAAGTATGAGAAAATCCTTTTCATGACAAGTTTGGGTTTCTCTCCAGGACAAAAATAAAAATTTAGCAAGTTTTATAGACATGTCCAAGTCTGGAACATCGCCAGAAGCTGATCTTAGATAAGACCTTAGTGCTAAGAACCATCCTCAGTCTGACCATCTCTTTTTAGAATCAGAAAACTGCTGATATCCCACTTACACAGTGGGTTAAAATACTAGTTATTTACCATTTTTTTCACACAGAAAGAGGTTCAACGCTGCTACACAACAGGCTTGACCCAAAAAGGAGTAACTCCCAGTTTTTTCAAAAAAAAAAAAAGAAAGAAAGAAATGTACAACAGTAAGTCTAGAACTACTAATTAAAAATAGGAATTAACAAAGGGAAGTCTTATACTGACTTTTCATAATGGTAAAACAAGAAAATAGTAACTGAAAGACTCAAACTTAATATCAGGTACCTGAACTGATGTGTTACTATATCAACTGTATAGGCTATAGAATGACCAGATGTTACACAGAATTTGTTTGAAATTAGCAGTCATGCCGTTGTATTTCATTGATTCGAGAAAAAGAAAGTAAAACAAGTTAAAAGTGAAAGTGAAACTTGCCTGAAGCTGAAGGGTATGGCGGAGAATGGTGTCCTCTAAAGCATGAATCCACTTCTCTCTCTCATCAGCATCTCGAGCTGAAAAAGTATTAAAAAAAATGTTAATTTATATGCAGCATACTAAAAGCCATAAGCAAACAAATCTGGTGTCGTCACTAAATATGGAAGTTAAACAGTACTGTCTTTGTTAAGTGACCAAGGACATAATTCCACAGTTGTCCTAATATCCTGTTTATTTTTCTTTGGTTACAGCTCTGAAACATTATTGTGTTAATCTACTCTATGGTACTGGATAGATGTTTTAAATAATCATGCATGCAAAAAGGTTTTCTGCTTTGATAGATTTTCTTCTACTAATGACTCTGTACCACATATGTCAAATCAAAAAAATTAAATATAAGGATATGATAGATATAAGAAAGTTCTGCATTATTGCTATTTTTGATTATCTGTCCCTTGTCTGTCTTTAGGGGCATACATGAAAAGAGAGTTTGCACAGACATCCCTCACTTAATTCATTAAGTCCTTTTTAAATTTTCTTAGTTACGAGAAGTTGTTCAACCTGTAATAAATTACCCAGTAATTCTACTCCCGTGAAGACAAATTAACTTTCAATAAGTTAACGTTTCAGGTATGGATTCATAAGACAGGACAAACACCAACTCTAATAAGGCACCAGTGTGAATAATGAAGGAAAAAGAATAATCTGAAATACATAATAAACATTTCTTAAACTCAAGACAATCCTACTCTAAAACTGAATAGAACCTGAATCATACATTAACACCAACACACACAATAGTATTTTCATATTTCTGCAACAGACCACCATACAGTTTTAATTAAGAATCCAAGTCAGGAAGTGATGACAAAAGATGATGATTATGCCTGTCAGCTGCAGATGGTTATAGTTAAGAAAACAACATATTAAGTGATGATTAAAAGATGCAGTGGATGGGGGGACAAGGAAGAGGAGAGGAGCTGGACAAGGAAGAAGAACAGATCAAAACAGACTAAGGGCTGTCATTGGTGCTTTTTTTTTGCTTTTTATCCTTGATACTGCTTTTCTTCCCTCCTACCCCCAGTACAGACATATCACAGAATTGTATAGGTGTTGGAAGGAACCTCTGGAGATCATCTAGTCCAACCCCACTGCCAAAGCAGGATCACTTGCAGCAGGCTGGACAGGAACACATCCAGGCAGGTTTTGAATATATCCAGAGAAGGAGACTCCACTACCTCTCTTTCCTCACTTTAAGATGGAATTTCCTGTTTTCCAGTTTGTGTCCATTGCCCCTTGTCCTGTCACTGAGCACCACTGAAAAGAGTCTGAGCACCACTGAAAAGCCTCATCCTCTTGACACCCACCCTTTAGATATTCATAAGCATTGGTGAGATCCCCTCTCAGTCTCCTCCAGGCTAAGCAGACCCAGGTCTTTCAGCCTTTCCTCTTAAGAGAGATGCTCCAGTCCCTTAATCATCTTCGTAGCCTTCTGCTGGACTCTCTCCAGTAGTTTCCTGGAACTGGGGGGCCCAGAACTGGACACAGTACTCCAGATGGGGCCTCATCAGGGCAGAGTAGAGGGAGAGGATAACCTCCCTTGACCTGCTGGCCATGCTCTTTTTAATGCACCTCAGGAGACCACTGGCCTTCTTGGCCACAAGAGCACATTGCTGGCTCATGGTCAATTTGTCCACCAGGACTCCCAGAGCTGCTTTCCAGCACGTCAACCCCTAACCCAAACTGGTGCATGGGCTTATTCCTCCTTAGGTGCAGGACCCTACACATGCCCTTGTTGAATTTCATCAGGTTCCCTCTCCACCCAACTCTCCAGTCTGTCCAGGCCTTGCTTTGGTGGCACAGCCTTCTCCTGTGTCAGCCACTCCTAGTTTTGTGTCACCAGCAAACTTGCCGAGAGTACACTCTGTCCCCTCATCCAGGTTGTTGATGAATATGTTGAATAAGACTGTAATTAGAGCCATGCCACCTTTACTTTGCTAGTTTGAAAGAGTTCCTTGCTGTGCTCTAAGTGTGCCTAAAAAACACGTGAGCAGAGTGAGTGGACTCCAGGTGAAGAAAGAAGAGAAAAATCCGCCAGCATTAAATAGACTGTAAACAAACCGTCCCATAAATGGATTTAGAATAGGTATTGACAATTGTTACTAGTTCCTCATTCAAGTGGAAGGTATTTAAAAAAACAGGAAGCCTGCTAAAAGCAAGGAAAGCTTAAGTGAGGTAGCTCCTATTATGAATCATAGAACTGAGATTCCTATCTGACTTTTTGTTATGGAGCTCAGAGGAAATATCTGTAAAGTATTATACTGAAATGTACTCTCCAGCCTCAAAATGCTTTGTTTTCAATGTTCCCATTCTCAACCTTATTGCTCTTATTCTTTGGAATTCTGCAGCTCAAACACATCCGTACTCAAAACCATGACAGGTCGTCCAAATATGTTAAATAAACCCTCCTTTAGGAAATTATTTATTACTTTTTCACACATCCATTCCTATAAAGGGTATTTCATTGGCCAGAGGAAGGGACGAGGGATGGAGAATCAGAAATCCACACGAGAATCTCTCTCCTATGCCCCTCTGTCTTTAGGAGGAGGAAGCTATACATTTTTCTAGGCCTCCCAAAGTAAACCCTATCAATATCAAGATAAACATACTGCATTGTTTACCTCAGTATATATAAACTAATTATGTCAAATTAACAAAACCATCAGAAAAGAATTGGCAATTTATTTGTTTGTGAGAACAACGTACAAATATCCTTGCTCCAAGTCAAACTGATGGGGTGGCCTCACAAAGTAATGAGGCAAAACTTCCTTTAAAAACAAGGTAAAAGTAAAAGCCCTGTTTGAAATCTAACTAGTTTTTTTTAAAAGTAGGTATTTTCCCAGATACTACAAGTCAATACCTATTCATTGTCTTTTAAAATAGTAAAAGTGTGATCAACTGCCACAGGTATCCTGGCAATGATACCGTTAACCTGCACAAATAAAAATGACACTTAAGGGAAAGTGACTCCCCCAAGCGCTCTCAGAGGCCCAAAGGAAGCCTGTAGGAAGAAGTTATGGTAATTAAATGTTACTTGGACCAGCAGGTAAATAACTTTCCTACAGGAACTGCTACCAAGTATTACAAATGGCAAAATCCAGCATTTTAATACTCTCAAAAGCTCATTAGAAAGAACTAACTTACAGGGGCTCTTCCTACTAGTTCTCTATATTTTAATTGAAAATCTGAAGTAGGTGCCAGGTAGAAGTTTATAACGCAGTGAAACCAGACAGGCTGAAGGGACAGAAACCCTATGAACTCTGCCCAGATAACTGCATTAAGCCAAATATATTTTGCAGTGTGCAAAATTATAATTTTTCTTTTCACATGCACAAACAAGCACCCTGTTCTTTTTTCACAGCATAGCTTATACTTTAACACTAATTTCAATTACTGAATTAGTCAATAGAATTAGGTGTATTTTCCTCTGACATTAATTTTAATGCCTATTAGTTTCTTTGGTTCTACTTACCAAGAACAGGCCCCTTTGCCTAGTCCTGACACATATTAATCAAGTTTATGCTTCTTACACCAGTCACCACTGAACAGTAAACATATAAAGTTACCTTTGTCATTAATCTATCAGGACTTCAAATGTATCAATAGTTAAACCTCTCAAATGTGTGTTCAAAGTGGCAGTGGTTAACACATTTCAATGTGTGTAAGGTTTTTTGGGTTTGTTTTCCATTTTTTTTGTGTTTTTTAATTAACCATCTCCCAGTCCCAAAGAACATCTTACGGGGGAACTGGGTTACAAGTCACTGAGGAGCGAGTAAAGAATTCACAGGATACAAAAATCATGTGTTCAAGTTTTTTTGCCCACGATTATTTAAACTAAAAAGGGAACAATTAAGCCGCAGGGCAGTGAAATAATCCTTGTGCCGCAACAGACCTCCTCTGACCTTCCATCCTGCCAGCAAAAAGAGGTCACTGTATTAGTTCAATACTAATCTCAATATACAGTAGCCCATTAATAAAGGTTATCACATTAAGACTTGCATGTGAAGCACAAACAGAACAGAGAAGGCTTCCAGCAACAGGGAAGACCTAGAAACCAACCAATCAGTACGGCTCAAAAACTGAACCGACTTTCCCTTGCTCATAAATAAACTAAACTTTTAAAGCTTCTATTTCTCCAATAGCCCTTTTTATAGCTCTTTCTACCAGGCTTCAGCAGAAGGAAAAAAAGCTGTATTTTTACCCATATACTAGACATTGCAAACTTATGGCACAGTGTGATCAATTCTTAGGTAGAACACCTGAATCTCATCAACCTGGCTACTGAGACAAAGTCTCATCCACGATAAATCCAGGAACTCTGCCACCAGAAGACTCCTTCCCACAGGGAAACACACAGCGCTGTAACCTTTGAAGGACTCTCTGTTTGTGACACTGGTTTACCTTTCAAATCATCTACCATCAACAGCAGATCCTCCAGGCTCTCATCCCTACACTCTTTTAAGAAAACCGTGGAGAAACCAGCAGGAATGCCGTTTTCAGTAAAGCAAGCTACCAGAAAAGTTATATTAAATCTAATCAAAATGGCTGCTGTGAGATTAGGTGCAAGTAAAAGCCCTCTAATGGTAAAAGCGATTTAGAACTGAACAGCTGCCAAAAGATCACTGATGAAAAAAAAAAATCAATGGGAACATTCAAAAAAGAGATTAGCCAGCACACTCAGAAACAATTTATGGGAAAAATCTACACACAATGGTCAGAGATCATTATCCACCCATCTGTAGGGAAAGCTTGATATCCAAGCTGGTTTTCATTTAAAGAGGGCAACTTTGGCTAAAGAAAAAGCTCTAATATCTTTTCAGCTAAACAGTTTGTGATGCACATGACATAATAGCCACTCTGCATCAGCATCTTTTCTTCAGCAGACAGGGGACAAGAATGCCTTGCTTGTTAGTCCTTGTTCCTGCCTCAAGCACCCTGAAATCACTCCAACCTTTTCCAGGATTTGATCAGGCTCCATTTTGAAGTTACTCCCACCCCTCTAATTCCTATAGGAGAGCTACTCCAGAATTTCTTTCTTCAAACATATCTGTGATAAGGCAATTATTATCTAGTCCAAGGAATTTCACTAGTGTCTGTGCTTATATAAAAACAGAGGAATGGTATTTGGTCCCTCCTGACGTAGAACTTCTAGAAAGAGAAGGGTAAGGGGCAAGAGAGAGAAACGTTACATTTTCCTGGGCTGACTCTGGAATAACATCGTTACAAAAGACAAATAAGAAACACCGAGACATCTACCTGAGAAATACCCGGCATTTAAAAAACATAAAGATGTTACTGCAGCTGTTTGTAAATGATTCAAACGTTTTTACACTAGTTAGAAAAAGAAATTAACTAGAGGAGCCCACTACACTACATGAATATTCACTGTGGTTCTTAGCCTGATGAGTTAATGCGATAATTACCTTCCCAGCTGAAATTCAAATTTTACTAAGGCATCAACTATCCACAAAAATCTGAATACTGGCTGCAGTTGAGAGAACAGTAACAGTCCCTGTGCTTTTCTCTATTTTAAGTGCCGGAATCATTAACTCAGTTTTTACTGCAATTTACCAGCAAACATTTGCACATGGAACCAGCTAAATCCACATAGAGCTATATATTCGCTGCTGTATGCAAGAGGTTGGGATCATTAATGGCTGAAACACTGCAAATTTGCCCTGGTGATGTCAGTTAAACTACTATTACATTTTTCTAGTCGAACTGGTATTTATGAGCTTGATTACAATTTGTTCCCATACGCTTAACCTTTCACTCCTCTGTGCCTATAGTGCATCCTTTGAAAGCTACGTGTATAATTTATGGTGGTATCTCAGACACGTCTGAGACAACCACAGGGTACTTAAGACAATCACAGCCCTATTTATGACTAGTTCAGAGAAGCAGACTTGGAAAGTATGTAACATTACAGTGAGATTTAATATAACAGTATTTTAAAAGATGTGCATTTTTTGCAATCTGGTTGAGCCTATTCATAAAATATTTTAATATCCATTTTTTATGAAGAAGATTTTTGAACTCTTTCCTACAGGAGATATAAAGACAGAAAAGTAATTATTTTACCAAAGAGAAAATTACAGAATGAAAAAAAAACTAAAGAGGAGAATCATTGCTTCTACTGAAGAATTTCTGCAATTCAGAAAAACGATGTTTTACAACTCCTAAAACAGTCCCTTATCTCTGAATTTCCCAAAGTGCCAAGTCAGATATGGCAGGGATTTCAGAAAGTTCTATGCTATGAGGATAAGGCGGCAAATGAAATGCAACTACATTAAATGCTCTCAGCCTCTATTAATTTCCCAAATAGAGAATAAATTTTGTAATTTAGAGTTTCTCAAATATTTACTTTGTTGTGAAGAGATTATATGTGTTTATATAACGTATACCAAATGTTAAAGTACAGCATAAAACAGATTACTTTTTCTAGCCTAAGCTCGATAGCATCTAAAGATTAGATAGAAACAAGTTTAACGACTCTGCTCCACGATAGAGCATTTACCACCAGCATTTCTAGGTCACGCACAGCAGTACTTGGAAGACAGAATATACAAAACATATCATCTCAGAATTAGCATACCGGTGCTTTTTTTTTTTTTTCCTGTGTGCATCTACATGGGCATCAGGATGAAAGAAAAACCTCAAGAATTAGTTAAAAAAATTACTAGATTACTTATAAAATACATGATACTGCAACAAAGTTAAATGCATATTTTATTTTCATTCACTGTGACCTACTTACAGGCAGAAGTCAGTAAAAAAAGTCTATTACACCCACAGAGTCAATAGAGTCAATTATGCAGCCTTCATTCTGACAAAACCTCCACTGATTTTTATGCAAAATTCCTGTATTTTCTCAGCCAAGAGCAGAAGCAGTGTAGTATCTTTACACACAAATAACCAGATGATAGAGGTGAAATTCTGACTATATTGAGATTGATAGGATTTATGCCACCAGTCTCAAGGGAGAGAGATTTTATCAGTAGTGCTCAATAAGGTGGAAAAGTCACACATCAATGCACTGTTCTGCAGCTAAATAAATGTCTTTTTAAAGTCAATGAAGGCCTTTCAAGCCATAGAAAAACATGCAAGATGAAGCAGGGTTTCATACAAGTCTACCAAAATACTATAGTTTCACTGCTTACAAATATCTCCACATGCTACCACATGCAGCTTCCACATCCATCAGTAGGTTGAATGTAGTTTCAGTGCCTCATTTCCTCTGTATCATAATTTTGGAGCTGCCACATTCATTATTCTCCCTTCTACTAATCTTCCTCTTGATGCCATTCTCCACCCACATGTATAAATCAACCCTCATTTTGTTCTGCAGGTGTTTGACCAGTCTGCTCTCCCCGCACCTACTGGAGACTCCAGTGCAGACACAAGAGAGAAAGTCTAATCTTGTCCCAAAAAGAAAAAAAAAAAAAAAAAAAAGCTTGGTCTCCTGTGTACAATGTATTCATAAGATTAATCTGTGATCCTCAGAAACCAACTAAGCTGCTGTTTCACTGTTACCTAAGCTGAAAAGCTTTTTTAGCAAGCTTTATATTCAGGCCATAAACATACCTTCAAGAAAAAATTTAATTTTTTCCCAAAAAAAAAAAAAAAAAAAAAAGCTTGGTCTCCTGTGTACAATGTATTCATAAGATTAATCTGTGATCCTCAGAAACCAACTAAGCTGCTGTTTCACTGTTACCTAAGCTGAAAAGCTTTTTTAGCAAGCTTTATATTCAGGCCATAAACATACCTTCAGGTGGAAACTTGTGTGACAAAGGAAATACAAGACCAAGCGCTATTAATTCTCTCTGGGAATTCATACACCATGTGTAAATTAGTAATTAAACATTTTTGAATGTGGGACAATCTGCAAGTTTCTGGGTTTTCACTAAAGAATGTCAATATTTAAATACTAATAATAGTAGTAACACTAAATAATACTTTATATAGTACACTCTGTGGAAATGTCTTTTAAAGAATATTTGCATCTAAAAGCCTTTGCAGATCACCCTGAACTAGGTCAGAAACTGCTAGTTTAAGGTAGAAAGTATATTTTGGCTTGAGCTTAAAAAAAAAAAATAGAACAACAAAAATATAACTGTTTTCCTTAGCCAATAATATAATTCTCAATGTAATAGGTCAAACTCAAGTCTATTGCTACTTGGAATTCCTTGATAAAACAGAAGGAAAAGAGTGTTGAACTTCTCAGTATCCCTCCCCTCCTTAGAGTGAGACCTTTTCTGACCATTTCTGCCCTTTCAATATGCCTTTTTCTCACACTCATCTTTCCCAAATAGTTGCCAGGTATCACATATACGGGTGAGATAATAGGTTCATATTGATGCCAAAAGCAACAAGCATTTTATGTTTGTTTCATGCTGTTTCTTCCAGAGGAAGGAAGAAAGAAAACAACTGGACACATCACACAGATACTGTTTCAAGATATTATTTTCTTTGCTAATCTCAAGTTTAACGTACATTTGGAAATCTGCTACTTCAACCTCAAGAAAAGGAAAACCTAGAGATGTTTATATATGACCATAAAAATTGAGTGCAGACAGGCCCATTAAAAATGGCATACTCATGGTATGATTAGAAAATAGACACTTATAAATACAGGATGCTGCGGATGCAAGAAGGAGCTGGCATGAAACCGCAAAAGCACAACCATGCACCATCCTCTGGGCTCTGGTGACACGTTCCAGCTGCTCAAAGTGTTAGTCCAATACACAGGAGCAAAAAGCAGGTAGACGGAATAGAAAGGAAGGCAGAAAAATCATACTGGAAAAACTAAACCTAGTTGTGGTTCACAGAGGAATTTTTGCAGCTTTGCCAAGTGGGGAGAGGACGAGATGCAGCCCAGAACCTCGTGCAGCGCAGACGCGGTCAGGATCACAAAGCACCAGTTACATTTGTATTATGGAAAGGGAGGAGGACAGGTAACACAGCTCCCAAGGAAATGTATGAAGAGGCAGGGCTGAAAGTTTTACAGAGCTGCTCATCCTCCTCTGCAATATAAAAGCACCATTGAGCACAGAATAGAGGAATTCACTGTTTCAGCATTACCAGAACCCCAAAAGGCCCTGAAAAATGTCCACTTAGGGCCAACGATGCCATCACAGCAGTTATAAGCATCACTGAGGAAACCAGCACAGACCAAGGTTTTACACCAACATCCCTCTCTAGGCATTTTTTAATATCAAGTTAAAAAAGCTCTCGAAACTTTTTGGGGAAAAGGCTGCAATTTATTAATCATTATTTAAGAAGAGTAATCTGATAGACTAAAGTGCCTTTTTATACCACAAGGGCAATCAGCTTCCTCTTATCTACTTGGTGGACAATGGTAACATCTTCTAGAAGGCTACAAATATAGATTATTTCCCCAAGTAGTGGTGAAATACAGATCTAAAGCCATTATACTTAATTTTGACACAATACAAATACTTAAATTGTCCAACTCTGATACTGCTCAGCAACCTGAGCAAACCAAGGCCTTTGTGGACCTCAGTATAACCTTAGTAATAGCTGCATCCCACATTAATAAAAATTCCCTGCTTTTATAACATTCAGACAACCTGCGTGTCTCTCCCTCTTTTTTCAGCTGCGATAGTAGGCAGTCAGGAATCAAGCTAGAAACTGGGGCAAGATGGGGAAGAAGGAGAAATCCACCTTTCCCAGCCGACAGCTTTCATGTAATAGGAGAGTAAGTTGCACAGCAACGTTCATGCTTCATTTCTCAGATTCTCTTGTGGCAGGACGAGGAAAGGAAAGACAAAAGCTAAAGCAAAATCATCTCAGATCAATGCGCTGGACCGCTTCCAATCTTTCAATTCTTTAATACAGAAAACAGTGGAGACAGGACTGATTTGCTTTCCAAGGAACCGTGCTGCAGGCTGTAAGAGCTGGATTTTCAGGTAGGAGTTTAAAAATCTGAATTCTTTTTGCTGCACACAATGTGTGTTTAGTGAAGTATTTCAGTCCAAATAAAAGCTATTATTGCTTCAGGTTAGACAGCAATTCAAATATCAAGAATACAATACCCTTGACGGACTACCTTGAACATCATGTTCCCACTCTTGAATTTAAGCCACGAGCATCCTAGTGAGCAGAAAGAGCAGCTAAGTGATATGAAGGATAGAACTGACCTTCCAAATGGAAAGAGAGATGATATGAAGATGTTAAAAGAAAGAAAAAAAAAAGACACAACTCCACAGTGTTTGAAGGTTATGGATCATTTAGAATCGGGACATGTATTACAGCGAGAAAAAATATATTATCAAGAAAGAGCTTCCTGACAGGAAGGTACATTAGACTATTATCCCAAATGTCTTGCAGCAACTTGAATAGCTTTTTGCATCTAATCTGAACAAACCCATCAGGGAGTGCTTGGAGATCTACCTAATTCAGAAGCCTTAAAATCAAGCCATGAAACTGGATATACATTATTACTAAACAAGGACCAAATGGGAGATGAAATACATTACTTTTAAATATATTTTAAAATTTCTGTGCAAATTCTACCCCTCCCTACCCCTTTCCAGTGTGAACAGGGACTAATACAGCCGTATGTAACAATAAAATACAGGGAAAAAACCTGCTGGGCACTCTGGTGGAGCTAAAGTTAAGCTCACAAACCCAAAACATGCTGTTTGTTGTATTACCCATACTTATTCAATTCAATTAATTCCTTTTAAACTAGGTACCAAGTATATGGATACTGTTTGATATGTACACAGTCATCATTCACAGCCGACATTTTCTTTGTAATACAATTTTTTCCCCTTTTACTAATGTTCAATACAGAGATGGCCACTAGGAAGGACACTTGCAGACAGAACAGGGGGAGATTGTCACAGGCAGCAATGAAATATCAACCACACACTGGAAAGACTCAGAATTTCCCAAGATCCAGTGACAGGCAAATCTTAGTGGGAGATACTGGAGGTTCAGCACTTCAAAAATTCAGTTACACACATACACACACAAATGGAAACAACATCCCTGTGAGAAGCTGATCAGATATATTTAAATGACTTACTTGTCCTTCATCTCTTTCCTTATATCTCTAGAGTATTACACAGATGTGGAATTTTGAGCAACTGACATTAAGAAATAATTAATGAACCCAGTATGAAATTTTTCCTTCTTTTCCCAAATTCAAATTCTATCAGTGCTTGTCAGCAAAATTTCACTGAGGCCAAAGAAGATTCAAGTCTCCACCAATCAGTGGTGAGTACAAGAAAACATTTTTCTTCTGCAGCCTGAAATACACTGCAGATGGGACCCTAACTTACACACAGGTCAGCAGGTCTTTGAAATCTTTTTAAAGTTCTGTTGTTTTCCCAACTAGGCTTCACATTGTTTGGATCTCTGGCTGTCTTTGAGAATGAAAGCAGGCAGTAAGAAGGAAGGAAGAGATTGTATCTTTCAAAAAGTTGCCATTTCTGAAGCAGTCCTCTCTTGCACAAGGCTTCTTTTCTAAAGGGTGAATTTATTTATAGCTATGACTCCCTTGCAGACCAAAAGGTCTATCTGATAGTGTATAAAAAACAACTTAGAAAGAAAATGTTATGAATACTGTATGTTTTCTTGGAATATTCCCAGAATATTCAGGGAATCTGTTCTACATAATCTCTGAAGTCTCAGAATACATATTGTAGTATTTACCTTATTACCCATTCACCATTCGTGACTGATAGTGACCTATATTTCACATAAATGAAAGCCCATGTAATACTGAATTAATGTAATATAATGAACAAACATTTTATACATATATATATGACATAAGGGTTGCATGAGGTGAGAATATAATTAGAGTGATAGTAAGAACTACAGATATAATTCCACAGAGCTGTTTTATACTGAAATATCTCGGCACTAATATCTTACCAGTCCTTTTACATTTTTGCTTTACAGCCAAGTAACTAATACCCTACTTGTATCATTACAATTTGCTGGACATCAGGGATGTTATCTTCATAATATGCTAATAGAAAAAGCATAATACAGAAAAGAGTGTACAAGGTCTTAGTCTTACACTGAAGAAGCACACACGAATCCTGACCTGATGTGAAATGCACACAAATTGATATAAAGCATGAGACGTTATATGACAAAACTGGTGTTCAAAAATTATCAATACTGCTTGAAGCAGAACATTACTTGTATCAAATACTACCTGTGTTCTTTTAAAATATCTATCTACCCAAAAGAGATTATAACATATAAGAAATCAGTGCAAATAAGACATATTTAAAAGGTATATCTTAGTAACTAAAGATGAGAGATTTCTAGATTTACCTGTATCAAGTTCTCAAATATTCAGCAGTATTTAGCTTCATAGTACTGAAAGACTGCCACAGTACGGTATTCCATTACTGCATTAGCAATTAGCTTGCATTTTATCAGTTATCCTTGGGAACAGTAGATTTAACTATTACTGTGAGCTCAGCATTATGAAGGTACATTTATGAGGCTTAATGCAGTGAAAAGGCAGAGTACAGCAGCAGCGTTTAAGAAGAACTGTAGCACAAGGAATACAGATGCCAGTGACAATATGGTGTACACTTAATATTTATCATTAGAAATATTCTCAGAAACACACCAGTATTAATGATAACTCCCATTTCCAAATCACTGCCTTAAAAATATGAACAGTACAATACAGGTTATAAAATTATTCCAGTTTATATAAATTAATACGACTGCTTACATGCAAATGTGCCTCTTGGATATTTACAGTATCCGGCTCTATGCAAAGCAATTAAATGATTTAGTCACTACATTTTAGAGGAAAAGCAAAAGGACTAACAAATGTTAGTTGAAAAATATTTTCATCACACTTCCCTAGGATTTTAACATTCAAAAAAGAGAAGTTCACTAGTCAATATTATCACAGTACTTTGTCCTACTGCTGCAGATAAAATAATTTAAGGAGTACATAACAATTATATAGTACCTTACCCTTTCTACCGGTGAACCATAGCATGCAATGACGAAACATAGCAGTGGCAGATGGCATTGGTGTTAGTAAATGTGAATAAAAGGATAATAGCAGAGAAATGGTGACTGGCAGACAAGACACAGAAATGTAGATGAAATGAATGCAAGCTGGTAAATCTTGAAGCAAAGCTCCACCTTGAAGCCAAATGTTGCCTCTAGTCTCCTCATAATTGAGCATTAAGTTCTATTTGGATACAAATTGCAACCTTCAGACCAGTCTTGATTCTCTTCATACAGAAATGCATAATTGTATCTTGATAACGAAGATCAGAAACATTTTGTAAGCGAAACCCATAATCAGAAGCCCATTACTTTCTCCCCTTGAGTGATTTATTCTTTACATTTTTAATCTCCAAATCCTGCCAGAGCCACAGTCGCTTTCTAGCACATATGTATCCACTGCAGATGTAAATCCCTGCCTAACCTGCAGCACCCCTGAATCCAGAATGTTCTCAGTGTGCTCATTCATGCTGTTCTGTTGCCAAACGTTTAAAATCATCCATCAAATACAAGTGGAATCTATTATAAGAAAAAACAATCTCTTCTTTCAGCTCACCCTGAAAATGGAAGGTTTTCTGATCAACAGTTATTGTGAAGGTGCTGTCGTCCTCATCGTCTATACCAATCACAGCTCCCTGTGAAACAAAGAACAAAATCCTGATAAGGCAAGCAGTGACATCAGCAGCATACACTCTATCACTACACCACTGGAATTTAAAAGCATTGACAAATTAGAAGCAAACCGAACACTGTAAAGAGCAGACAGATTCGCTGTTTAATTACAGGATGCAAGTCAGTTCTTTAAAAGAATAAATTTTTAGCTGCAGGAAAAAAAACAGTAATTCTTTGTAAAACTCTGATTTTCTGAATAATAATATGCATCTTTTATTTTTGTAATGGAGGTGGCTTTATGCTACAGCAACACTATAGTAAACAGTTTTCTACTACATTCCAACCTATATTTCAAAAAAGAGGGAGGAGCAATATTTTATAAGTACTTTCCATGTGTAAAAATACTAATTCATAGATACTCTACAAAAAGAAGCTCTTGACCTGATTTTATCTCCCAGTCTATAAAAACAATAAATCATTCTAGCAGAATGAATTTGGCCCATCACGTCATGTCACTGGTACACTGCATGATCTAATTTTCAGTCCCTAAGTAAATATTAACAGTAAGTCAACAGGATATATCAAAAGCAGCTAGCTTTGTCTTCTAATTCCTCATGAATTATTTGAAGGAAATGCAAATAAATTATAGAGTTAAAGGCCATCTGTGCTCAGCTACTTACAAATCCATTCACATCATCTTCATTCCTGTCCCCACCAAACACTTAATAAATAACACAGTTGTTTTTCAACAAGATGACCCTGAAAAAGAACCATTCCATGCTTCTGACAACTCCAAGAAATTATAACATCTAGATGGAAAATCACAAACGGATTTACTCAGTTTCCCTTCTCCTCCTCCAGGAGACACAGTGACAGGATCTGTTTTATCCTTCCCCCTCCCACAAAACAGAAAGATATCACTGGAAGGCACACATATTTAAAGGGTAAATTCTGCCCTTACAGTCCGAGTAAACAGCACGTAACAGTCGTACAAGCACTTGTGAGTCAATTCCAACAAGTGCTTCATTTCATTTGATCAGTATCATACAGCAACTGCAGAGCAGGGGGGTAGGCAAACATCAGGCTGGCCAAAACATCAGAATTGTTCAGGTACAGACTTAGGGATCTGAATCAATCTTATTCACACACATTCTTCATAGCCCCTATATGAGGTTTCTGGCCAAGGGTACCAGCACGTGTGGCTGGGACTGTCACGAGCACCACAAGACAGAGTGGAAGGAACAGGTCCTGTTTAAGACTAGCACCAACCATCTGTAATTCAAGGCTACACAGCAGGAAAGGAGAGCTCCAAACAGCTTTTCTCCCCCTCCACTGCCCAAAATGTACCACTTCACTTCTCCAAGACAGTACCTTCCATACAGGCATTTCAGAGACAGCTCTGTGATCACTATAGAAGCGGCTCCCAAAAAATACACCCAAACCAGTATAATTCTGAGTACTTTTAGTGCCAGGACGTAACAAAACCCATATGACTAGCCATTACATTCACAGACTATCTGGTAATCGTGTAGTGTGCCAGAGACTTAACATGATGGGCCAGATTCACTTTGCCAGAACGGTTTTATATGGGTTTTTTTAATATACCAGTACATAAAAAAATATCTGGCACTTGAAGTACATGTTTTGTAACACAATAAATCAGAATAAGTCACAGCAAGTTGTACAAAATCATGGTTCAGCTTCTCCTCACCAGCTATGTTAAAAATCTGTTAAGTCAGACACCAAGAACATGACAAAGATATTCTCCTCAGAGAATATAGGTAAAACTAATGTAAGGCTAAAAAGGTCAGACTAGGACAGCTAAGTCCTGCCTCCATCCTAAGTGGTGGGAGGGAACCAAGGAGCAAGAAAAGCCCATCACTGCGTCATCTCAGCACAAAGCTACATAAAGTGCACAAGCTCTAATTGCAGTGCTGAGGCAAAAGGTCCTGGGTGTAAGCACAGAAGATGCTTCTGCTGTCATGCAGATCATACATATGAACAAGAAAAACTGGAGTGTGAAAGTTTAAGTGTGTATTCCAGAAAACCTAAGCATAGTATACATTGCATAGATTCCTCCACGAATACACTGTGACAATCAACAAAAGAATTTGAAGGTGAAACTTCAGGCCTGTGAAACATGGCTACCAAGAGCGAAGAGGTGAGGAACGAGCTTTTAAAACTCCATTCAAGAAAAAGGAAGTATTTTAGCCAAATTGCTTAAATTACATGTGTGTTTATGTTCACACCTACAGTTACAAATCAACAATTACTCTAAACAGAAAAACTCTTTGATAGAATTTCAGACTGCAGAAGCCCATCTGTTCAGTTATCAGTATCACTGTCATCTGCCAGAAGAGCTGCTTTACAAAAGCAGAAAAAAATATAAAAGATTCCTTCCTCCCTCACAAAAAAACAAGTCCCCCACACGTTCAGAGAAAGGATGGGGGAATCAGCAAATCTTCAGAAAACTCCAAAGAGTAATTTGGGGTGGGAGAGTGGCAGGTGGTAAAAGAGAAAGGGATTGTTTTATGTTACACACATATAAAGATGGATCATGCAATATTGAACAGATTGTTCACTTTTAATATTTCCTAAACTGACAGGCTGAGGCCAACCTCCACATTGACAGGCTCACAACACTATTAAAGCAGGCAGGATTTTTCAGACTAAATTTTTCTACACAATGCAAAAAACAGCCTCAGTAACCTTTGGGAATGTAATGTTCTAGACAGTGGTTTGAGTCTACACTGCTCTTAAAGAAATTCTAAATTAAGAGATCAATACATTAAACAAGGCAAAGTGCAAAAAAGTCATCTGGAAGCCAGGTGAATGGAGATTGTCTGCATGAGCCCCAAAAGGTTATTGCTATCTCTTTACTAGGCCCACAGAAAGACTAGGAAGGAGTAACAACAGAAGGAAGGAATAACTGGAAGAAGCAGAGTTCTGCTGCGACGCTCATCCCATTGTGTGTCAGACACAGCTCCCCGTCTTACTTCAAGACTCAAACTGCTCCCATTCATATTCATTACCCTCCTTACTCCTTCCCCCCATTTACATCAGCTCTTCACAAGATCGCTGCATACTGGAACCAGAGATTCTACAACAAATGGGAAAGAATACCGAAGCAGGACTTACACAAGAAATATTTTTGATAAATGCATAACCACAAGGTAGTAACTGGGAATGTACAAAGATATCACCACATTCCCAGCTCACTTCAGCACCATCACCTCAAGCTGCAACAGCAGCATTGAAGGTTAAATGTCCCACACTGGAGGGCCTCCAACAGGTAACTCACAGCTTTCCCACTCTGCATCTTCTTGCCTCTGTTTCCCCATGTTGTACCCCCCCCCAGCAGATATCTCAAAGACTTTGCCTGCTGCGTTCTACCTTCCCTTTCCAGTCCTCCTTTGTTTCACCAAGGTCAGGCACAGCCAAGTGGAAGGCCTAAAGAGAGTCCAAACTGGCAGAATGGAGGACACAATAAGACAATAAAGGCAAATCAAAAGGATAGAAAGAAGCTGTTTTGCAATGACTTAGGACACAACATATATGTATATACATATATCTCTCCACACAAAGAAATGAGAACTGCAAACAGCAACTTTTTCATAATGTGCTAATACTAACCCATCTTACTCTGTCATATAATGCTTTTCTATATAATTTATAAAATGTATAATGTTTTTATACGATATATAAAATTATAGAATGTGATTAGCCCAGCATGTCACTTGACCTCTAATGTTCTTTCTTTAAATACTTTCATTATTTCAGTATTTTGCTGAGTCAAGAATAGAGCCCAAACCTCAAGTCTCCTTGCAGTTCTCTCCATTAGGCCATATTATAGACAGCAAGTCATTAAGTACTGAATAAAACAACACTTACCCTGAGTCTAACACACCCTCGGCGGGATCCTCTCATCATTTTGTCTTTTGACTGAAACAGAAAAAAACAGATCACTAGATTAGCAAATACAGTAGGAATTGTAAGGAGAAAGTTAGTTATTCTAAGCAACTGAGAAAAGAATAAACCATTTTTGTATAATATTTTATTGACTGATGAATTGAGACACAACTTCTGTTAAAAAATATGTAAGTTCTCACACAAAAGAAAGTACACAACCATGGTATGAAAAAATAATCCTTCAATAATAAAGACTACAATATCCCACTTCAAGAAGTTTTGTAGATACCTTGAAGAAACACTTAGAAGATGCAGTCCACGCCTTTATAGATAATAAAAAGAAGCGAGAAAGAAAGAAATTAGGAAATACTAAAAATTGGCAGTATAGTGATTTACATCTTCCTCTTTTCTCTCCTACTTTCAGAATAACAAAATCCAGCTGTGCAGGCAGAATTGTACAAATGAAATTATACCTTTGTCAGAAAGTTTCCCAGATTCATACTCCTCTTCATACAGATACAGATTTAGACAGGTTTCCATCTCTACTTCCTAGATAATAGAGCCTGCTTTCATTACAACAGTTAGAGAAGTTACATTTACAGCCATTTAAGTGGTAAGAACCCAGATCAGAAAGCAGGATTCCTATGTCCATAACCAGTGCTCAAAACCTGTAGACTACTCCACCTTGCAGCAAATTACTGAATTTCTCTGTTTGAGGCACTGACAAGGAAGTTTTTTCCAGGAGAAAAGACCTGAACACGCCAAATAGGCAACTCTAAACAGCCAGCTCACTTCTAACTTGAAATTGTGACACCTTGAACTTTCAGCTACTCCCAGCACCGACTCAGGTAGATTTGTCAGCAACTTTCTGCCCATATCATAAGGGTAATTGGGCAATATTGGTAGGCCAACTCACAAACTCTTTAAAAGAGTTTAAAGAAAAAAAGTACACACACAAACTCTTTAAAAGAGTTTAAAGAAAAAAAGAAAACATTTCAGTTATCCTAAATACTCAGTTTTCTGATATTTGCAAAACACCTGGTTTTCAACTTCCCACACACACACTTTCTGTTTTTTAAATTATACATTACATGCCATTGTAGCCTTATCTGCAAAAGTCTTGTCTAATACAACCCCTTCTTTCCCCCCCAAATATCCAAACTACATTCTTTCACATCATGAAAACACAACTATCACTGGAGTCTCATGAACAGTTTCTTTTGCTGTCATCTTGTGAAATACCCACTTCTTTCCAACAGTATCTTAACACTTCCATCTAGACAACATGTTTATGTGACTATGACCAGCCTTATTTTCAAATAAGCCATTAGACAACGAAATCTTATTGATATTAGGGGGAAAAAAAGATAGAAACCAGAACTATCAGTCTTAACAGCAACAAATTATTCTTCATCTGCTACATATTTGAGATACAGCTACAAGGAAAGCACAAAGCAGTCACAGCAAGTCCTATTCACTAAAGATAAGTTGAAAATATAGCAGTCAGAGTTTCAAATAAAGTTATGTTTTTGCAGATTTCTCACTCAATTCAGTAACTAATTTGTCAGAGTTGTCTTCTGAATGTTAGAAACCATCAGTATTAACCTACTTGTTTTCACATCAATACAGGTTAGCTGGTCAAAATGAAATGGATGTAAAGACCAGCAGTGCACCCGTAATGTGTTCTACAGATATGTAATTTCTTTGTAGGTTTCCTGAATGAAATCTACTACACAGGGAAGATTATTTTGAAGTTGTTGTTGTTGTTTTGTTTTTTTCAAAAGCTCAAAACAGGAAAGGATCTAGAAACAAAGCTACTCCAATAATTTTCTATCAGAAATTGTATATACTTGGGACACACCTCACCAGAGCACACATATTTTTTATATTCACTGCCTTGAGAGTTCTCCTAAAATGGGAGGACGCTACTGAGAGCTTATTACTCCCTCTGGTGGATTCAAGAAGAAATATTCGCATAATCTTAGGCAGGAAAGAAAATATCTGGACTGAGATGTGACTCTGCAGCAGCTGAAAGAAGCCCATCGGGTTTGACTTTGGGGGTGACACACTCCAGGCCCTCCGGCGCTGCAGGCAAAGTGCTCCCCTTCGCTGTGCCGGGCACAGATCAGGAACCAAGTCAGACACAAAACAAAGGCAGCAGAAGAGACATTCATTTTTTTGGGGGTGTTGGCCAACTGACAGCTGAATATGAGCCAGCAGTGTGCCCGGGTGGCCAAGGTCACCAGCATCCTGGCCTGTATCAGGAATAGTGTGGCCAGCAGGAGTAGGGCAGTGGTCGTCCCCTGTACTGGGTGCTGGTGAGGCCCCACCTTGAGTGCTGTGTCCAGTTTTGGGTCCTTCACTACAGGAAAGACATTAAGGTGCTGGAGCGGGTCCACAGAAGGACAATGAGGCTGGTGAGGGGTCTGGAGAACAAGTCTGAGGGGGCTTGGGTTGTTCAGCCTGGAGAAAAGGAGGCTGAGGGGAGACCTTCTCATTCTCTACAACTACCTGAAAGGAGGGCGTAGAGAGATGGGGGTCAATCTCTTCTCCCAAATCACAGGTGGAAGAACAAGAGGAAACAGCCTCAAGTTGTGCCAGGAGAGGTTTAGATTGAATATTAGGAAAAATTTCTTCACCAAAAGGTTTGTCAAGCATTGGAACAGGCTGCCCAGGAAAGTGGTTGAGTCCCCATCCCTGGAGGTGTTCACAAGACAGGAAGACATAGAGCTTAGCGATAAGGTTTAGTGATGGTTTTTGTCAGTGTCAGGTTGATGGTTGGACTAGATGATCTGAGAGGTCCCTTGCGACTTAGGCAATTCTATGATTCTATGATTTTGGTTGGGTTTAGATCCCTCAACCGGGTAAGTGCAGGGCAGATGAGAGCTAGATCTAGTGCGAGGGAGGACAGAATCCCAACAACCCTCACTTCCACCATGCAGACTGGCTATCAGCTCAACGGCAAAAGATGCTGGAAAAGCCTTCCTTTTTCTTGTACATCACATTTTAATGGAATGGAAATTAGGTTTAAACATTATAATGTTCTTAGTCTGCAAAAACATTCACAAGATAAATCACAGGTTAAGAGTGTGGTCTTATATACTTACAATTTTCTCATCTTCAGACAGAGCTTTAATTGGTTAATACCAATTATAATGAAGCGGTAAATCTAATTCATTCTACCTAAGCGGAATAAAGCACCCATGATTCCAGTACCTGAACTCCCTGTGCATTAAAGCAAGCAGCTATCATCACACACTGCTGTATTCTCTCATTGGAATACAGCAAATCTCTTCCCAATTGCTGCAGGAGAGTACTTCAAATCCTAACTCAGCTGACATTTTAGATTAGCCCTCCCCCCAAAGTAAGATTTTATAAAAAATACAATTCAGACAGCTTCAGCTTCCCCTTAGAACATTATCTTTTACCCTTTTGGTTGAAATTAGGCATGTGTATCCAATAAGCCCTATACTTGGTCAAGTATTACTGGATAAATAAAGCCATCCCATAACCATTTTGAGTAATGGTTCCATTTCACTGAGCAAAATCTCATACAGCGGAAAGGCATCTCTGAATGGCTAATAAAAAAGCCACACTTCACTTTCTTTTTATATTTAGAGTTTTAATATGCAGCTATCTTTTTCAGTGATCAGTTTTATAACCAGACAAAATGACATTTTCAATAAACTTTTAATACACTGAGTACTGATTTTGATGATAACGGACTTGAATAGGTTACAAGCAGACAGCAACATGAGGTGAATTTCAGCTGAAACTCAAATAAAAATTTGTAAAAATGAACACAGCTATACAGTATTACTGCAGGGGGAATGTAGGTATCTCCCCCAAAAATATGGCCTTTATTAGTTTCGTCTTTACATGCACACAGTGAAGCTGATCAAATACAGAACTGATTTAACATAAGGCATTTCATGGAACCCACAGCTTTTTAGAGAAATAAAAATAATAACTGGGTCTATTAAAAATATAAACACAAAACAAAACTAAAATCCTAACACACCCCTCTTAGGCCCCCAGCCCTCCTTCTTCTTTAGAACTACAATTATTTCATTTGAGTTTTAGCTGTTGCATGGGAAGTTTAAGATTTCAATATAAAACCCAGCTGCTGTCTGCCTCCAAAAGTTCTCAGGCCCAAGTTCTGCTTGTGCAGAAGTGCACAGAACTTGAAGAGGTACATTTTTGACTTTCACAGTGCTGTCAAGGAAATCTCTAACATAAGTACCAGATGAGCAAAACCACTTATGACATTTATTTCCCGTTAGGGGTGAAGAACCTGGAACAAGCTCTATTTATAAACAGTGATTTTTGCAGTTTAACTACATCTACAGGAGAGGCTTTAGTTTGGACCACTTTCAATAATAGTTATTGTTCTCATCAAATGCTACAGCAACCCTCATTTTTCAAGCAGAAATAAAGCTCAACAACGTAAAAACTTTCCCTGCTGTTCCCAGCCCATCATTTCTCTCACTCCCTTGCGAGGCACAGCCCGGTCTCAGAGGAGAACCTCCTTGAGCACGGGGACAGCATCTAACAGCCATGTTGTTTCTGCAGCTAAAGCTTTGACTTTTGTGGATGTAGTCATAAAGCAGGAACCAAAACCACTGCAGCAACAACTGAGGATGCCAGTGGGGCTCGTTTGACCCCAACAGATGCCGTGTATATCTGAAAAAGGTAAGGCAACAATTTATGGTTCCTGACAAAGAAAAGCATTACATTGCTTATAGAATCCTACAGGAAATTAATACATGAGAGGCCTTAACTGGATCAAGGTGTGAAATAAATGGCACAATTATTATAGGACCCTCCCTTCAGGTTCTTCCCCGAGAAGTGATAGCTACAGACTAAACAGCCTGTATCTGCAAGAGGACAGGCCATCTGACCACCATGTTGATCTTTCCAAATTTCTAAATACTGTAATTGCTATTAAAAGCTCATACTGTATAATTCTAAGTTAGTTTAAATAAAGCTTATTCATTAAATTGTGTCTCTTGCCTGACAATTCATTAGTTCACTAGACACAGCTTAACTACTCCATTCCCAACCTGCACTGAGGAAAGATTTTAAATAGCTAGAAACCTTTAACAAAGTTGTAATCTAAGACCAACAACAATAAAATCTGATCTTCTAGATTGCTACTGGTTTTATTTTGCACACTTAATAAAGAAAACACCAAAAAAAAAAAAAGCAATAAATGAGATTTTGCAGGTTAAGTGAACATATTTAGTACTGAAGTGTTTTTCTTTGGATCCTAAATTAGCATACCATCTTTACTCCACTGATTTGCCAAACTACACCAAACTGATCTTGAACTTCATCAAGTTAATGGAGCAGGGAGCATGGCCGGCTTTGAGAGGACAGATGACATGCAGTTGAGTGCCAGTACAAAATCAAGCCATCAAACACTTTTGAAGAAATCTGAACAGGTACAATATGTTCATATGGGATGAGAAATGCCACAGACACACACTGCAAAGTGATGATCATGTACTGGGACACCTAAAACCAGACCCATACCCCAACTACTAAAGAGGAGTCAACTACTTAAATTGTAATCCTCTAACAATTTTTTCCGTGCATCAAAACTTCTGATACAAAGTTAAAACTACATACAAAATTCCATTTAGTGTTGCATAATAACCATTGATATTTTTTTATCCTGTGTCTGTAGATTCAGAATTCTTTTTCTTATTATACTTGTTTTGCTTATAGTTTTGTCTGTTTTTATTAGACTCACTGAGAATATTTGTAGTTCAAGTGACAGATGAAGTTATTACAGGAAAAAGTGATACCTCAGCTGAGAATGGAGCGCAGAGACCTCAAAGGGAATGTCTGTGCAAAAGCAGATGTTTTTTTTCCTGTTTTCTTGGGACTTTTGCACACAGCTGTTGATTGAGAAACAGTATTTGGAAAAAGCAGGAAAACACATTCAACTGAAAGTCTCTACCGTAGGGGCACTGAGCCATGACTCCAGCTTCAGAGGCATCTTTTGAAATTAAGTTAATGAGATTTGTTTTCAGTTCACCACCAAAGGTTCATGAAACAGCTGCAAAATTTGAGTTCCCCTCCCCAATCCCTGGACTGTACAATCCACAAGCAGCTCTTCAAGGCGGTACAATCAGTATTAAAGTCACTAACTAGCAGCGAGCTTTAAAAAGCATGAGGGGAAAAGTATTTTTACACTGCCACAACTGCTTCCTCCTAACGGCTGTTTTCATGCAGATTTTGCATTCAACCAGCATATGTTTTTAAAAGTAGTTTGATGGAACAATTAACAAAACAACAACAGAATATATAAGCATTGAAATCTATTATTTAGGGATTTATTGGTGCAAGAACCGTTAAGATAATGAGAGGCTACCCAGTTCTGTTTCAAGAACATCACACTTCAGAGTTGTCATACACAACAATTTTTTCTTGCAACCCTCCTTCACTCTACAAGGCAGCTGTTTAAGCCAACATTTTGAATAGTTCTCCTTTCAATATCACCATATGTAAAATATACACAGTTTTTAAATACTTTAAGGAACTGACCTTCCTATCTACTGGCCCTGGTCTTAGCACTGTTTGCACAGCTACGCCAGTTGTGTTCAATTTATTATATGATTAAAATATTTATTTGAAGAGTACACTCAAAACTAGAATTCAAATCAGATTTTCAACATGGAAGGGTTCTCTGGATTATTTCTACAGGATTCCCAAGGGTAATCAAGGCTATAGCTGATGTGTATTTAAGACAGCACATCTGCCAGAAAACACAAACAAAAAGCAAATTGCGTTCAACTCCCTCTTCCTCCCTAGTCATTTCTTTGTCTTCATGCTATCTTCCAGTACAATGCCAACTCACATTTTTATACTGACATGCAGAAAACAAATGACAGAACAAATTCAGCTGAAAAAATAAATCAGCAGAAAGTTATTTTTCAGCTGGAATCCAGCCCATGGAACAACTTTACAGGGCCTGTACCAGTAGAAGGCAGAAATGAGCCATTTCGAGACTTTTCTGTTAAATATCATCAATGCAGCCAATCACACACTGAAAACCCCACAATGTTTCAGTAGACTTAACGTTTGCTATATCTTCAAGAGAAAACATTGGTGGATTCACAAATCAAAGAATATTGAGTGGAAAAAAGAAGTAATTTGTCAAACCATTGGTCAAACTGATCCATATTTTGCTCTTAAAAAAAAAAAAAGTAGCTATTTACTATTATCAGACAATCATTTATTCGAGCAAACCCATGTACAGACAGTATCTGGTTAAGTCCAGATCATACTCTCTGGAATATGTAATTAATAAATAAATTTAAATAAATGTAATTATAAGCAAATTTGAAGGTATACCTTCCTATTCTGAAAGAGAAAAAAAACCACCAAAGCAAACAATTTGGCATTGTAAAAAACCTTTGTAAAACAACCTGGAAATGTATGTGAGAAACATTTGTATTCACACTTGTAGGTAGTACTACCAGTGTTCACTGCAATACAACTAAGTAGAGAGGAAGGGATACACCAACGAAAACAGAAATAAACATGAACACAAAATTATCTTTTTTTTTCTGACTCAGCTTTGATGTAAACCCTTTTGCCTTGCTTCTTGAAAGTTCTAATCATGTCAGAAATGTAAATTTAATTGAATTCATTTGCTTCTGATTTATGTATCCAAAACATATTTAGGTTAACATTTACTCATTTTACCAAAAGACAAAGCATACTAATTTAGATGCCTTTTTTTTTTTTCACAAGTGCAATACTCTTGCACACTAACTCTGTTTGAATGTTTATTCCACATTAAAGGTGGACTATTTTTAAACTAAATACAACAGTGCAAGGACACACCTATGAAGAGATGTATGTTTCCGGATCTAGGTCTGATGGAAAGTTCAGCTGGATCAGAAGTTATTACCCTGCAGTTTTCCACAGCTCCTCTGCCAAAGGTTAATTGGCTATTGGATCGACTGGAGAAAGAGTTTCCTGCATGTGCAACTTTCGGGACGGGAATGGGCTAAGGAGTCTGCGAGAGATGATGAGCAGGTAAATGCTGATCAGTTAATTGCAACCTCTCCTATCAGCAAAACTCCTTCCAGACTGCACGTCTCTACAGCCAGGGTGAAACAGTCTCAGCCTACCCCACCCATGTGTCAGGCTCACAGGGCAGGGTCGGTTTCAGGCTGAAAATCCTTCAGCTGCACCTCCACAAGCAGAGCACGGCAACTGTATTGCTTCAGACTGAAATCGGACCAGAGGGAACGGAGTACACGACCCTGTGTACCTGATGATGGACCTGATCCCATAGGTAAGCCTTTAATTCAAAGTACAAGTCTGCATATACAGAATTGCAACATTTTCCCACATACACAAAGCCCCCAAACCTGCCAACATTCCAAATTAACGGTGCTGATGTACCACAGTCTTATGAACTACCATTCGGGACTAAAACTAAAGGTAGAACTGAATGAAAGAGTATCCCGCTACCTTCTCCCTGCTAATATTAGTACTTGGGAGGCATGTGGTCAACTGGGACTTGGGTCAACTTATTTTCCAAATCCATGCTCCAGCTGACACTCCGGCCCTGCGAGTAACCACGCCAGCACACATGAAGGATCAGCTCTTTTTGACAGCCCGTCTTTCACCAGCTTAAGTTCAACACGATACACGGTACAAGAAGGAATTCAGATGTCTAGAGAACGGCATAACACCTACTTTACAGACATATGTGGGGAAAAGACATACACGGATAAAGAAAGCATTCTAAAATAAACGGTAACTGCAGGAGTTTCTTAGTGGTAAGGGCACACAAAGCAGAGAACATGATTTGACTTCTCAATCCCAACTTGAATTTTTTAGAGCTGGGAGTTAAATAAAGGCTTTTCAAACTTCTGCACTAAAAGTCATTATAACATCATTACATAAAATGAAAGCGTAATGCATATGTAGGGATACCTAGTCATAGGAAATACTGAAATCTAAGAACTGATTTTGACTAAACAGGCGAAGACGACAGAATGAAAGTCACTGCAGTAACCACAATTATTATTATATGTACTAGTCATCGGCAAATGTTTCTATTTCTGTAGCTGAGCATTAAATGACTTTGCACCTTGGACCTCTACTTAAACTACACTCACTAATTCATCTAAGAGTTGACATTTAAAAGCATTAAAAAGCAACTATAAAAGCACTTTTATTCCTTCATCCATATTCCAGGCAAGGGATTTTCAACCTATGTGAACCAAAATTGCTTGAGAGCCTGTAACTATTTTATGCCAAGAGCCTTACAAACTCCTAGGTCTGGAGGGATAAGCTGTCACCTAGTAGGGCTGACAACCCAGATTTAGGGAAAAAAAGATTTATATGCAACGCTTCTGTATGACTATATCTTCAGAGACAGCATGATACTCCAATTTGAGTTATTTGTTGTGAATCTATTACGATTTACAACAGGTTAAATGTGTGGTTTATGCAGGCAGATACACTAACAGTAACTGCTCCATGCTAAGAAGACGACTGTGCGTGCATGCAGTCCAGCCAGCCTCCTCATTTAAGGGCACATCCTTGAAAGAATGAATTTGCACTGTTAAAATATTTGTAGCTTAATTCACATTTTTATGGAAGAAGCTGAACAAGTTAGAAAGTCAGGATCTGTCACACACAGACACAGAAAAGAAAAAAAAAAAAGAAAAATCAAGGAAAACACCACTGTTTCTTTACACGCTGCACTTTAAAAGTTCGTGCTTGAAAGTGAAAAGTCCTCAACGGAAACGGGAAAGTCAGTCCCGTACCGGGGAGCGACCGGCCGCGGCGGTACCGGCCCGGCCGTGCCCAGAGGCCGCCCGGTGCCAAGTGCCGGAGGAGATCGCCGCTCGGTGCGGTCGTTTCGTGAGGCGGGCGGGCGGGCGACAGCCTCATGGGCCCGGAGCGGCCAAGTTCCCGCCGGGCGGAGAACGGGGCACTGAGGCAGCGGGAGCTCGCGGCCATCACCCAGCACGGCTCCGGGCCGGCCCCGCTCCCCCGCGGGCAGAGGAGTCCTCACCCGCCCCGGGAAGGGTGCGGGGCCCCAGGAGCCACCCACGGCTTCCGAGACCTCACCGGCGACACTGACCCCCGTGCCTCCGGCCGCGCGCGGACTCCCGACCGGAGGGGTAACGGCCGCTCCCGCCCAACGACCCCGCCCCGGAGCCGCCCCC
>NW_015090812.1:5136422-5285605 GCF_001431845.1 Calidris pugnax
AGGTGGTGGTGGTGGTGGTGGTGGTGGTGGTGGTGGTGGTGCGGTTGGGTGGGAGCGGAGGGTGCGGTGAGGGCGGGACGCTCTGGGTTGTGTGAGGGCGGGAGGGCGCCACCCTGTCCCCTAAAATACTTGGCACCACCCTATCCCCTAAAATACTTGGCACCGCGGCACCTTTTAATTTTTCTCGCTGTGGTGCTTGTCCCCCTCCTTTCTCTGTTGTTGGCCTGTCCAAATCGGCGGTGAGGCTTTACCAGTCAAGTCCAAGGGCCCGGCTCTTCTCGTGAAGGGGCCACATGGCCAGAATGTATTAAAAAAAAAATAAATCTGTGACTTGAGATAACCTTTTAAGGGTAAGGCTTATTTAAATGGGGCACAGCTTTCCTGTGGACTGATCCAAGAATGTGGAATTAATTCTCCAGGAGCTGTGGACAATTGTAAATCTGTTGTTCAGCGCGAGGCATGTTCTTTGGCACTGGGCTTCTCTGACAGAAGTACATAACTTCAGTTGTACTTTAACATAAAAACTTCAAAGGATCCATGGAGATTGTCATGTTCCTTCCGAAGCATCTGCAATATAGCAGCAGCAATAGCGTTTTTACCATGAGGTTTGTGTTTGTCATGTACTCTTTACAGTATTCATTGAATATTTTTTTTTCCTTTTATTTCACCGCTAAGTATAAACCCGTGTGTTTTTTCTTTTTATGATTTTAATATAAAAATCCTTTTATAGTAGGGCTGAAGTAGGCCTAGTGTCTTACAACACTGCAACTTTAGACTGTTAAACTATTTTTAATAGAAAAATCACCTCAGTTGCCCCTTTGTGAAAAAGAACCACTCAAAGGCAGAGCTTCTGCGTTTGAGTCTAGAAAACAAGAAATACTTCCTTATTTCTAGTTCATCTTCCCATTTTACACATCACATTACTTGCTAGTTTGTTACCTAGTGGAATTTATAGCATTGACTTTATAATAACCCTTGGAGTCACCTGGTGGTGTGTTTGTGTGTGGTGTGACCAGTTTAATCTAGCTAATGCACAATTCAGTCTTGAAACCCACCTTGTTAATTTTGATAACATTCTTTTTTCCAAGCTGCCTATGACCTTAGTAGTTTGTTTTCTTCTTTAGTTTCACTGACTAAACAAAGCATGGCTGCCTAGAGATTATACCCAGGCAAGCAAAACAAAAAAACATCAGATGGTGCCAGAACATTACTAGTACTACCATTTAAAGCTGTAGTTGGAGTGGAGCTTTATGGTCTCAGATCACTACTTTCACTGTATTATGCCACAAGAGTTGAAACTATGCAAAGAGCTTGTGCAAAAAAAACCCTTTTGGCTTCGCTGTGAAAGGGCTGTCTGTAGGCAGAATGTTCTCAATGAGAAAGTCTCCACAGAAGAGCTTTCTATTACCTTGGTTTGCCAGAGGCTGAATTTGCTGAACTTCGACATATACTGAATATCTTACTAGTTCTTTGTTCTCTTTGACTTTTTTTTGAGGGGAAATGTGCCAAGGACTTGTCCCCACTAGGAAGGGCATGTATTTTAGCTAGCTCAATTTAGCTAGACCTTAAAAGCCCTAGAGTAGATGGAAATGTTGTGTTAACAGGTGTTAAAGGGGAATACTTCTCAAGGTTTCTTTTAGAAATGTAGTGTGGATATTCTCTTTATGTAATTTGGTAGACATCAGAGAATCATTGTTTTTCAAAAAAAACCCCACAAATTGAAATAAATACGTATGAAATTATAGTCTGTTTTCAGAATTCAGGATGCGGTATCATGTAGTTTTATGTACTTTCTTGACATGACAGGTTGATGTGTCTTCTGTGTATATCAATATATATACTACATATGGTTCGTGAGGACACTGTTGAAGGAACTAGGCTTGATTAGCCAGGTTCTTCTGATAAAGATCCTAGGTGTCCATTCAAACTGTTTTCAAAAATCAGTGCCAGCATTTTAGTTCAACAAACTGAAATCAGCCACAGCTGTGATATAACCTATCTTCATATACTTTGTATATTACGTCATCAGCATCAATGATTTTGAATTAAAAAATTACTTGAAATATTAGTTAGTAAGTAACTTCCTTAATAGAAGAATTTAGTTTGCTCTAACGTGTTCCATCTGTATCCAATTTGGAACAGTTACAAAGAGCTGTTATTTTCTGTAATTATAGCCAGTTTTATTGTGATGTTCTCCATATTTTGCAGAACTTAAATTAGACTGGTATGTCACCCTCTTTAACATTAAGTAGAGTTCTTACTGTCATTGAGAGAATTGCCTACTACCGATATCAACAGAACTGGGTGGAAAGCAACAGCTGTTACCTTGTGCTGCCTTTGTTTTATACCCTGCTCCAAGAGCTGAAAGTCTTGTCCAGCATCATTCTCTTGCCACATGGAGGCCCCAACTAAATTACCCTGCTGTTGGCCCAGCCACACACAGATTTCCTGACCAGCCACAATGTTTAGCCCATAAAGTGGCCTCGGGAATTACTCAGTCCCAGCGGGAATGTAGAGGGAAACCTCAGATATGCCCAGTCCTTGCTGTGTTTTCCAGGACATCCCAACTCACACCCTACTTTTTAAAACTTCTTCTATGTTTTTTTCCTTTGTCCAAGCTTGTCCAATAAATTACATTTGGGGTTTTTTGCCTTTACATTTTAAATCTGTGTGGTTTCTAGCCAAGAGGAAGGTAATGCCAATTTAAATACCAGTGAAGGACCAGGGTAGAGGGAATGAGAAGCAGGAGTATACTGGAGATTTGATTCTCCAAGAGGAAAATTCTTTTCTATTGTAAATTTTCCTGAAGTTACAGCTGAACTAACTTTGAGGAACCTCAGTGATGAAGTGGTGCGGCTTGTGGGTTTCCTTAAGGGTGTCTGGGAGTGTGACTGGCAGCAGTGAAAGTAGCGTTAGCTTCTCCCAACAGCTGCAATTGCTTGGGGTTTTGTACAACATAAGGAAGCCATTTGAGAAGAGAACAAATGGCAGTTTGTTTCCTTTTCTTTTCCCACTTCAGGAATGGGCTGGTAGTTTCATTTTGTACTTCTTGTTCTATCAGGTCACCGTGTCAACTACCAACAACATAATCGTCATAATTAAGAAATTATGTTTTAACCTGATGATGGATGATTCTTCTGCTGCTTGTTAGAAGTAAGTAATGTGTTTTATTTGTACCTTCAGGAAAAAAAATCCTCCATTTGATTTTTTTATGGGTAACAAATGCACTAATAAGCTACAATCAAGAAGATGAAGCCTTCTGTGAAGTCATCTTCAGTCTCCTGCAGCTGCCCTTTAAAGGTATTTTCTAGTCCCTCTATGCATTTGTTGACTACACTAAGAACAGGAACAATGTCAGAGCCTGAACACTTTTTATTTTATTTCTTCAGAATTACGTTTGGTATTTCTTCAGAATTACGTTTGGTTTAGGGAGTTACTAAAAGGAAGATAGATGGGAGGGAATCACCTTTGCTCTACAAAGAGTCATTTGTAAAAGAGGATAATTAAATCAAGTATGCCAGTAAGTGCCATCATAAGAAGATTTTCTGAATAGATTTATTATACTGTCACTGTTTTTAATACAAATGTTTATGAAAAAATACCCCAGCATTACAGTTGAATGAAGACAGTTGTTGGTTCTCTGTCTTTCTGAGGCAATCAAATAATTCTGTCTTGGGCCTTTCTTGCCAATTCCTGTATGATCCCAGCAAATAAAAGCCATTAGTAATAAATTTTCCCAATCCTGTCCATTTCAATCTAGTTTTTCTCTGATCTTAATTAATTGTCATAAATTCCTCTAGGTCAGGGATGAGGAACCTCATTGAAGGCTAAGCAGACCTTTTTAAGTCTTCTAAATGACTTCATATTAGCATACACTAGAAGAAATCAAATTACCACAGGTTGTATGGAATTAATATCCTCAGGCCTCAGAGTCCCCGTTCTGTTTCTACTTAGAGCTTATGGCTGTGTTTGGACTAGGTTTCACAAGAGAAGGGACTTTACTTTCTGAACATTATAAAGATCTGCCTTATTATTGTACAGATTTTTCATCCTTTTTATGGCATGTTTAGAGCAGCACTGGAGAGTGTTATGATATTGGAGCCATTTCCCCAAAACACATGGAATGTCTGCAGCTAAAGTGTGGTACCATTTAAGAAAGGGCCGGAGAACCTCTCTTGCATTTAAAATAGATGGAGATGATTCTGAAATTAAGATTTATTTGATCTATAGTTATTTAATCCTCTCAAGTAGTGCTGTATGTCTGGAGGATGATGCAGCAAAAGCACAGCTGACTCACGTAACTGGCACCAATGCTTTACAGGACTAGGAGAAGTTTGTCAAATATTGCAGTGTGATGGTGGTATTCAGTTGAGCAATTCAAGTGACTCACTTACTGACCAAATACTGTTACAAGGTCTACAGAGAAACACACTTTAAGGGCATTATAAATTTGAGTAACTTTATAACAATGGCATAACTTAAATTTTGTTATGGTCTCATAAAGGAGTAAGTTCAGCATACAGTTGTGCAGGGCAGTTTGACATAGCATCCTTATCTGGGAGTTACAAGCGATATAAACTGACATTTTAGGACTCAACATTTCTCCAGGAAGTACGTTTCTGAACTTACTGAAGGTCTTTGCCCTGTAGAAATGTGGGTGTCTTCTCTACTCCCTTTACACAGAGAAGAGCAGAAAATTCCTCCCACGTGTCCCTGTCACACTTGAGATCCTTCAGTGTTCAGAGATGAAGGCTTTAACAGCAATACAGATTTAATAGGGAAAGCACCTTCTAGCAGAATATGTAACTTAAACATACAATAACGGTAGTCCAAAAGAATTAAAATATTTGCCTAACCTTTATATTGAAGGAACAGTTTTATGATCCATTTTCCATCTGCACATGGAGTGAGCTCTGCTAATCTGGAAATCTAGTCTAGCAACTAGAAAAAATGCTGGAATGAATTTTGCAGGGTGAACGATTGACTGTAATCTTTGTATTTTATTATAAAACTTACAACAAATCATAATTTAGTCTTGAGAACAACAGGCCTGATGTCTTTGCTGAGTACAAGAGTTTAGAGTTCACAGCATGCTGAATCACATTTTATACTCCTAATGCATTGCTTAGATGGATAACGTCTCATCATTTGATTTAAGCATCTTATCATCCTGTGGGCAGAATTTATTTAAAATTTAATGCAGAAGTCCATGCTATTTTCTCAACCGCAAATAAGTGATTTCTACTTTAGTCTCCGCAGAGACTATGAAAAGATATAGAGGAATGCTGCTCAACTGGAATGTTTACTTCACTGCAGCCTCGGTACAAAAAGGCAAATAAGCATAATCTCTTTTCCCAAAGCTTTCCCACCACCACCTCTTTTCATAGTGTTTGGGCTATTAATGTGTTTCAAATAAGGTTTCTTGCTCCTTGTAGTCAATTTGTTTTGTATTCTCACAAAATTAGACTAAAGGTCCCTTTCAACCTAGACAATTCTATGATTCTATGAATCTGTGATTCTATTTACAGTGGAGTTTGATGTGTAGCAAACTTAGCAAGGGAAAAGGTAAGAACTGATTTAATATTTTAAAGGGTATTATCCCTAATCATAAGGATTATATGCTATGTTTATTTTCAGTAAGTAGTGTTTATCTTTTCTTTATACACTATATTTATTTGTTATTAATAGATACAGCAATATCAAAGCTAGTATTTAAAGCTAGTATACACATACACAAGTAGGTTCCAAAATATATGCATATTATTAGCCTGTTATGAATAGTATCCATGGTGTCTGGTAGAGTCTTATTAAAATCTGCAGGAAAAAATATCTTTTTCCCTTTTTTTTTTTTGTCTGGATAAACAACAGAAATAATGTATTAGACTTAAGCATAAATCTGAATATGGTAATTTTTAGGGTACTGGGTAGGAAATCTAAGGAGATGAAAGGGAGGATAAAAGTAAAGTCAAGGAGACCTGGAGCTGCGCAATCACTCATAAAACATAAGTATATAGAATGAGCACTGTCCCATGAGTGTTTCTATTATTCACTTTATTTCCGTAGCTAGAAGTGTTCCATAGCTGCTAAAGCTAAGTTTCAGTTGTGTCAATTTAGACTCAGTTTCTAGCTCTTTCTACATTTCATTCTGGGATTTAAGGCCAAATTGTTTCACTTTAGATCTAGAATCACTCCTAGGCATTTGTACATAGGAGGATCCCTGTGTACACTATAGTCCCTCACCTAACACTGCCTTGATTTGGAGATGCTAAGGTCTTTCTTTAGGGCTACTGTTTCTTGTATAAGGATGGGAGACACAGGTAGCAAGGTTTATCCTACCAAAAATTAGAGAAATCTTTTTCTTCTTATCTGAGAATTAAAATATTGCTTTTTGGTGCCTGTTTAAAGGATTTCCTTCTTCCTTTTTCTGATGAAAGTGAAAATGCAGAAATTATTTTTTCATCCTACTCAACTCTCTCATGAGAAATGGAGAAAGAAGCGGAGAATGGATTTAGTAGAAGAAAAATAAGTAGCCATCAGAATTGGCGGAATAAAATCAAATTGCTCCTCAGAAACTGTGATCTGCACTTGGACCTCAATTTAGAGTGCAGGTGGGTGTTTTGCCATTTTGACAGCTCTCAGGAGCTGTCAGGAGACCGTTATAGCTCTGTTTAACTGGCGGACTCAGGTGCAGGATGCAGCCACATCTGGTTTCAAGACAAAGTGAGACTTCAGTTCACAGGAGCACCTCCTGCAGTTTCATCAGCTTTGTATCAGGAGGAGGAAAACCCAGGTTCAAAGACCAGGGGAAAGCCCTAGCCCACCCCAGTGAAGTGTCCAACCTTAGCAGTATGAAGACAAAAGCCTGGGACATGTTATAGGACATGTTCATCAGCTGTCTAGACTTAAAAAACCCACTCACACCAATTAAACAACTCCAGCTCAGGTGACTTCTGAGCTGTAAATTATAGGAGGTTTGGGAAGGACACCAGGGCAGTGTCACTACATGCTTATCTACTCATGCTGTCTTCCATAGCTGCTTCCTGTTGCCACTGCTGGAGACAGGACGCTGGGCTATTTAAACCTTTGTTATGAGTCACTACCTCTATTCTTATATTCTGTTCTTATTTTCACAGAATTAGCTAAAGGACTGTACAGGTACCCTTTCAAGGAAGGCTTTGGGTTTTTTTCCCCAGTAAAGGAGTGGAATTTCTGTGGGGATCTTTAATGATGCTGTAGCCTAATTTTACATTGTAATAGTCAGTCCTTATTTTGCTCATTTTTTAACATCAGCAGTTTCACTGACTTTTGCTGAAGCTGAAGTTGCTCAGAACTGCTGAAATAAGCCCGGATGTCGTGGTCTGAAACAAAGGGAATCTGACTCGGCTCACGGGCAGCAGCAGCACACACAGGGCGGGAGGTTCTGTTGCTCAGTTTGTAAGCCAAGAACTTGATGAAAATCCAGGCCTTGTTGCATCTGTTTGCTTCCAAGTTTCAGAAGTTCAGCCTGTTATGTTTGTACTTCCCAGTGCCCTGATAAAGTATTTAATTTGAACAGTAACTGCAATGTAACTTCTAAGCAAATGCTACAATAACATTAGTATTGAAATCTGTAATGCTTCTGGAGTTACCAGCATTCTCTGGACAATTGGCAGAAAATGGAGAGTTACATAATTTGCTTTCCACTGCCCAAGAGAATTAATTTTTTGAAAATAAACTTGTGAGGAGCAAGTCTAACTATGAAAATAGCTTGCAGTAGACATTCAGACTTTGATTTCCATAGCATAAGCTGAAGTTGGCAATGTTTAGGATTTCATAGATTCTTACATTTATGTGTTTACTTGAGATATACACAATAGATAATTTCTTTTAATTTACCAGTCAAGTTTGCAGTATTGTTTGTAGATTATCAGCATTAAGCCTTTCAAAATCAACAACAACAAATGAAAGCATGAGTTTAGTTGGGTGTTTCCAGTTCAGGCTGAACAGGCCAAAAGTTGTTCATACTTGTGTGTTCCATTGGCGTTGATGTGGTTACATGTACATAATCAAGAACAAAATTTATCCCATTGAATTAAAGATTAAAGCATGTAAATACCTAAAGTTAAGCCCTGCTGTTCATATTGCATAAGAAAAGAGGAGGATCTGAGCTTTTCATTAGTATTACACTCTCCAGTTTATGCAGACTAGTTCTAATGACACTGTTTCTAGTATGCCAACTAGAGAAAAGATACAGCTCTTCTGAATAGAGCAAAATCACTAGCAATTGAACTGTTGTCTTATCAGTCTTTCAGATTTTGGTTTGTGTATCTGACAATTTTAGACAAAACAAAATCCTACCCACAGTTTTCCCTTATCCGAGTGTCATTTACATTTTGGTAATGTTAACCCATTCTGCCTGTAAAACATTGTTTCCTTGGCTTTACACTTTTGGATAGGAATTTAATCTGTTAAATATCAGGGGTGATGTCTCATATGTTTAATCACTACAGAGTGGCTGCATTAAATTTACTCATTTCACGGAATTTCTAAAACATGAGAAGGACAATGTTCTTTTGGTTATGGGTAGTGGACCAGTCTTATACCCTGAGTATTTGTCTTGGCTGTAGAGTTAAGTAAACTTACAATTTCTTTGTGGTTTTTAGCTTGAATCCTGTATACCCACAAATCATTAATTGTAGCATTGTAGTACTTTAAAGATTTCTAAGGATATTTGGTGGGGTGTCAGCCGATGCAGTGACTGTGGGAAGCACAGGTAATACTCTGCGGTGTAACTGATCTCGGTGGTGCTTGGCTGACTCAAGTGATGGCTGTCATTTCTGTTCCCAGTAGCAACCTGGGCGTATTCTGTACAGTGAATGCTCAGTCAGTGTAATTACTTCTTGGAAATGTTCGATTTTTTTTTCATCTGCAGTATGCAATCTGCTATTCTCTGGGTTTTTTTGAATGTACTGTGTCAGGATTCCTCTTGTTAAGAAATTTAGACAACAAAATGCAGAGTCTGGGGAGATGGATGGATTAATAGACAGATAGCGGTGTATATAGATGCCTGCGTGTCCAGAGGAAAAAAATCCAGATGGAAAAAACTGTCATATTTGTGAAAATCAAGACACATGGTAGCTTTAAATCGGCTTGTCTTTAAAGCGAAGGCATTGCCTAAGGCATAATAATGCCAGCAGGAATAGTGTCTCCACTTACTACAAGCCATGGAGCAAGTGTCTGGCAGGGGGTTCTGTGGAAAGGCTAGGAAGTATTACATGCTGGGGGGAGCTTTCTGGTAGCTGTTCCTATATCAGACTGTTTAAATGATAAATCAGTAGACTTCATATTCCAGACATTTTAAATTATTTATTTGTGCTTAAGGCCTGCCAACTAAAGCATAAGTTAAAAAGGAATTTTGGTCTCTGAACCTTCATGGTTCACATTTTCAAGCTTTTCTTGGCAACCTTGAAGGCCAGAAAGGTCCGATATTTTGCTGCTTTCTTGTTGGCTTTTTTGAATTAAAGCTCAAATAACCCATGTAAGCTCTTAACTCCGGAGGCTGAAGCTTTATTAAAAAAAATAAAATAAAATTGGAAAATATATGATAAAATCTTGGTAGCTGGTAAAACTAAATCTGTTTTCGAGAGCATGGCACATTTGAAAAGAATAAGTTGAAAGGTAGAGAATGATAAAAGAGCATCTTCCAAGCAGATAGGCCCTGTTTAGATAAAGTGGGACAAGGAAAACTTTTATCCCACTTAACTTTTACTTTTGGATGGCATTTGAATTGGCCTTGTGTCTTTGGCAGCTCATCTGTTGAGCCATCTGTTTCAAATTATGCATGCTCAGAGGGCACGTTGCATCCAGGGATACAGTTCCCCCGAACACAAGAAACTTGAATTGGATTTGCAGTTTAGTGATCTGTACATATGGATGTGCAATCATACATCTAAATAAACTCCATTTATCGTGGAGAAATTGAAGCATTCATAGAGCTGGAGTAACCTGAGGAAGGTTGTAGGTGGAAAGCCTTAGGGCATATTCACCGTCCTGTGTCCCTTGTTCAGTTCTCGGGCAGTGCAAAATAAGAAAAAACCACCCAAGGGTCCCAGCTAGGAAATTTCCCTTTCAGACTGAAGAGTTCTGAACGGACTAAGAGCTGATACAGTAACCAGTTTTACAGCCCATTTAAACAGCATCTTAAAGGGATTGTAGGGTAGAGAAACTGCAATTTGGCTCCCTCCGTTAATGAATCATCTCCAGTCCCATCACAGTGCTAGCGATGAACTGGGTAGTGAATCAGAAAGCTATAACCAACTCTGAAAGCCTTTGTTATGCAAGTACTTCTCGGCCAGGAAAGAGGATTTGATCCATAAACTTTACTGGTACATTAAGTAAATTTTATATTATTTATGGCACACTAGTAACACTTGTCTTTTTCATATGTTATCTGCTTTGAACGTACTTTTTTTTGGAAGAATATACTGCTTGTTCCACCCCTCCCTATTCCTTCCTTTCCCCAGAACGCTGACTCAGTTCCTATTGCTCTTGCAGGCAGCTTGCAGTTTCAGGCATTTCCTTGTCCGGTTTTCAGGGGAACACATTGCTTCCCTCACATCAGCCTCGTGCAGCTCTGTTGTGGCTGTTAAGTAACAGGCTGGCTGGAGATAGAAGAGACTTCTGTACAAGCAGTAGATACTGACATAAGACCATCTTCTCTTTATGGAATACACCAGAACTATGGACTTGTGTAGCAGTTGTGCACTCGTGTATGAGAGAAGGAAATTTGGCTCTTGTAACACAGTGATGGAAGTAATGGTAAATCTAGAACCAGCTAAGAGACTTGAGAGATAAATGAAATTTTGTCATAGATTCTCTAGATTATTGTATTTCCTTTTTACAGGTTCTCACATTAGCCAAAACCCCAGATTGTTTGCATTATCAGCAATGTTTGATCAGACTTAAGTAATATAGTCTATAATAAATTGTGAACAGAGCATTGACCAAATGTAGATCTATTATATTGTTTTGGCAGATCTTACTCAATATCCTTGAGGAGTCTAGTTATGACATAAGGTTGAGTGAGGTGCTTGGAAATACTTCCTGCTAGAAGTGGCACACAGTTCATTTAATCAAATAATGGCATATATACAAATTGAACATCTAAGAATTTAGGAATTTTACTTTTTGTAATACATTTAATCTGCTCATCTAATCAAAAACATCTTTACATTACTCAATTACTTTATATATCTTTATATTACTCAAGTATTAAGTTGTATTACTTTTTAAATTAGCAACCCCAAAAGAGCTACAGGAATTGATGAACATTATTTCAGCAAAGTTACAAAACTGAGGTACCAGAAAGAAAAAAGAAGTCTAATTAAAATTTCGCCTTATTGAATCTTGTTAGTAGAATAAATCCTTTTTTTCATATGAACAATTCTTTAAGTTATTACAAAGCTACTAGGGCAGGAGACAGAACTGCAAATATGTAAAAAAGTCAGCTGTATGATAGTGGTAAAGGGGAGAGAGATTCTCTGCTGTTTTTAGAATCTGCCAAGGATGTAGGTGCTAGGTTTTGGGCAAGAGAACTCTTTCAGACTCATGCCATCTGGCTGGCTTTTTTCTGTGCCAGTTGTTGTATCGGCCCCTGTCCTGCCTCTACCGCATTTCTTGAAGTAGGAATTAGATTGAAATACATTAATTGCCAGTTACCTGACTGGAAACATACCTATTAGGTGATTTAGAAACCCAAGGAAGTGATCTAAGCTTCTTTGCTTGAGACTTTGATCAAAAGTCTCCTCATCCATGTCGTGAAGCAATTTTTGGATACTTTTCCCCTTCCAAGCCTCACTGGCAGCAAAGAAGCCTGGCTGTAGGATCTGCTCCAATTTGCTTTCCAATGCACATGATGCAGTCAAAAAACCCAAAAAAGCTCCACCACCACTCCCAGGTTCTCTATCTCATTCTTTTAACTAGTCTTTCTGAGATGCCATGCGTAGTTCCTTTGTTTCCTGTGCTTTATTTTTGCAGAAGACAGAGAGATCTATCACACCAAGGTTTTTCAAGGCCTGCGTCTGTGTGACAATATTGGTAACTCACTTGGTCTTCTAAACTATTCTGTAAACACAACTCTCAATCCTATATTGAGGATAATTAGATATTAAAGTTGTGATTGTAGGCTCTCCACATACTGGAAGAAAGGATTTGAAATTACCAGAATTTGGTATTATGTTGACTTTTACTTGAATGCAACTGTGTGATATCATCCAGGCCTGTCACAAACTGTTGTTTAGAGTTAACAGACACCTTCCATACCTGGGAAAAAATAAGGATACTGAAGAGCAAGAATAAAGAGCAGATACCTGTATTTACAAATACAATATAGATTTTCTTGACTAAATCACTGCTGCATTATTGCTGCAACTTAATCTTAAAAAACAAAAATAAAAAAGAAATCAGTCAAATAATTAAGCAAATAATTTGGTCATCTTTAAGGATATTTCATTTTCCAATTGTGTGTGCAACCAGCAACAGTCAAAGAACAAAGAGCAAACTCAAGAACGTATGTTAAATTGTGAACTATTCACTGCATGCATACTTTACAGCAATGAGATAATATTCAGTCTTTGATATTTAGCAGTGATATTTATTTTATGTGTTTAAAACATTTTTCATGAAGGAAAATATTTTAGGTGCTATCTTACTTGTCAAATTACATTACTATTATTGATGGTACCAAACTGATTTAGAAGGATGAAAAAAAATTAATTGCACGTCAATAATTCAGGATTCCAGAAAACAAAGGGGAGGTTTTAAGGCAACATTCCTCAGCCTTACATGTTGACACCAGTGGGATTATATGTTTTGCACTAAAGGAACATTTTGCCTGCCGGTGTTGTGCAATAGTTGGCCGAGTAACAGAACGGATTCCTCTCCCTGCTGCAGAGCTGTAAATCAAAAATAATCCCACGTGGTGGCTTCTCGTTTATGGCCATACAGCAGGGTTGTGGTTCTGAGAAGGGGGAGCGCAGCAGAAAGAGCATCTGTAGAGATTCCTACAGAATCACACCAAATTCTTTCTGTCTGCAGAAAGAACATTGCGATGTGGTATCCGACAGCTTTCACAAAGTACCACCTGCACTCTCTCTTACAGCACACAGCTGCTACAGATGTGGGCAAGTCATGCTTTGCTCATGCTTCTCACTCTATTTGTCGATAATTTGTGAGCTTTTCCATAGCAACAATGGCATCAAAACATGTATTTTAGTTAGAACAGTTTTAAATATGGCTTAATCATGGTTAACTAACACAGAATCATAGAATGGTTCAGGTTGGAAGGGACCTGAAAGATCATACAGTTCCAACCCCCCTGCCATGAGCAGGGACACCTGCCACCAGACCAGGTTGCTCAAAGCCCCATCCAGCCTGGCCTTGAACCCCTCCAGGGATGGGGCATCCACAGCTTCTTTGGGCAAGTGTCTTCTCTGTTCCAGTGTCTCACCACCTTCACAGTAAAGAATTTCTTCTGAATATCTAATCTAGATCTCCCCTCTTTCAGTTTAAAACCATTCCCTCTCATCCTATCGCTCCACTCCCTGATAAAGAGTCCCTCCCCATCTCTCCAGTAGGCCTGGGTGGTTGAATCATTTCAGTCCTTGTCTACTCTGAGGGCAAAATCATCAACACCTTTTCAAATGTGATTGATTTTCCACTATTGTTTTGACTCATTTCCTCCTGGCAGTCACAGTACCATAACCTGTTCTGTCACCAGTGGTCTTGTCACTCACATGAGAGAGGCTACTGCTGAAACCAAGCAGAATATGATTTAAATTTAGGCAAGTTTTTAACTACTAGTGTAAAATTAAACCTGACTATTGTGTTGTCCTGAATAAGGATGAATGTAAATGTGTGTTTTAAGTGTTTTGCTATGTTAGTGCCTGAATCGTTGCTCAGCTTGACGACAGGGTTGCATGTAGAAGGTTACTGTGATTTGAGAAAGTTAGGGGTTTTGTCTTATGACCAACATTATTGCATCACTGTTATTTTATTTTCATCATTTCGAAACCATTTTGCCATTGTTATGATTATAATTAAGACTAGGTGAAAATGAAACAAAAATTGAGAAGGTAAGAATATATAAGAAGATAAAAAGCAAACCATTTTGACATTGTTATGATTGTAATTAAGACTAGATGAAAATGAAACAAAAATTGAAAAGAAGGTAAGAATATATAAGAAGATAAAAAGAATTAGGACAAAGAAAGGAAAGGCTCAAGAAGAAATGCTTGCTAGTATCAAGATTTACAGTAATGCCATAAAAATGGCATTAATAGTCATGAGTTTGTCTTAAAGACAAACCATTTCATGAGAATAAAAAAATTCAGTCAATAACATGCTCTTTTACCTAATTGCTTCATGCGTCTTATAATTCTGAAATGAATTAATAATCTTTGTGAAGTGCAGAGTGAATTAGTTCTAGGTTAGGGGAATGCTGGGGATTTAGTGTGTAGATTTATTATGTTTTTTAATATTTTCTATTTACTTAAAACATAATAGACTTGTAATGGTTTCAGAAAGGTGAGCCATGCATTCCCTGGATTTATAGTATAGACAACTTGCTTAAGGAAAAAGGGAAGAGCAGAAACTGTTGGTAGAAGCCTTTCTGCTCACTACTGTGTAAACATATTAAGTTTCAACCCTCGTTTTGGTCGAATATACAATACACATTGCAATATCGACGTGTTTAATTTATAATGAAGACCGTTGCTGTTTCAGCAGTGGTATCGCTTGTTCTATTTCTGTCAGAGCAGATATTAAGCTGTACAAGGAACAGCTAAATCTCCAACTGCTGTATTAGCTGGACATCATGTCAAATTAGTGCCTATTGAAGATTTTACTGGGTTTCAAGTACAATCTTGGATTAGAAAATAAATCCTATGTGAAAAATGTCACTCTGCTGTGTGTCACCTGCCTAGTTTATAAAGAGGTCAAATTGACTTCTTGTGTACATTTTCTCTAATTCTTACAGGGCATGAGGTGTAGCCCAATGAAATTGGCTCATACAAATTAGTTGGAGAAAATGTGCTTGCAGTCTTAATGAAAAGATTAATTGTGTGTGTTTTAAAATGGTATAGATGGCTCTGTAGTGCTGCATTTTAAATTTGCCAACTCTTCCATCAAAAGTAATTGTTTTGAAGAGATTCACTTAAGCCTTATTTGGGTTATTATCAACTGTAACATTCCAAACTCTTAATAAAAATTCAAGATTGTTCTTTCTAATTATCACATTTCAAAAATAGTTTTGCCCTTTGGGATTCTGAATATTTGCAATATAAGTGACATCATTTTACAAAGACAAAGAGGTGCAATTATTCCATACTGTACTCTGTTTCTATGTGACATGACTGCCAGATAAAGAAATTAAATTCAGATATGCTCAAGTATTCCTGAACATCTGAACAAAAAACATTCTCCAGATGAAGAAATACGGAAAAATACCTTAATATCCTAGTTTGTGCTTCTTTAATACTATTACAGTTTTATATAAATGTGATCATCCCACAACTCACTTTAAAACACTCTCAAGGCAGCTATAACTTTGAAAGTCTGCAAACCACCATGAGGAGTCAAGAGCACAGCACAGAGGAATTAGCAGATTATTGCTATGCAGTTTTCATAATGATCAGGGTACATACTCTAGGAACTAGACATCTTCTTAGAAGATACACGATAGGAGTCGCACATTACAGGTTTTATGCAAAAAAATAACAGAAGATCTGATGAAGAAGTTCAGGCTAGATGAAGGCTAGTCTCTTGTGGCCTTAAAACATACCAGCCTGTCATTTAATTCCACCTCTGGAAAACGTGCAGCTGCATAAAATGTAAAGAGCACATAACACATATCCTGGGGTGTATTTCTAGGTAAAGGCACGCCTGCAGTTGTAACTTCCTAAAACAACTTGTGTCACTAGTCCTGGAAAGTACTCTGAGATTTGTGATAACAGGCACCTTCGGTCCAAAAGGTCATCAGAGTTTTTTGTGTGATGATCTTCCTCATTTCGCAGGAGGGATCTCTCAATAACCTTTCCCAGGTGGGGAAATGCTGGTTTGTGTCAGGAGCAGGGCTGTTGCATGGCTTCCTGAAACCTGTGCACTGTAAGACAGCCTGTGTTTACCTGTGAATCAGTTCCCTTCAATTTCATTCTTTGATCACAGAAGAGTAATTTTATTATTTCTTTTTTTGCCAGGATTTTGTGTGTTCAGGCACATGGCTCCTTTTGTTCTGTAAAATACAAAAATGGTTTAATCCTCCTGACATTTCGATCCTGAATTCTGTCTCCATAGTACTGGAGCTACTAAACTGCTTTGCGCTGAAATTCCAGAAAGCTGGATACGTCATTTCATGTTCAGGTATGCAGGAGGCAGGAGTGAGTCATTCCCCTCGTCAGCTTCCCGAGCGTTCCTGGGCTGTAATAATGCTTTTCCTAGAACGAGCAGAACAAGTCATACTAAATGCCTACATGTTGTTTTGGAAAAAAAATAATGGGCTTCCTGCCTGCTGATCCATAATGTAAACACAGCTATAATAAAGGAAGGGATGGACACTTAACATGTTATTTCCAGGGAGACTACTGGATGTGATTAAAATGTTACTAGCTTGACTAACTAAAGATATTTGGTGATCATAAGAGATTTGTAAAGCACAGAGGTCATTGAGTATCTACTTCTGACCTGTGCAAGGTCTTTCTACTCTGTCTTGCTGCAGCCCGGGTTTCAAATTCAAGTCAACTGGGCTAGAACAAGTCACTTTGTACACTTAGGCGGTATCTTACAAGGGGGATTTCCACAAAAATGGTTATGCTGTTGCTATTGTAGCTGCACTGGTGCAAGCCCCATTCTTCACAAGCCGTTTGGCTGGTTTTTTGATTTGATTTATTTGATTTATTCATAGTCACTTGTTTGTCCAGTGTAGGCTTAACCTTGTGCATTGGACTTTTAAAGAAACAATAAAGAACGCTGAGCTCTGGTACACATTTGCCAAAATGTCAGTACTTAGAGTCATAGAAAATCCTATTATACTTAGAAATAATACTGTTCTCTGTGTCCTTTTGGTATCAAGTGTCCTGTACTAGAGGATCTTCTTATGACGAATAGATCAACATGTAGCAGTTATTACAGATAAACACATTTCCTGCAGGAGAATTAATGTAAAATGTTAGAAGATATAAAATGAATCTGTTATTTTTTTACCTAGTCCATTGACCTTTTGATTTTCTTATGTTCCTACCAAGCTTTCCCAGAAACCCAGCACACAATCCCATCACCCCTTCAACATCTACACAATTCTCAGCGCAAGAGAGACTACAAAAGGCCAAGATCCATGGAGTCAGCAGAGGGGGAGACAGAAAAACAAGGTTTCCACTGAGGAGAGAGGTACATTTTCTAACTCCCTCAGTTCCAGATTTCAGGAGCTCTTCCACCCAGGCCAAGCGCTCGTGAGCTGCTCTTGGCTAAGTCAAGAAAGTAGTTAGAGGACATTGGTTTGCAAACTTGACAAAGGTTTCAGGTAAACTTTAGTAGCCCTAATTTTTCTCTTGACAGAAAATAAGCATGAAGTCCAGTTTTATGACTTTAGGAGATGACATTTCAGTTCCAGCTTAGAAGCAGGAGCTATTTCCTTCTGGGAGCTCTCGTTCTAGATTCATACAGATCTGCTGTACAGCCGTTCATTGTCAGCAGGCTGACAAGTGCTGTTGTGAATTATTACAGAGATGTCTGAGGCCATGAGCTGGTTGTTTTAACTCAGGTGGCTGAAGGCATCCAGGACAATATTTGTCTGTGGGAGGTCCAGAACACTCAACAACAGCCAAGTTTTACGTGACCACACCAATCTGTTGGTTGAATAGAACTCATTATTATTTTAATTTTCAGAGGCCACGGCGATTACCTTGAGCGATCCTTTCCCAGATGGGAAGCGCTTGATGCAATACCCAGCAGAGAGAAGGGGAACAGCAGTGAGGACACATCTGCCAAGTCAGACAGCCTGTCCACAAAGTCCTGCTCACAACATCAAGCCTCTAATTCCAGAGCCAGGTCCCATTACCCTGTTCTGCGTTTTCCTTCTATTTGCAAGGAGAAGACATCAGCCTGGGTGTAACCTCTCTCCTGAGAGGCCACCAGTCCACTGCCAAACTGTAGCTCTTCTCCTCGCCCGGGGAGAGACCGAGAGAAGGGAAAAACAACTGATGGAGCAAAGGGCATCCACGCAAGATCACGGCAGCTGATGGAAACCCAGGCCCTCCAAACCCCTACTGAGGGGCCCTCTCCCAGATACTGATGGGCTCAAATACTGCTGTCCCCAGGAGACACAGCTGTAGTTTTAGTCTTTAATTTCCAGGTATTAATTATTGTGTTATTCCAATTTTAATCAAAGAAGAAAAAAAATCAACCTAGAAGTATAGCCTGTGCTATTTCTTAGGGATTTTACTCAGGAGGAATTGAGCGTCAGGTGGAGTAGAGGTGTGACAGCGAGCGTGTGAAGAGTGTGAATATTTTTATATCTCTATTCTACTTGCTTTTTATATTCTTCCCCTCCATATCTTCTTTTCCTTGCTGAAATGATGACTGAGAAACAGGGGGGAGGTGGGTAAAGCAGAGCTTCTGTAAAACCTTTGTTAGAGGGAAGGTGGGAAGGAGGGATCCCACGTGTTCCATGACAGCTGCTGGGAAGTGGCAGCTCAGGATGACAACCAGCTGAGCAACGCCAGGATGCAGAGGTGGGGCACGAGCCTCAGCACAAGCACGAAACTGAGCTGAAGACGACAAAAAAAAAAACAAACCCATAAATGCAGAGTGGTGGAGAATTAAGCACAGAGAAAGAAAACAAAGCACATCGCAGAGCTTTTCCAATAAACAAGCATGACTCCTGGTAATTTCCTCTTACCGGTGCCAACGTGCATTTCAAGTTTAAATTTGTGCCTGATCCATCTGGGGGTAAAGTGTGAAAAATAGGGATGTTTTCCCTCCACCCTCAGTGAGTGAGGCAGGATGTGGCAGCGCAAAGAGCTGGGAATAGCAGTGGAAATTGCTGGTGCGTGGGCAGGAGCAGGTACGGGAGGGTCCGTTGGAGCTCTCCCCTGCCCTGGCTCTGAAGCTGGAGCCCTGGGTGGGAGAAGGAGCAGGAGAAGGAGCAGTGATGGGAATATTGCTTTCAGCCACTTTGTGGACAGCTGTTTCTCAGGGGTTAGGAGAACGTGGGGTGGTTTTGTTCCCACTCCAACCTGCTCCTCTTGCTGCCCGTTGTCTAAAGGCTTCTGTCATAGTTTGTCAGTCCCTTTCTTCTGCTTTTGTCCCCCAGAAGACCCGCTGTTCCCCATGTTGTTCCACCAAGGGGAGGAGGACTTGCATGACCAGAGGTTGCCTGGGCAGGCAGATAATTTCCTGCGAGGGGAGAGAGGTTTGGGGGGAGAGAGGCAGGAGGCCAAGTCCAGGGCTGCCCCTCGCTGGTGCTGGGCCAGGAGAGGACATGTTGGGTCAGGACGTCCTGCCGGGCTCAGCCCCGCTTCCTCCCGGGCTCTTTGCCCAGTCCTGTTGCAAGCGAGCCCAGACCTGATGCACCTCCTGCCTTGGGACTTCCCCCACTCGTGTCATGACTCGGCCGGGGGACCGTCACTCCGCAAAATGCTCGAAGCACCGACGGCAGAAGCGGGGCCAACGGAAAAGGTGAGGGAAAGGCCGGGAACCGGGAGCGGGGGGTCTCGGCCAGCAGCTCCGGCTCCGGGTTTTTGTTGCAGCTGCCTGGAGCGGGCTCCGGCTCCGGCGCGCCCCGCTCCGGCTCCCGGTTTTGCTTGCGGCTGCCGTGCGCTGCCGGAGGAGACTCCGGCTCCGGCCGGGCCGGGCGGACGGGGATCCGGTGCCGGGTTTTGGCCGGTGCCGGCTGGGGAAGTTGCTGAAGTTGGGCCGCGAGTGGCGGGGCCGCGGCGCGTCCTTCCTGCGGCCCGGCCGGTGCATGATGGAAGCAGCATGGCCGCCCACCTCTCCCTCACACAGGTACCGCCCGACCCGCCGCCTCCTCGCCCGGAGCGGCCTCCCGGGGCTTGGGACGGGGGGTGCGGGAGGGTTCGGAACCGGAGCGGGGCCTGAGGGTGTCGGGGGCCGCCTGGACGCCGCCGGGGAGCGGCTGGGTGCTGCCCACAGGGCTTTGTGTGTGGCCGCCGCCGCCCTAACGGCCGCCGCCGCTGTCAGGTGGTGGGTGAGGCGCGGGGGGAGCGGTCCGTGAGGGGAGCCCCGAGCCGCGACCCCGGGGCTGAGGCGAGATCCCGGCCGGCCGCAGGTGCCTTCCCCCTCCCCGACCCCGGGGGCTGAAGCGGGGGGGACCCGGCCTTGCCGGGGGGCGGGCGGTGCCGCCGCCGAGGTCCGGGCTGCGGCGGCTGTAATCGCGGTCCGTCTTTTGTCTTCTGCGAGGACACAGGTTTAAAGAGCGACAGCGACAAAAAGCCCGGCCCGCCCCGTGGGTTTGTGAAGGCAGGTGGTGAACCGGGCGGCGAGGGGAGGGTTGGAAAGGCGATAGCCCGGGGTCAGGTAACCGGGTGCGGGCCCGGCCGCCCTGCCCGCTCCCCGCGGCCAGCGGAGGGGTCAGCTCGGGGGGCAGAGCTCGGTGCCCTCCTCCAACGGGAACTTCACTCCAAAGGTGCTGCTTGGAAGTCATTTTACCTTTTTCTTTTTTTTCTGTGGTGGGCCCCGTGGCCTGGGGACAGCGTTTTTGCCCGGACAGATGCCTCATAGTGAAGAGCTTTGCAGGTCTTAAAACTTGGAGAGATCTTGGCACCCTCTGGTGCTCTGGGGATCTCACTTTGCCCAAGTCTTTCCTGCTTGTGTTTTTTGTTTGGTTTTTTTTTTTTTTTTTTTTTTTTTTTTTTTTTTCCTGGTGGCAGTAGAATTGCTTCATACTGTTAAGGTTACCTCTTTTTTTTCCCTAGAGACTTCATAGCTAATAAACTACACTTTTGGGGATTTTTTTTGTTTTGTTTACCAGGGACATGGAAAATTGGTATTCCTGCCCGAGGCGGGCCTGTTGGTGCACATGCTCCTGCCTTGGGATGCTCCGGTCCCATAATCAATTGTCACGTTTACAGAAATTAAAGCTGGTGAATAAGCCTGACTCACTAAAGCACATATAAGCCAACTTTAGAAGTTGGCAGCAAGACTGCTCAATTTGCAGTTACTTATGTAGTTGACTTCTGAAAAAAATCATCAACTACTGAAAGGAAAGAAAGGATACTTCAGTGAAAACATGAACTTCAAATACATGGAGAAAATAAATGTGTCTTTAAAGGTCTAGAGATATGTGCTTATGAAGTAGTACCTTCTGTGTAAGCTTACTTTAATATTAATAATGTTAGATTAGCCTTTTCTGTGTCTCTTTTTTCAACAGTCTTCAAGCGAAAAAGTTTTTTTTCTTTTTACTGCAGAGGAAAGCACTTTTCATAGAGCGGTAGCCTTAATTCTGCTGGTCTAAAGGCATGGGCTATTCTGGGTCTTTATTTGGAGGGAGGGGAGGAGTGTCTGCTCTAGTGCATTCTAAAGCAAGACATTATTGCTTACAGGCTGTGTAATCCTTTCATTGTAGAATTTATTTACTCTTTTGGTCACATGGAAGGGGGACTAAATACAAACGTGATAATGTTGACAGAAGCAGAAAAATCACCAGTATCCTTAAAACCATTGTGACTACAGCTTACATCAGTGGTTAAATTGAGGAAGCTATTTCTGTTGTTGTTGACCACTTGTGTGGGTGTTGGGTTGTTTTTTTTTCCTTTGGTTATTTTTTTTCTTTTTTGCATTGCATAAGGATCATCTTAGAAAGTCTAGCAAGACTAAAGATGATTTCTTCAATGTATGCTCTAACTTTTGGAATTTCAGGGCTATGAAAAGGCATAACAAATTGTTAAGTGTTCTAAATCTGTTTAGATGAGCATGAGGAAGTGAAAATGACGGTGTAGGGAGTTGTGGGGGGTGGTGTACAGTTACTCGCTCCTGTTAGATCAGTTACTGACAGCAGCAATAAAAAGTATGCAGATTGGTACTTTCTGCTGTAGCCCGTGTGCAGAGAATAAGAGCTATATTAACCTGCAGTCAAGCTCACAATTGTGTCAAATTTTCTTTTCTCCTTCCCTTTTTCGCTTCGACTGTGATTTAACGTAGCTAGGAAGTTGGGTATTTCCAACTGAGACGAGGGTATTTTCAGATGACTTTGCAGCTGCAGTGTCTGAGAGGGCTGGGCATCCTTTATTTGAATACCAAAGCTCTGTTTAAGTAATTTGAAACTTTTTGGTGCTAATTGTATTTTGTTGGCTGATTAGTAAAAGTATTTCAGGCCTGCGTATCTGTAGTGAAATTTATTACACCAGGTATGCTTGAAAGAGTGTTGCAAACTGAAGGTGATTATCTCCCTCTCCTCAATTTAGTAATAATTTAAAGTGTCTTTTCTCTCCCCATTTCGAACTCATTCTGCAACATCTTGTTCCCACTTGCATTTGCTCACCAAGCGTTATGTTCTAAGCATAACTGTGAATTTAATGGTAGAAGCTTCCTTAGAAGTTCCCTAAGTGAATGTTTTGTTGTGGTTGCCTTTAGTTTGGAATCAAACTTAGCAACATCAACGGGAAGGAACTGTTCCTGTCTCACAAATTGTCATCCCTTGTTGAAAAACTCAAATTAAGCTCAGCCAATATGAGGAGTTACATTTTTGACCTTCCAAGGATGGTCGCTTATCTGACCTGCTTAATTTAGGGAGTTAATGGAGGAAGAAAGAACAGAAATCTGAAGGTGCAGAAAATCTGCATCTTGAGAGGGGGGAAGATGCGTTTGTTGAAAGCTGTTGTAATACAGACGCTCAAAGACTTCTTGTTGCTCTTGAAAATTGAACTTGTGATTTATTCTGAAAAACTGCCTTTGTGTGACGGAGGAGGAAACTCACCGTTTGGGGTAAAGAAGTATTTAGGCAGAATGTGAAGATAACTTTTTGTGTTTGTTTTCCTGATGTCGTGAAATAGTTTTGGTGAAAAGTGGTAGTCATCCTAAAAAGCAGTTGTGGGCTGCTTGGGTAAACAAGACAAAGTCGTGCAATGTGAGTTTGTATCCTAATTAGCTGCAAGTCTCAGTTTAAACTTCAGTATTGTGTCACAGAGTCCAGAGCACTGTGGGTTGTTGCTGAAGGGAAGCATTGAATATTATAGCTGAGGCTAAGCCATATAGATACCTGTCTATTGTGGGCATTGCCAGGGCTCATGTCTTGTTACTAGAATTCATTGGGATCTAAATACTTACAGCTTGAACGACACTATCATAGCAATAAATATATTATCTATAATGTAGAGCCAAAGCTTTTGAGGTCTCTGACAAACTTCTGATTTATATTTTTATTTTTTGAAGGCAGCAACAAAATGATAAAATTAAGATCTTAGTTTATTTTTTTACCCAAGTGAGAGATCTGTTGTTCCTCTTTCTGTCTTCCGTGAGCTGTGAGGAAATCTGAGTTATGCGCGCGTGTGTGTGTGTGTGTTTAAACTTGCATATGTTGGAGGCTGGTTGCTCCTAAAGCAGGTAGAACTTAATTTTTTTTTTGATCGATATTGCATCAACCGTGTTACAGAGTAGAGGAATCTAAAAAGGCAGTGGAGCTACTCTTTAATGTTATACAGGCTTTGTTCAGTACTGATTAGAAGATGGTGGAGGTTTCCTGTAGTGATTTGAAAATTAAATCGAACCATTCTTAATTATGCAGTGACAGACATCTTTGCAGAGAGGAGACAGCAGAGTTTCTGTGCACACTTCAGCTGTTTAGTGGGAATTAAAGTGCTGAAATTTGAAGTACTTGATTCAAATTCATAGTAATGTTATCTTTTGTTATTGCTGTAGGAGATGTGCTTGGCTATAGAATGGGAAGTGGTAGGAAGCTTTACCATGAAACCCTCCAGATCAGACAGGCAATAGAGGAAAAGACGAGCTGAGTGTTGTTTGAAAAGGGCAATGTAAGAAAAGCAACTTACCTTCCTTCAACTTACCTGCTTTTTGGCAGGCTGGCTTTTTTTTCCTCATTGGTTTCTCTCTTGTTTGTAATCCTTGCAGTACTGTGTCTAGCTGCCCACCCACTGCTGTGGAAGGGGTTCCAAGTAGGATAGTCCCTGGTACTTACAGTTGTCTCTTTGGATTCATTTCGTGCCATTGTCAAACTTTAGAAGTAGCTGCACCCAATGGTGAAAGAGCATTGAGAACTGCTTGCACTTTATTCCCCCTTCTCTCCGTGTTGTCTTGGAAATAGAGAGGTGGGATTCTTGCAGTTTTTTAGAGGAACAGCTTTTTTCCATACTGAGTCCTTTTGGGAACCAGAAAAGAGCAAAGGGATGACTGCACGAAGAACATCTACAACCAGATTGTGTTGTTCAGCCTGGAAACTCTTAAAATTAATCCTAGAGCTTTGCATGGTGATAGAATACAGTATTTTGGATTTTAATCAAGATAGAAGGGGAGAAACAAGCTATTCTATCTCATATGGGCTGGAGGGGGGCGTTATTTTTGTTTGTCTCAATGGACAGCTTTTATTTGTTTGTTTTTTAAACCTTTTTGCGGGAAGGAAGGTTGTAGATAGACAGGGTGGACAGACTGGTAGGAGTATCTCATTACACCTAAATGCAAGTGTGCCAGAGGGGTGAAAACATGGGGATAGAAAGGCTTGACTGACAGCAGAAGATGAAAATGACGGGCGTCCCTGAAGGTGTTTTTTTTTTTTCTTCTGGGTTAATATTCTAAAGTTCATAGATTTGTAATAAAGATTGTAATTACTAGAGCAGATGTTACTCTTAAAGTGATAAACTTTTAAGTGGACTCATAATAATGTATTTCTATTTTCGTACACTGTGGAATCTGACCTTTTCTCCCTCCCTTCTTTTTTGCATTGAAAACAAGTTGAATTTACTCTCTGCGAAGAAATTTTTCTTATTTTCATAAGAAGAAATGGGTCAGGTAGATTCTACAGCAGCACTTTGAAAGATGTTGAGCAGTTTTTTGTTCTTTTTTTTTCTTTATCCCAGAAGATCAAGAACTATATTTGTATCTGCTGTTTTATTGTAGGGTATACTTTGAAGGAAAAATAAGTCTGTTACTAGTAAAATAGCCTAGGAAATTTTTTTACTACTATTATTCTATTTGGTGTCACAGGAAATTGCAGTTATTGCAGTGATACTGGTGTTAAAAGGAATATTGGAAGCACTAATGAAATAAGTTAGAATTACTGGCTTGTATTCTACGTACTGAATGAAAGGATTGTTTTGCGCTTAGTGTTTTCATTGCAGGACTTCAACACTCTGTTTCCTGTCCAGGAGTGACAATGATCAGTTTGGCTGTAATAATGAAACTTTTGGCTGAACAAAGGGTGATATTGGGTAAGAGGGACGATGTGTGAGAATTGATGTTTCTAGCGTATGCGCTGGCCAATTCTGTTCTAGTTTTCTGCTCACAGCTTTAGTTTGATTCTGTGCCTATAGTTTTACATTATAATGAGGTAATACTGAGTAAGTAAAATACTAATTTAGGAGAACTGCCCCTCTAGATTGCTGTTCCAAGTGTAGCTGAGTTGGTAGGTATAAGATTTGAGGTTTAGTTAAGGAAATAGAGTATGTTTTGGAGTGTTCCGGTAAGTGATTGAAAGTGTTTTAGTTATATTGGTGTTATGGTAGTCAGAGGTCTGGCAGAACTTGAATATATTTCAGGCTATTTTAAGGGATGTATAAATGCCTGCTTAGATGGTGGCTGAAATGATAAAAATCTTTGGGGTACCAGAGCAAAGTCAGAGCAAGGTTAAGGTATATAAACAGATGTATTGCGGTGAATACCAATGATGGTTTCCCACCTGACCTGGTTTCAGCTGGGAGAGAGTTAATTTTTCTCTCTAGTAGTTGTTGTGTTTCAGGTTTGGTATGAAAGGAGTGTCAATAATACATATTGTTTTAGTTGTGCAATGATTATAGTTTTCAAGGACTGTTTTTGCAGCTTCCCGTAGAAGCTGAGAAGAAGCCTGGATGGAAGGATGGAATGGCCCATGGAATTTTCTGTACCGTAGCCATCGTATTCGTGTAGAAATGGGGTTGGCTGGGGAGTGGGTACTCGTGATCGCTCTTCAGCATGGTGCCAATTCATTGGGTGGTGAGAGTGACTTGTGCCATTATTATTGGTTTTTTCCTTTTCTGATACTGTTCTATTAAACTGTCTATATCTCAACCCATGAATTTTTATTTTTTTTTTCCTCTCCCCCCCCTTTTCTCCTTCTTTCCCCTACCCCTCTGGGGAGAAGTGGGGGTGAGCGAGCAGCTGCATGCCTGGGGTTAAACCAGCCTATGTAATTTTTGCAATGTGATAGGTATTTCCCACCACCACCACTCCTCCCCAAGTGAACCCAAACCAAAAAACCAGAAAAATGAAAAACAAACCAAAAAAAACCCTAGAGAATCAGAAATGCCATGTGGCTCACAGAAGAAACTGAGTGTCTCTGGAAGAGCATACTTGCTGAATAAGCAGATTTCAAGTTCTGACTGAAAGTTCTGTTGTTTCTAGCTGTTCTCTATAATTTGCCTTTCAGGATGTTCTGGTGATACCGTGCATTTTTTGTAGTTGAACAAGATCACACTAAACCCCTCATTTCTGCTAAACTTCCTCTCTTAATATTCTTTCATAATTGTCACCTGGGAATATCTAAGTGTTTAGCTAAAAGAGCAACTCTATTAGTTATTGCTATAGGAAAATAGATGTAGTTCTATTTAAGTTGTCACCATTTATACATGCTCTATTAAAGTATATGATTGGTGACATCTAGAATACTGGGGTTTTTTTTTTCCATATTTCAATGCAAACTTCTAAATTTTAAAGCCAAAGAAGCTACCTTGTTTGGATTCAAAGGTCTGTAGATCCTGGGCTTTGAGATCATATTCCTCTTAAGGGGGAGAATTCTGGTTTTGGATGGTATTCAAAATTGTGTGTTTGGGTGGTTGTTTTTTTTTCTTTTTCTTTTTTATAGTATGTATTGTGTAATTAACTTGTATTATGCTCAGTTGTTCTAGCTGGGTTTGTGGAGGCAACACATTGTGATAATTCTAGGGTTATCCTCTGCATAAATGCACTGAGTTGTGCACAGAGCCTTTGATTTAGGCAATGTGCACTTCATGAAAATAGTATCCGATTTTGTACCTGTTTTTATGTTGAGGGAGAGAGGTAACTCTAACAATACATGTCTTGAGAATCCCTTGGGTGAGGGTATTTGATGTAGACCAGGATATTAGTTTCAGGCCTTGGACTTTTTTAGAGTTTCCAAGAATGGTTTAGAAATAAATTCATAGAGGGAAGGGCATTTTCCAAAGATGTCCTTTATCCTTGTCCACCTAAATTTAGGGGAGCACTGAATGTCTGGTAGATGGCAGTGGAATTAAGGCAGAAGTTATCTCTGGCAAGGATTCAAATTACAAAAAACTCAGTTGAAATATTCCTTTTTTGTTTGTTTGTTTGTTTGTTTCACCACTGCTGTGGATTTCATTTTTAACCCAGGAATTAATTCAGACACTGGAAATTTTTATGGACTTATTGCATAGTCACTAAATTCTAAAGAATGATGCAGTGGATAATGAAATAAAATTGTGTTGTTTTTGTATTCATTAGAGAGCACTCCTAGCCACTATCGTTTCGGGTTTCTTCTTTTGCCTATAGATGATCTTGCTTAAGAATTCTTGTTTCACGCTGCCTGACCCGGTGACCTGTCTGAAACTAATCTGATAGCGGTCGGTATCACTGACTTCAAAACAATAATTTAGTCTTCTGAACATTACAGCATGAAGAGCCGTTATAGACCTCATCATTTTACAGGATAAATAGAATTGTATAAGTGCTTAAAGATTCTTTGAAGAGCAGTAAAAAGCATTTTCTATGTTTATCTACAGAGAAGGGAATTGAAATATGGATCCTTAGGGTTAACTTTCTCTCTCTCTCTTACAGTTATCGAGTGCAAATCCTGTGTATGAGAAATTCTATCGACAGGTATGTACATTTTTGTTGAGAGAACAAACTTTTTGTTTTTTAAAGAAAGAATATTTTTTTTTGCTGTAAACTTCAGCATGCCCAACAGTGTGTAAACACAGTTCAAGGAAAATTATTCTGCTTTAAAGTTTATTTCTATAGTAACTAACTTCAGTCTAAGCTATATCAGTATAAATTTAGTATTGGTTGTAAGAAGACTTAATTTGCTGGGGAACTGTCAGGTATGTATGACATATATCACTTTACAGTTATAAGACTGTTAGCTCTTGGAATGGAGTAAATTTTTTGCAAGATGCTGTATTGCTAAGTTCTTTGTTACTTCTCACAAGTGAAGCTGAACTTCCTGTGTCTGTCGTGCAGTTTGTCTTATGTAAGACTTACATCTCTCTCGGAGTTTCCCCAGAGGCTCTTACAGGGCCCTGCAAGGAGCAGAATTTGGTTGGAAGACCACAGAACGGCAAAAGAATGCGTGTAGTTCTTGCAGCTTCACTCAACAGATACAAATCTTTTGACTTCATAAAGTAAAAATAAAATTAATTCCTACAAATACTGCTTTTTTGAAAAATAGCTGTTTCAGCTGTTCTGTAATAGCAATATGTTGTATCCTGTGCATAATATACGTTATTGTACAAACATAGGTATATGAAAACTTTTAAGGAAAAGTAAAGTAAAAGAATGACTGTGTAAAACAATATAAAATATATATATTTTTTTTAATAGAAAGAACTGATGAGTAATTGATGAACCCTGTAAAATGAAAAAAAAAAAACAAACCAGCAAACAAGCGTACAGGAAGTGGTTTTTTTCCTTTATGCAACTGGTAACATTCCTGCCTGTTTTTCCTAAGACAGGATATAGTTTATATGATCTCTTTATTTAGGAACTTCTTTTGGCTGTCAGCATCAGAATGCAAGCTTATCTGCTGGGGAAGAGAGAAAACCAGGATTTCCATCCATGCTTTATTTTTTGGATTGTGCTTAGGGGATTAGTCCCATTATCAAGTGCATAAAACAGCAGTTAAAGTGCATCATCCCGAAAAGTTTGAGCTTTCTATTTTACTTTAACGAGGGTTTTTCTCCACTGCAGGAGAGTAGCAGTTCTGAAATTGCTAAACTAGAAGAGAGGGTTTACCTGAATCTAATTTTGGATGGCCCCTGAAGGTTGAAGGGAGATAGTATCACCCTCACAAAGTTTTCCTTCAGTCTGATGGACAAATCCACTGCATGTCTATCTCTAGGCATTGCATTAAAAGCCTTAGGAGAATTGTGTACTAAGGTGATCGTTATAAGGTCACAAGAAAAGGCAAGGAACTAATTTTTTTGCATGTTACAGGTTTCCTAGCTCAATGTTACTATCACTGTCATGTATCATCTTTGCCACATACCTGTTTCTCTCCTCCTCCTGATCGCAGTTGCTTGACTGCTGAAGAGTGATGCAAAAAGTTGGATAAAGAAACTGAATTTAAGCACAAATGTGATACTAGTTCCTAAGTCACTTGGCATCTTGCATTCATGGGAATATATAGCCTAGTGAAACTGGAGCACTATTTGTTGTCTGGCAGTCTCGGTGGTGTACAGGAATGGGGATTCCTTAAACATGATGTTACTCTTAGCGAAGTTGTGCCAATGGATTTGTTTTCTAGAGGATTAGTTTCCTGACTTGCTCAGCCAAGCTCTTTTGTGCAAGCGTTTCTCCTAAAGAGTAGCTTTCGAATGTACTGTGTCTAAAGACCTTCAGTTGCACTAGATAATTTTTTCCTTCCCTCCCTTAGATAAGGAGATGTCGACTTTCAAAATATAAATGTTGGAAAGACATTTCCCACTTTGTCCTTATGGTGCTGGTAGAGCGTGTTTTTATTCTTTCATACCAGAAGCACTTAACAATGTTCCATGCAACTTCAGAATAAATTTATTATCTGAAATAGCTTTTATGCACTTCCAGTCACAAACCTAAACTAATTCGTCTGGCATAACGCATGTTGTGAAATGGGTATAAATCCTGGGCTTCCTACAATGCGATTGAAATATGAAACTTTCAATAGGGACGCTTCTTTCAAATAGAAGTTTCTCTGTTTAATGTTTTCTAGACTGACCCTCAAAACAGGCTGAGGTTAAAGGATAAATTTAAATATGTGTGATAAAGTAGTAGCAAATTACTTAATCGTGTGATGCTGTGTGGCTGGTAAGTAGTATGATTGAGCTGCTGCTGAATTCTTGATGAACCCTGCGTTGCAGTGCTTTTCACTGTTACCTTGTGACCTCGTGACATCAGATGTACGTTTTTAACTTTTAATCATTTCTGGCTCTACAAAAGACAACTTGCAGTAAGAGTTGTTGGCTAATACAGCTTTTTGCACATCAGAGAAAAAGCTCTACCAAGTTGGTGTGTAACTGACAAATACCCACGATCTTCTTGGTGTGATAGTTGATCATAAGCCAATATTCTGCACTGATTTAATGCTTAGTAAGTACCTTGATCCCAGCATGCAAGACTGAGTAATTTGTAAAGAATTTGAAATCAGGCCTTTTAAAAAAAATAATTACTAAACTTTAGGGAATCAGTTGCACAAAAAGAAACTGTGTCCATATTGGTTTAAATAAGAATGCTGCTTAAATTCCCTTCAAGTCACCTTCCTCTGGGTTGGAGGTGAGGAAATGAAAAATAAACAGAGCTGGTAAGTGTGTTGCTTTGACTTTCACTAAAGAGTGGGAAAGTCCTAGGCTGGAAGTTTTCTGAGTGGGTGCCAAGATTCCTGTGCTGATGTGTAAGGTCAGCTCCAGGAACTGAAAAGGGCATTTGATGCAGCGTCTCGGCAACTTTTTGCCTGTAATATGAACAGCGCTGTCATACAGACTGAATTAAACATTTTAAAAATCTGAGAAGCAGACTAATTACAAGGCTGTAGTGTTTGTGATTTTTATTGCTCTGACCAGGGAATCCTCAATTAGAGGAAACAACCTCTCCTAATTAAAATCATATTAGTTACCTTGATAATAAAAGGTGTTTTCACTTCTATATGAAGTGATGCTTTGGGGATTGTTTTCAGAGGTTTTTTTTGTTCACTTTTAGAAGCAGGAGTGTCTACAGACAACCTTCATACACTGCAGCGTGCTTTCCAAATGAATTCTCTGCAGTCTTTCTCTAGCGAGCTCTAAGCCCATCCTTGGGAGCTGTTTGCTTTCAGCACCTCGTGTGTGCTGCACCTGTGGGCTTGGAACCTTGGTCTTATGTTCCAAACTAAATATTGAACACAGTCTTTGTTTCAACACAAAGCTGTGAGACTGTAAATGATGTGATGCATCATTGTCAAGTGTTTCGCTGTATATTTCCAAACTTTCTGTTCTCCCTGAAGCACTGATTTTCATGAGGCATTCTCCAGCTATTTTGAAGTCAGCCATGATGACTCAGTGTTCAGCAGGTGCTCAAAAAGCATTTATCTTCAAAAGGGGGTACTGGGAAATCTAATGCTAGTATCAAGTTATTTTTTTTCTGTGCATGTACTTCAGTTTTCCATGCGTGCTCATCTATTTGTAGGATTTCAGTTCTAGTTCTCTGCCTCTTTCTCTCCAGGAAGTGTGGAAAGAAAGTGACCTCTGTTGCCTCTTTCCTATCCTTTGAATTATTTATCATGTCTCAAATTCTTCAGAGTTTCAGGGCATCTCAGCTGATCATGGATGGGAAGAGCTTGCTTTTGAAGATAGTATTGTATAACTTCTATAAAATAAAAGCTATTATTTGATATCTAGAGCTTGTAGGACCTGTACAGCTACCTGTTTGATGTAGTAAGCCTGAAGGTTTGAATTAACAAAAGGACTAAGGGTATTTTCATTCCATTCTGTGGCCTTTTTAGGCATTGCTTTGATTTAGGCTCTCAAAGACTTGCAGCTTTTCCTCTGTTTCCCTTGTCCTCATGTACGTGGTGTAAGTTTTACTGCTTGCTTCTTCCATTTGAAGGTATAGGTGAGGCACTGTTTTCATTTAGGAACTTGAATAACCATCTATTTTAACATATTGATCCAGGGAGAAGTCCATGCTGGTTGATATTCTGCCAAAAGTGTCACCAACTTCTTCATTGTGTAAATAAGTTTCACTTTAGGGAGTGTTTCCTTCTTCTAGGGTAGTAAAGGTGTCTTCAACCAGAGCTTTCTTTTTCAGACCATCTCTTGGGAGATCTGGATTTCCTTCCTCGCTTCTGCCCCAAACTGGGTCAAACTGGGTCTAGGCAGAGTTCTTATTCTGTCTGTGTCTTACGCTATTATCCACATCTGTCAGTTATGAATTGTTTTTCTGGAACGTTGTAAAACATATTAGAGTGTGAAAGTTGCTTAGATATATAGGCATGATATATCTTCAGTTTGGCAGTATTAGCTTAAGATACCAACTTCCAAAGTCTGCCTGTTAATACCAAATCTGGAGCAGCTAGTTAAAAATGTCTTCTAGTGTAACACTTTTAATGAAAGGGAGTTCTTTTTTTAAAAAAAGTCAGAAGATTGTTCTCAAAGTGACCATGTTAACTTGAGCATTCTTCTTTCCTATCTTTCTGAGAGCCCGTGTAAAGGTATTGCATCAATTCAAAAGCTGGTTTGTCATCTGAGGTTTTTTTCTCCCCCCAGGTTGATTCTGCTAATGCGGGAAGAGTGTTAGCTTCTGATGCAGCTGTTTTCTTGAAAAAGTCTGGATTGACAGATTTGGTACTTGGAAAGGTATTTAATGACAATTACTTAATTAGCATGTCTCTTGCTTCAGTACACAGTATCCTGTGTAAATTAAAATACTTAGTGGTACTACAGGATACGTGATCTTCCCTAATGTTCTTCAGTTGTGCCATCCAATAGTTTCCTACTTCAGCATCCTTGCTTATTCTACTATATATGTAGCTTATGGTCTGAATTAAAACAATATGTAAATTTTTCACCATAAATAAGTGCTATCATGAAGTTAAGACCTGGACTGTCATCCAAGTTATTGTTAAATGGAGTGAGAACGTGCCAGTTTCCTCTCATTATTGTGAAACGCTTATTGTCTATTATTTTTTATGTTTTAGATTTGGGACTTAGCTGATACTGATGGCAAAGGTATCCTGAATAAACAGGTATGATTATTTATATGATGTATGAAGTTACTCAAACTGTTAGCAAGCCTTGAACTAAGATGCAAGTTAAGATTTCTGGTTCAGGAAAGCAGTTTTTCTACCTGTGTGTTGCTGTTTGGTTTGAACTACAGTTACTTAAACAACAGCCTGTGCAGAACTTGCTGCTTCATCCCACGGTAGGAAAAGGAGGAGCTTGTAGCATCTACCAAACAATTTATTACTTGCTTTTTGGTGTTTTGTTTTTTTTTTTTTTTCCTCAGACTTCTTTTGGTCTGTTTTTCTCATGTGCTGTATCTTTCTTTTCTCTCCCTCCATCTACTGCCACCTTTGGGATCAACTAGGTTCCTCCAAGAGTAACTGTAATTGCTACTTTAATTTTTCACTGCTCTGGGACAGCAGAACTGAGTGCTGAGAACTGGCCTCACTAACCAGGAAGTTACTAAATGCTTGGAACCAGTAATTACAAACTTCGCCTCACTGGAGGAATTCAGCAGTTGCTGACTGCTGCTTTCTCTCACTTTGTGACCCCTTTGAGGCTATTGGAAATCCTCTGTATATATAGCAATATTAGAAAAGCTCTTAATTCTTCTGAAACTTGAGTATTTTCATATAATAAATCCTTTAAAATTTCATTTTTCCTGTAGGAATTTTTTGTGGCTTTACGACTTGTAGCATGTGCACAGAATGGATTGGATGTTTCCCTGAGTAGCCTTAATTTGCCTGTTCCTCCACCAAGATTTGTAAGATTTCTCTTTTAATTTAACGTATCAGCTCATTAATTAAGAACTGCTTTTAAGTAAGCAATTAGAAAGGGTTGGTATAAATACCAAATGCTTCTGAAAGTGATGTTGTAGGGCAATAGAGCCCTACAATAGGGGGAAATAAAGCAATGTGGAATAAGAATCTACATGTTCTATTGGGGGTTTGAATATATATTCAAATTATATACAATTTTATATGATATTTGTTCTATTAGCGATGTCCTTAACAGAAGAAACGTTTTAAATTTCTTATTCTAAATTTTGGTATCCTTAACTAAGGTTGGAATGACTAAAATGCAGTCTGGCTTTGAGAAGGAGCACCTTCTCAAATAAGGGAGTGGTTTTGCAAGGTCATAACCATGTCTTTGTTAATGTGGGTTTTTTCCTGTTTTTCTTTAGACTGATACTAATAGTCCTTTGCTGCTCAGTGGAACAGCATCAAGTGATGTACCATGGGCTGTTAAGGTAAGTTTAAGATGAGGCTGTTGCCTAGAACTATGATGTGGTTTGCAAGAAAACATAAGCCTATTTGAGAAAAATACAGTGCTGCTGGTAGCTATAGATTATAAAATATGATAAATCACCATTCATTTCAAATGTATAATTGGGCTAGTAGACCTAATTTGATGAAATCACTAGTTCCTTGGGAAATCTCTTTGTATTTGGAAATTTGATTTACTGGGAATAGTTACCTGAAGCCATGAAAGTAATTGAAGAATAAATCTCACTGGGTTTTGGATGAGTCTCTAGCTGACTTAGAAATAATATCTGTTTCATATCTTCTTTTAAGCATCAGGAACAGCAATCTGTGTTTCCAACTAACTTAAAAAAAAGTTAATACTTTTGAAAGAACTACTGCTGCTTAGACTACAAGTGTGACTGTTTCCATAAGTAATATTTGATTTCTGTCCCTTCAGCTGGAAGACAAAGCCAAGTATGATGCTATTTTTGACAGCCTAAATCCTGTGAATGGATTGTTGTCAGGTGATAAAGTGAAACCTGTACTCCTTAACTCAAAACTGCCAGTGGATATCTTAGGACGAGTAAGAATATCTTTCTACTTAATAATTAATTTACAAACACACTTAGCAATATCTGTTTTTCAAATTGCAGATTTGTAGTAATAAACCTAACTGTTAAATACTGTCTAATGGAGTGGCCACATGTGCAATTCCTAAAGTGTTAAAAAGAAGCCAAAAAAATGTGTAATTCCTAAAGTGTTAAAAAGAAGCCAAAAACGAAAAAAAAACCCCATTCTTTTGCTATTTTGATAGATTGACTCTTAACACGATGTGTGAGTTGAAAAAAAAACATTCCTTTGCTATTTTGGTAGATTGACTCTTAACACGATGTGTGAGTTGTGTGTACTCTTTAACACTTGGTTTAGGGCAGGGTGGCATTAATTTGCTCTGTCTTCAACTTAAGAATATCTCTTCTTCTGTATGGTTTATATGAATATATGTTGCTCACTGAAAACTAATGCTGTTAATCTTAATAGAACCTGGGATATGGTGGAGGGAGGCTGTTCTCACGTTTGTTTTTAATGAGTTTTTAAACAGAAGCTGCTGCAGTTTAGGCAAATATCCCTATATTCTGCTTTTTTATTGGCAGGTGTGGGAATTGAGTGATATTGACCGGGATGGAATGTTGGATCGAGATGAGTTTGCAGTCGTAAGTATCTTCTGCCACTTGGGATTTTGAAAGCCTAATGGCAGAGGTTTGAAATAGTCAAAAATTAATACAAAATTAATCTCTTTGTGTTGTTCATTTATTGCCTTTATTCAGAGACCTTAATCAAGTTTTAATACTAGTTAATGTTCCTGTCAGTTTATTGGATGTCTCTCAGAGCAGTAACTTTCTTTTGTGGGCTAAATGGACCATTAAAAGCTTATACCTGAGGATTATCACTGAATGAGTTTTACCTTAACCTTCAGTGTTTATAGTACTTGAATGCCTCAAGATACCTTTGATTTCAAAGGAATTAATGTTTCAATTTGTCAAAAGATTGTAGCAAGTTAGAATTTTAATACTATTAATGCTAGGACTGATGAAATAATGTAAGAAACAGTAAATAAATTTGACTTCCCCCAAGAGATGGCAAGTGAGAAGAGAGAGCTTTTGAAGACTCTGTAAGTCTTGAATGTGACAGTAACCATGCGTCTGCTTTCGAAGACTCTAAGTCTTGAATGTGACAGTAACCATGCGTCAAATTTTCCTCAAAACTTTCAGCTTGTTTTTGCATGTAAGTGAATTGGAGATGAAGGAATTATGCATTCACTCTAGAGGAGAGGGTTTCATTTTATGTAGAGAAATAGCAAAACTATCGTAAAACGCTTGGAAAAGCTAAGAAGATATCTTAACTACATTCTGTGTTGCAAGAATCTTGAAAAAGTAGTGTTGAAAAATCTTGAAAAAGTTCTGCCCTCAGGTGGGACTAAAGCCAACTTCTAGAAAATAAACTTTTGCTCATCATTTCAGAATCAAAATTTAAAAATACCTGTTTAATTGTCAAGAATTGATGTTAAGAACAATGCTAAAACCTTACATTGTTTTTCCATAATATAAATATGATGTGTTTACCTTTTTCTGCTGTCACGTGTATTTTTTATAAAGGATAAAAGTGTAAAAATTGCTTCCTTGAATATTTTCTAGTCATCTTCAGGCACCTATAAGCTTCAGTGTCTTTTGAAACCAATTCCTTTAAGACCCTTGTAGTTAACTGTTACAGCATAAACACCAGAAATCAAATACAGTAATTCTTCAGACTTTTAGCTTTGAGATCAGAGGATTGATATTCACTAGGGAAATGTTTGAGATAAATTAAATTATTAATTTGTAAAGCAATATAAACCTTCTTTAAGATGTAGCTCTGTGTCTTGAACAACAGTCATAAAATTATTAAAATGTACAGCTACAACAAAAGAATAGTCGCTAAGTGGAGAGATTCCTGGAAAAATTATTGTAATGTATTTGCTAAGTGTTTGAAGTATTCTTTCAAATAAAATTCCACAAGTGGTAATAATTAGGAGAATGACTTTAATGTTCTAAAAGATACTGAGCTTCACTTGCTAAGCACTGAACCTCAAAAGTAGTAGTGATAAGCTGCAGTTCAGGTAAGGGGGCTTATAAAAGAGAAATGTAATGAAAAAGTGCTACAAACTTATTTCTTAAATAATTATTTAACTTATATGTATATTTATTTCTTACATATTTACATCCACACACCTTGTTTTCTTGTTCAGGCCATGTTTTTGGTGTACTGTGCTTTGGAGAAAGAACCAGTGCCAATGTCCTTGCCTGCAGCTTTGGTGCCACCATCCAAGAGAAAACCTGTTAGTGTTCCAGGAGCAATGCCATTAATTCCATCTTCAACATCTACCAAAGACTCTCATCAGTCCTTGCCACCTGTAGGCATTTTAGCTGCCAAAACACCATTAACACAGGTATAATTCTGAAGTTACTTGGGGTTAGAGGATCTCTGCTCTTAATGCTGTGCTTTGGAGACTGCCTGTATGAGGAATCTTGATACAGGTTTTTAGTTTCCTTCTTGCCCTGGTGGATTTGAGGAGTTGTATGTGTGCACACGCATGCAATTTGAAGAAGACATTAATGGAAATCAAAGAGATAAATGCAAGCAATGGGAAAAGGAGACAAAAGGTCTGGCATATCCAGCTAAACACACAAGATTTGGCATTTGTTCCAAATGTGATTCTTAAGAAGCTTGATGTCTCCCATCCACCCCAATCATCTTATTTAATCCTAGTCATTTTAGAATCCAGAAAAATATCTTTCCAAGTAGATTATAACTTATTTGTTCAATTCAAAGCAAGAAAAAAAATTGAGAAGGGGATCTAAGATGAGAACTGTAGTACTTAATGCAGGAGATCCTGCCTGGGCACTTGAGTACCCATATTTGAGTCATCAGTAAGAAACAGGCTCCTTTATTCTGGAGGTGCCAAGGTTTTCATCTGGCAATTTACTTGACTGATGGTACATCTTGCTGTTTGTATTACAAAGCAGTGCCATTCTGGATGAGTGCTCCAGTGTCTGTTTTGTGTACAGCATCATTTGGGACTCAGCTGTTAAGTGCCCTTGTATGCTGAAATTAATTAGCGTTCATAAGCATGCACCTGAAGCCATTTTCACTCAAAAAAACCCCCAAACGTCTTCACAGTTGCTTAATGGAAAAATTGCTGAAGTAAGATAAGTGTCTCTAATTCCCATCTTTACCTTGATCAGAGGTAAATTCTGCAATTTAGAACATTTAGAACATGACAACTATTAACAGTCTGAACTTGAGCAGTTCTTCAGTCTCTCTGGCTGAAGCTCTTCAGCTGTGTAAAGAGGAATAAAATTGGTAGAGCAGGACTGTGCCAGGCACCTGTATCTCTGTATATAAATCTGTGCTGTAGTCCTTGAATTATGTAACTCTGAAAGTAACTACCTGAAAACAGAACTACCTATATCTTAGCATTGTGGGTTTTGTTGTTTTATTTTTCCTTCCCTTCTATCCCCACCACCTCTTCAGTGGGTTGTGTCACCTGCAGACAAAATTAAGTACGATGAGATCTTTGTGAAAACTGACAAGGACATGGATGGATTTGTGTCAGGTGTGGAAGCCAGAGAACTATTCTTGAAGACAGGACTGCCTTCTGCTCTCCTTGCACATATCTGGTAGGGGTTTTTTCATGACAGCTGTTTAGATGGTGGCATGGTTCTCGCTCCTTCCTACCTCTTTTAATGAAAAGTGTTATGTTGAGGTTTCTGGAAAGTGAAAGCTGGTTTTGGTACAGAATAGCACGGCCTCTGTACAAGCACTGCTAATTTATTTGTTTCTACTTTTGGTCAGAAATGGGAGAAAACAGGCTTATGCTATGTAGATCTAGGGGGACAGTTACAGCACCTGAACACAGATTGTTAGAAACAAATACTGCCCTTCAGCTAAACCCCTGTTTTTAGGACATCATAGTGTTGCTGTGTATCTAAACACTGATACTATCCATATACTGGTAAAGGGAATGATCTGTATAAAATTCTGAGCTTGCAAGACTTATGGCCCATCTCACTCTACAACTTAAATTTGTCTTTTATTAGAGCTAGTAGTGACACCCACTGCTCTTTTAATTCTTTCCCTACTGTAAGCTATTGTGGGGCACTCTAGTAGGAAAAACTTCCCTCCCCTGCTCCCCCTGCCAAGGTATGATTGACACAAGCTCTACCTTGGGAAATCAGATAAACTTGTGTTGGCTGTGAAAAGTTCTTTAATATAGAAGGAACTTCAGTTACAGATGCTCAGGTGGTGTTAGTGACTCATAGCCCTGATTCTGCCTTTCACCAGAACTTACTGTAACAGAGCTGTGGACCTTGGCATGCAACCTTGATGGTTGGACTAGATGATCTTAAAGGTCCCTTCCAACCTAGACAATTGTATGATTCTATGCAAAGAGAAAGTGGTTGTGTATGTTTGAGTAATGTTTTGTATTTATTATTGTGCCTTACTTCTATATTGCATTTTTTTAGAAGAGGAGATATACACTAGGAATTTTCACGTTTTTAAACGACAGCAAGTATAATAAACAGGATTGTACTTGCAGAACTGAGGGTTTGATTTATTTCACATGCATCTCTGTGCAGGGCTCTCTGTGACACAAAGGACTGCGGAAAGCTTTCAAAGGAACAGTTTGCTTTGGCTTTCTATTTAATTAATCAGAAGTTAACAAAGGGCATTGATCCACCTCAGGCTCTGACTCCAGAGATGATTCCACCTTCAGACAGGGGTGTCAGTCTACAGAAGGTAAGGATGTATTTGGCATTTTTGGTGTAAAACTCAAAGAAAGAACGATAGTTTCAAAGGCTATGCAAGAAACACCTGAAGTACTGGCATACCTTAAATTTATCATAGTATCAGGAAGAAAACAAGTCTTAAGTGCAAAGAATTGACAAGTATTGTTCCATTCATGTTTCAAAATGAAGCTGTCATTTATTATGCCTGCCAACCAAGCAGAGAGATCTTATGTTGAGAAAGCATTCTTTCCTATTTTGAAAGAATAATCCTTTTACTGGCTGTTTGAAGAAATTTTAGTTTGCACTTGAAATAATGTGCACAAGTTCAATGTTTTTCTCCTGATGTGTTCACAGTTACCTTTTTTTACATTTCATTTTTAAGAAGTCTGGAAACAATGTGAACTGAATAAAGTTCAGAATTATATATTTAAGGTTTTAAAAGTGGTCTTCCATTTTATACTTCACAGATAGTTTAAATGTCTTCATAGTCTGTTGATTGCCGTCTATCTTTATCCAGCAGTAGACTATACTGCAGCAGTTCAAGTTCTATTTGCCAGGATGGTAGAGCTCATCACAAATCCTTACTTGTTTTACGCATCATGAAGTCTGATGTGGGTTACCTTTTCTTGGTTGTGCAAAACATTGACCTAATTCTACAATTTTCTTAAACAGAATGAAAAATTTGCACCTGAAAAAATGAAACTCAAAATTTGGCACTGCTTTTGAGTTTCTGTAACTGATATCTAATTTCTTTTTACATTCTGTTCTTAAAAAGTAATGGCTTTATTTGCAACTCTACTAATCTTTTTTTGTATGTTTGCTTTCCTTTCTATGTCTCTTTTCTAGTTTGGACTGTTTTTTCCATTCTGCACCACTCTGCTTTTCATCCTTATTATTCTGTCAGTTTGTTAACTCTGCTTTCTCAAGGTTAGAGAATCTTTGCTTTTCTAATATTTACTGTCTGTTAGTTTAATAATGAACATCCTTCTAAGACTTACATAATCATTGAAATATCACAGCACTTCCCTGAGTCTCACAGTTTTGACTTACTGCTGATTTCCAGTGTTGTTCATCTAGAAGAACCCCAAGGTTCTTCCTTGAATCCAGACCTCTGTGGCTGTTACCTGTTAGTGCTGCTTAAACTTAAAAGAGAAAATGCAATGTCTTGTCCTTGCAGTTGCTGGGGAAGTGGTGACATGGCCTGGTAGTAGTAACCCAATATGACAATTGATGTCATTAGGAGTATTAACCATGGTTTTACTGCTTAAACTGCAGAAAATGTATTCATCAGAACACATTAGGTGGGATTGGTGGTGTTACTGCTGTTCTATGTGTATAAAGTGTTTTTATAGAACTCCCAGAGACATCAGTGTGATTTTTTTTTTTTTTTTTCATTATTAACATAAGCAATAAGAGTAAAAATGTTGTGAAAGAAAGTAAGTTAACTTTTAGTTAGTTCTGTAAATCCCTACCAAGAATTTGTTGCACTAGATTGTCCTGAACCTTCAGCTCATTTTGAGCTTTTTCGAAAGAGATGTTGTCTTGTTGATACGAGAGAACCTGTTTGGCCAAGATTATTGCTCAAGCATTCAATCCAAAGGACAAGAGCAGTAAGCAGAAATTGGCTTTTTGCTGGTTTTCTTGAGGTGGCGTGGCTTACGTTGTAAGAAACAAACAAAAAAAACCCAACCCAAAACATAGACTTCATCTTCTGAATTGACCAATGTAAAGGCAGTAGTAGAAATATCAAGAAGTGTAATCATTATGATTTTAAAGTAGGTAAAGTGAACTTGTGTCCTTCTTGGTAGACATTCAGAACGTGTATGTATGTATGTTGCTGTTACCTAATGCTTGGTTTCCTTACAGAGTGTTATTACCACAGTAGTGTAACCCTTATTTTAATTTTGAGCCTTGAATGCAGACCCCATGAACGTGAGGCAGCAGCAGCCTAGTATTTGTTGCTGTGTTTCCTTACCCAGAGCTCTTTGTAGTCACTGAATGGCACTTGCGTTACCAGCCATGAAACTTAAACTTACATGCAAGTTCCTCTTGAAGAATTTTGACAGGAATTTACTTTTATTACAATTTTGAGTTTAAAAACTTGAAGTGGTGTTTGCATGCACGTTGCAGTGTTGTAAATAGCAGCAAATAGTTCTAACTTTTGTCTTTAACTTGTATATTGAAACTAAAAATATTGGCTTTTATGTTGTTTCTCCTCACGAGTTCTGAACAATTGATAATAAGATTGAACTATATTTTGTTCAAGTTTGATGCTGGCGTTAGCGTGTAGAATTTCTTTAACTGATGAGAGAAAGAAGCTTGGAAAGAATTTGTTCTTGTAGCTTATTAGCTCCATGTTTTCCTTCTGTCCCCTTCCTAGGAGAAATAAAAACTTTCTCATGGGACCATCATGAGCAGCTCCACAAAATTCCTGTGTAATTCCTTTAGAACCAGATTGAACCTCATAGCTGTTTTGCCCATTTGAGAAGCTGTACGCTAACCAGTTTAAGGGTAGCTGTGTGGGTGTGGTTTTTATTCTCAATTTAGGCCATTTATTCTAGCAAAATATGCATCAATAATCTGTAGTGCTGCTTAATAATATTCTCTGCCACAGTGTGCTCAGATTTACTGTTTAGGTCTTCTCATGGCTCCTGGTTTGTTTTGGTTTTTTTCCCAGAGTATGAGCTTGAATAAACACGTAGTTAATAGCATCTTGATTTATCTTTAGCATTTAAAGACTCTTGTGTTATTTTGGGAGTATCACTTGCCTTTTTTAATTCTATGCATGTACTTTTTCTCTGAACTTTGTGTTTGTCCTGGATGACTTGAAGGACCTGTTGTAATTATAGAAAGTAGTTACAGTGACTGTAGCTTTCTAAACGTGTTGATGGTTGTGATAAGGCACAGTAGAACAATTACAGTGTTTGCTAATTTGTCTTCAGCATTTGTTTTCTAGTCATTTCTGTGTACTTTTTTGAAACAGAAATAATTTGTATTAGAGATGTCTTTTTAATAAGACATGAAATAAATGGGAAGTCATGGATGTAACTCACGTATGGCTTTGTATTATCAAAGTTTCCTTCAGTACTCTGGAGGTTCCTGTTAAACTACCTCAGTATCGCCTAAAGCATTGCAGATAGTGTCTGTACTCTGCAACAGGAGGATCACCAAGGTGAAGAAATACAAATGTAGTAAACAAACCAAACCACTCTTAAGTGAATGCTAGGAAGCCAGCTAAAGGTTAACTGTAAGTTAGATCTCATTTTAGAGCTAGATTATCTTTTGGTATGATCAGATGGCCCTGTGCTTGGTCCTGAAGATGTCTTCAAAAGTGTACAGGAGTCACACTCTGAATTAATAGATGCATTGGATGTATGTTGTGTTTTGTTAATATTGCATCTGGACTATTGGGTTTTTTAAGATTGAAGATTTGAAATACAATGCTACCAGCAGTTGTTACAAGAGGACAGCTCATGCTGTCACAAAATGTAAAGTGGATATAGTTGTTGGACAGCAAAAAACTACAAACTAACAGTGCTTATTTTTATCTTTCAGAGTACTCAAGGACCGAACTCGGTAGCGGACTTTTCTGCAATTAAGGAACTCGATACATTAAACAATGAAATAGTAGACCTGCAGAGGTAGGTAAAGGAGGAATAGTCATAATTGCCTTAGATTCAGTTGTGCTATTTATTGTTTTTTTTTAAAAACAATTTAATGCCTAAGAAAAAACCAGGTGACGGTAGTCTGCTTTGCTAAAATAAATGGTTAGCAGGTCTGTAAATGTCTGTAATGCTGTTTAACACCTAGATGAGCACATTTAATAACAGCAAGACTGCAAAAGGTCTGTCCATCGTGTCCTCTGCATATGTTTCAGGGCACTGCCTATCTTAGCACCCTGAGATGGAAATACTCTCTCTTACGCGTCTTTATTGGCAAATGAGAATGGAGCAGATCTTCAGGATGCTGGAACCATGATATAAATTGATATTAGTTGCCTTTGATTTGTAGAAGGAATTCTAAGGATTTTTTTCTAGTGACAGTAAGGAAGTGAGATAGGAAAGATCAAGAAGTATGTAGGGTAGACAGTGGGGAGAGGGCACTTCTTATATAGACCTCTGCTAGGGTTCTGATGGTGGTAAAGATGGACGTGCTTCTCTTCTATTTGGTAAAATAAACTGTTGCACTTAGAAAAATTGTTGTAATTTGGGATGTGCAGACCCTTGGGTTCAATTAATTATTTCTAAGGTAATTGAGGGGGTGACTTCAAGTGACTAAGAAAATCAAGTTCATATATGTTTTATGGTCATTGTACTCTAAAGACACAGCAGATATTTTTCTTCAGTTATTTTTTTTGGTACTATCATAAATCTACAGAAAATTCTGTTAAGAACAGTTACTGCTACTATTTTATAAGTGAGGGTGATTTGTCATGATGAAATCTGCCTGTATTATTCATGTCACTTGCAGGAATGATTTAATTTGGCAATGTGTCAAAGCACAGTCTGTTTCCTAAATACATCAATGTTTTTTCACTTCAACTGCTTATTCTCCCTCTTATTACTCCCACTGCCTCCTCACTTCGCTCTGTTCTGCCTTCCTCTGTTGTTCTTTAGGTTGTATTAATTCCAATTTTGGACTCTCACATTTATTAACCTGAAATATGATTTACAACCGTGTGTATTTGCAGGTTGTATCTTGGAGGGAAATAAGTTGTTCCCTAGCATGAATTTTTAGATGAAGTTGGTTTTCAGTAGGTGGGCTTGGAGCCCAACATGCAGGCCAGTCTGTTTACGTCATGTTGCCTTTTCTAGCTGTGAGATTTGAAGGAACTATGGCCTTTGGAAAGTCGTTGCTTCCATTTCTTCGGTGGCAAATATACTTGGACAATTATTCAAGAAACATTTGAATGATATTAGATGGTTGAAGATATGGTAGGGGCTCCTACTAGTATGTATGTATTTTTTAGAAAGGGGAAATCGACTTTCAGATATGATTTAGGGGTTCAGAACGGTACCGGATTAACAATCAGAGGCTTAAGCCTGTATTGTCAGACTGAAATATAATAGTAAGAGAATGACTGTCAATGTCATAACACCAGTTGTGGCTTAAGTAATTTTTTTTCTTTTTTCTTTTTTTCAATAAAATTAATTTTTTTATTACTTGGAAATCCTTTAGCCGCTGCAGAAGAGTTATTTTGGTAGCAGAGTAAATGTTACCTTCCCTAAGCACAGGTGGCAATGCTAGGCAACAGATTAATCTTTGTGGGAAATGTAGGAGACTTTTCATCTTTAGCAAATCCATATTTCTGTTAGAAGTGATGAAGTACAATTTCAGTCTTGATAGTTATCGTATAAAAATGTAATTTAAACTTAAGTTGGTTTTGTTCATTATTAAACAAGATACATTGTTCAGCTGTTAAACTCAATAGGTAATAATTCTAGTCCATGATTCCATTCGGAAGTATCCGTAAGAGCTGCATTTCTGAGACCCAGTAACAGAAACTGAATATATTTTTGAAGTGCCCTTAAAAAAAAAAGAAAAGGGGGGGGGGGGGGAGGCAAGAGAGGAAATGCCTCAAAAGAATGACAGTGTCTGGAAAACAGAGGTTGAGCTGAGAATATAGAGGTGGTGTGTTTGTCCCTCAACAGTTTATGTGGGAAAGATTTCTGGTAGCAAATAGCCTTTTAATCTAATTCAATAAGAACAGTGTCAGGAAGATGGAGTTTGAGGATCAGATGAAGAGTAAAATGCAGAACACTTATTAGGGAGGATAATTCCCCTCTGGTAGGGGGGATGATTTGCCTAGGGACGTTGTGGAATCTGCATCATTTTGAGCCTGTCAGCTCTGCTGCCTGTAAGTTCTGTTTCAGTTGCACTATATTTTTAGAAAGCTATTTGAAGCTTTTTTGATCAGCATTGTGGGAGGCTAGACCAGATGTTCTTAATATTCTTTTTTGAGCCACAAAACCTTTTTCTTCCCCGGCAAACCCTGCTTTGCTTTCATGCATTCAAAGCTAACTATGGCCCACAAATGAGTAGAATTGGGGAAGATGTCCCTGCCCAGGGCAGGGAGGGTGGACTTAGATGATCTTTACAGGTCCCTTCTGACCCAAACCATCCTCTGATTTTGTGAATTTCTTTGGGCTTTAGCAATATCTCTAAGCGTGTTAAATACTTGAGCTTACCTTAATATATCTCACCAGAGGTGCCATCCTTCACATATGTTGGACAGCAACAGTTACATTGTCTTGAATATAAATCAGGTTAAAAAAGGACCATAAAGCTGGTAAATTGGTCTCTCAAAAGTAAGGAGACTGCAAAATGACCCCAGACAAAACAGAGCAACCTTTCCCTGCCATACACTTGCATCAAGCCTTTGTTTCAAAGTTTAGAGATCTACAGCTTCTTAGCAAAGTGATGGTATAAATTTTAATGTAGGCTACATTATTTCTTCTAACCTCTGGTTTGGAAGTTACTGAGCTGTTGCAGCTGAAAAGGTTGGGGGGAACAAAGGAGGGAAGAAACTGGGCAAACCCTAGATGTTTTTCTTTTAACATTGCTAAACTGAAGTACTATTATACTAGGTATTCCCAAAATTACAAATGTATGTGAAAATAAGAAATGTTTGGCAGCTGTGAGTGTAGATAATGTTACCAGCTCTGTGAATAGTCATTTGACACTTATTATGGAAAAGAATTATGAGTTTTTTGATTTTGTAACTAAGATAGTTTTAAGTGTTGGCCATCAAGTAGCCTGGCCAGGGTTATTTCATTTTTGTCTTGAATGCCTCTACTCACATGGGGATTCCTTGGTTGTCAGCTATCACAAATATGTGCAATATGCTGGCTCCCATTTATACATTACTCCATTCACAAATTAGTATAAAACTTCTGGATTTACTAAGGTCATTCGATTGTAAATCATTACGTACCTGCATTAGAGAAACCGTCTATTAGTTTGGAGCTTTTTAAAAGTCATTGCTTTTAATTTATTTGATATGAGGTTCTCCTAACCTGACTACTCTTAAAATGCATAGGGGAATTGTATTGCTTTCATAAATGGACTTGAGTTGGTTACAAGTGTCTTTTGTTGGCAACACCACAGTTGATTTTGGGTTGTTCTTTTTAAATTTTTTCCAAGTGCTGATGTGGTAAGGCATTTTATGATCCAGGAAATCTGTCATAACCAATAAATCAATATTGTTACTTGTTTTCTTGGTTCTTTCAGTTGCTGAGCATTCCTACAGGGGCATACCAGATAGTTTGTAAAAGAAATGGAGGCTTTCAGAAGAATTAGTGAATTAAGTAGGTCTGTGTTGTCTTTTTTTTGAAACAAAGACACATTACTGTGGGGGAGGAGGGGATGTGTTATGTGTAGACTACATACACTCAGCTTGTTTTCCTTTGCCTGAGACTGCTTCCTAAGCTTTTCTTGTTCTGCCTGACAATACTTCTTTCACTTGATTTTTTTCCAATTCATTGTTTGTGTTGCGATTTGGCTGGTGTGAGCTGCTTGGGGGTGGGTATTGTATCCTGTTGCTTGCTTAGTGTAGCCCAGATTGCAGAGTTTAGGTACCTGGCTTCTGGTGGAATAAAAGGAAAGCATTCTTCATTTCTGACAGTCTCTTAGACACATCAGAGACATCAGTGTGAAAAGGCTGTACATTTAAAGCTTATATACCTGCCTGCATTTCTCTTTCCTGCTCAGTTTTTATACCTAAGCAGGGAAAATAAGTATTTGTTTACCTAGTCAATTATTCTCTTTTATCTTCAATCAGGAATAATGTGCCTGAATGTTTGCTGTGCTTGATGTGTGTCTGAGGGCTTGAAGGTATTTTTCAGCCTGACTTGTATTTAGATCTGTGGAAATGCCTGACTGAAATTGAGATCCTTTGTTCAGGGGAAGCTACAGAAGGCAAAATCAACAGAACTTGTTTCAACCCTGTGTTGTAGTGCTTTAAATATCGAAGTACAACTACACTACAAATAGTAGTTTATTGAGCCAGAGGAGTGTGCTGTAGCTTTGATGAAAATGGTAAAGATTTTATGATCTTGAAGGTTCACACTTAAAAAAAACAACCAATAGGCCTTGTTTCTCAAAGTCCTTCTTTCCATAGATTTCCTTTTCCTTCCGTGTAAACCTTCCCTTTGGGCACATCCAGCAAGTTGGTCTTTAATGAGATACTGAGATAAATAATAGCACAACATAATCTGTAGTAATTATTTTTCAGAGCAAATGTTTGTGTAAGATCTGTGATATCTGGATGTTTTTATTTTCTGTTGTACATGGTTTTAGCAATAAACAAGTATTCCTCAGCTTGAGTAAAGAGAGCTTACAGTAGACCTGCTTTACTTTGGAGACAGAAATGCTTTCTTCTCTATTAGATAAGAGTAAACAATAAGATTAATAGCTTTAGATTGATTACCAATCTGCTGCTATTAAAATATGAAGTTACCTTAATTTCAGTATGTATTAATAATATAATTTGATAGCTTTTCACTACATTTAATTTGGAAATGTTAGGTATATCATTGTTCAAATTCTAACTTCTAATGCATGTGCTAATGTATTAACAATCTTTATGAAAGTAAATACATGTATATAGAAGACAGTGTTAAAACTGTAAAGCTTAATACCCTTCTGCATCTGTGAAAGGAGAAAAGATTCCATGTACTCTCTAGAGAGAAATGCTCTTACGATATTTTTAACACAGTAACACTTCAGACTTGTGTAGGGTTTTTTTTTTTCCTTTCTTAAAGCTATTGTTACGTCTGACTGCCAAGAATTTATTGATGATAATTCCCCTGTCAACAGTAGTCGCTTTTAAACTTGAATAAATGTCTGTAGAGACAGACTTGATATGACACAGCAAATAGCTCCGTGTGGTGTCTCTGAGCAGACAGTGACTACAGCAAGCAAAGCTGTATTCTTGTGACCGAGCTCACCCACAGATACATCTAAAATCTGATAGGCAAAGTTAATTAATCAGCTAGACTGGCCTGCTGGAAATGTTTTCTACCTGCTCTTAGCATAGGAATTACTGTGTTTGCAGGGGTTAATAGATGGAATCTGATGCAATCCCTCCCACTTTCCCCAGCAGTTTTCATTAGACAAGTGCTCCATAGCAACAGTGAGATCACTGGAGACAGTATTTCATTGATTTCTCCCTCCCGCCCCCTTCCATTTTTGAGCCATTCTTATCACTGAAGTGCAGTTGGGTGAAAAGACGGGCTTTTTTTATGCAGAACACTTATGTGGGCTTCCGTCTTGTAAATAATTTGGAAAGCAGAAATCCCTTCCATCTTCCGTGTTTAATGTTTCACTATGTATTTAAAGAGAGATACAGGCTTAGGGGGCTGGATAACTGTACCTGCTGTAGCTGATGTTCTGAAGTATTCTTGCATTGTTTGCTGGTCTTCTAGGGAAAAGAATAATGTAGAGCAAGACCTGAAGGAGAAAGAAGATACCATCAAGCAGAGGACAAGTGAGGTCCAGGTAAATAAGACACAGAATTATTGTTCAGACACCTGATATTGCACCATGTGGTGCTTTAATGGCAGTGGGATTACCGAGTCTTTAAATCACATCACTTATTTGGTGATGTGATCATCACTACAAAAAGAAAAAAAATTGGTGGCTAAGAAAAAGAATGTACTTTGAAGTGTATTTCCTATATGAATGTGGGTTGGTGTAGATGTGTATATTTATATAAATGTGTGAGCTCCTGGGATATTTAGCCTGCGTGGAGTTTTAAATGAAAAAATATTACAAAAGAATAGGTTTCTTTTTTTGTTTGATTTTTAGCAGGGCTATTTAATGTATAATTTAAACTAAAGGCTCTATAGCACTGCAAATTAATAACCTTAAGTGGCTGAATTAAAAGGGTTTGTATATCGGTCTGCTTCTTAAGAGTCGCAGTAATTACCAGCCTGGGAGGAATGTTGCCTCAAGTTAATTTTGCCTAACATAAGTGAATTTTTAAAATAATCTGTTTGATTTTTATTTAAAAGGCTGACATTGGATGGAAAATTTAAATTTTACAATTGTTGACCAGGGAATAAAAATTACACAGTCAGCATCAGTGTGTAGGGTGCTAACAGTCTAGCCAAGCCCTGGATTAAATGCTGCAAAGCAATATTTCAATTAAATTTTAAGCTGCAAAAGCAGCTGGAGTTGTTGCTCTAAGAAAAAACTTCAGTGTGATATCTGATCATTAACATTTATTTTAGGAAGCTTTGTTATTTCAAATAATATTTATTTGATTAAGAGGAAATAATGCAAAATTTCTGCGTTTTATGTTATGTTGTGCAGAAAAAAAGCCAATGTGTTACAACTCTTTTGAATTTTGTGCTTGGCTATTTAATATCCTTAAAGCCTGCATGATAATTAATAGTCTGACCTTCCAGAAGATAATCAGATGCTGGCCTGTTAGTCACAATGGCAGCCAGCCTCGGCAGCTGCAGGAATGCATGCAGAAGTTGCCCATGGCTGTGATTCTGTCCATGTGTGCCGCGGTCCTTCCCCTCCCCGCCCTGCAGGTTGCCTTTGCACACTGTTAAAGATCCTTCTGGGTATTCCTGGCTTTGCACACAGGATGCTTTTGTTAGTGTGTTCTTGTGAAGGTTGAGTTCTCTGGTGCCTTTGCACAAAAGGTATGTAAAGCTAAATAAAAATCTCACCTTTAATGTTACAGTGTTAGTGTCATCTGCCTATGCTTAGTGTTTGAGACTCAGCAGCACCACAGAATCAATTCAGTCATATCTAGAGCAAGAATGTTGGAAGCAACTGTCTCAGATCCTTAATCTTTTAGTGATCACACAAGCTGTTTGTCCCCTGTTAAATATAGATTTGCAGAGTTCTGTCAGTCTGCAGCGAAGGAACAGTCTATTACTGGCTTGTCAGAAAAATGAGGAACCAGCAGGATCACATAGGATATGGCTGCAGCGTTTATTTAAGCAGGTGGCCCTTTATCTCTGCTCCCTTTCTTGTTCCTGAATGTTGGAGGACCTGCATGTTTCAGGAAACTTTCTAAAACTTCAGACAATAGCAGTGACAGACTAAGCATATCTTTACATCATGCTTTTTTTTTCTTTTTCTTCTGGCTTTATTCTAATGGTGACATTTCTAAAGACAGTGTACAAAATCAGTGTGTTCTTCTCTGCCACCTTGGCTCAAGTGATTTCCATGGCATCACACTCCAGGATTTCTGACACCTAATGGTGACACTTCTAAAGACAGTGTACAAAATCAGTGTGTTCTTCTCTGCCACCTTGGCTCAAGTGATTTCCATGGCATCACACTCCAGGATTTCTGACACCAGAACTACTTCCATGGACACAAATTATAATCTCAAATACAGCCATGGTCTGTGATAGAGTGAACTGTTTTGTATGGGAGGAGGAAAAGAATGACATTATTATTTTTTTTCTAGAAAATAAGTTATATGCTACGTAAATAGCTACTAAAAAGCAAAGAAGAAAAAGAGCTGGAAGGAAAACACAGGGTACTTGTGGGTTTTAATGTGTTTGTTAAAATATTAGCTCTTTACTAGCAAAGATTAAGGGGTATTTTTCCAGTTTCCCTGCTGAGACTGAAATAAGTGGGGACTGTCCTGTCTTTCCCAGCAATTACTGCATGTTCTCTAGAATTTTATTGACATAAAGTCAAGAGGTCTATGTTTTGCTGTTCAATGGGACACTGAAACTTTGTAAAGAAATATTTAGAACAAATGCATGTAACTTCTGAACAAAGCATATTACCTCTTTACATCAATTGGGGGGAAAAAATGTAGCTGCACGTGAGAGCCTGCTTCACAGAAAAGGGAGGGGAAAAAAGTAAAAGGTATTTTGGGACTGTGGCCTTCCAAGTAATCCAGAATATTTCTGGCCTTCTCTTCTAGCCTTTGGATCTCCTTGTTGGTCTAAGTTTTCTTAAAAAGATTTTCTTCCTGAGTATCCCAGTCAGCATTGGATTTTCCCTATTCTTTGTATGTTGCAGGGCACCAAAGCCATTAGAAAGGGAGGTTTTAACTTTTTTGTGCTGTTTCAGGATTAATGTGGATTGTTTGGTGAAGTGTAGACTGGCAAGCCATTAAATCCATTATCTATCTGTGGAAATACACATCTCTAGACTTTCCTTGTCCTGCAGTGCATTAGCCCGTAGAGTTATAATGATCGTAAATCTAATACGAGGATTACTGTTACCATAAAAATGCCAGTTTGTGCCACATCAAAAATGTTATTGGTTTTCATATGGAATCTCATCCAGTGCTTGAATGTGAAGGTGCTGCTTCTCTGCTGAGGATGTTCTTTGAAATTGAAGCTTAATTGAAGCCTGATTTTCTTCATGAAAATGTATCTTTGAGTATTAGCCTCAGTTTTGTGTATTGTATCTACTTTGACCTTTAATTTTGGAGTGGTTATTTAAACATGTTTGGGTTTGGGGGTTTTTTTTGTTCTGTTTTTCCCTTCTTTCTCTTCTGGGAACCATCAGGCTTAGTCAGGTCTGTGCTTCTCTACTGCTGTGCCCAGGACAGACATAAGGATTCAAGGAACAGTAGCAAGAGTGGAGGTGATCTATATTTAACTTGTGTGTATGTGAATTCTTCCTTTTGGTGAAAGGAGACTGAAATCTCTTCAAGCTGTTACATTTTCCCCCATTGCTTGCACTGTCAGCTGATATGTGATTTTTCAAAGCGATGTTAAAAATGAATGGATGAAGAGTGTCCCAATTATCCAAGTCAGTAGCTGCTGTGAAAGCTTTTTGTGTGTGTGCTGGTTTGGCTTTCATAGCTCAGAAATAACGAGTAAAACCAGTAATTCACCTAGTCTGACTGCTGTACATCAGTCATATACCCTTTACTGAACTTCAAATGTGATTTGGGTTTTTTTAGTGTGTTTTGGTTTGATGTTTTTGGGTTTGGGGTTTTTTCTTGTTTTGTTTTGTTTTAATAAAAGCATTGATGCTGTTTCTTTAGGTAGTCTTCCAGTTGTCCTGGGGTTACCTATTTCCCTAGCATCTGACTGCTGCACCATATGCCTTTCTATTTCTAGCTGGCTTTTTTGTCCTGATTATCTGGAGGTGTTAGCACACGTGGATAAACTATCTCCCTCACCAAAAAAGCCTCCAAAAAAAAACCACCCCTAAGAAAGGCCAACAGGAACTTAGCTTAGAGCAGCATGTGAATATATGATCTAATGAGAAATTCAGATCAGCTTGTTTTCTTACCCTCCTTAACTTTTTAATCTCTATTTGATTTTTACTGTTGTTCATGATTCTTCCTTCAGTTGCCATATTTTCTTAGAAAGGCTGCAGTCTTCTCTTTTCATCTAACACTTTTCCTTCTGTATTAATCCCTTTTGATCTCCCTGTATTATCTCTACCTCTTGACTTTGACGATTCTTTCTTCTTCCTGAATTCTTTTCTTGACAATTTTTTTATCTCTGCGGTTTGTTGAAGTACAACCTTTCCTGTTGCTCAGCAATGAACTAATGATGCTACTTAATGTACTTAGAACGTAAGATCCTTGCTGCTGCTTCATAAATTGAAAGATATCATATTGTGGTGTATGGAATGTGCATTTCTTACATGAAAAATATGGTTTTGACTAATTTTTTTTCAGAAGCAGGGGGGCTCTAGAAAGGACTGCATTTGGGTTAATAATGCACTGTTTTGGTTCTTTACTATGTTGATAAAGTAAGTTCCTGGTTTTGGCCTTATGTTTTTGAAGGAAGGAGCAGAATAAAGAATTTCTATTATTCAGGAACTCTGTAAAACATATTGCTTAAACATAAGGAGAGACACAATGTAGCAGCCTGAATAAAGACAACTTCTAAATTAGAAATGAAACCCTAACCTCCCTTTGAGTAAAACAGTTAATCTGTGTTGATGCATGATCTTTAATATTTCAGTGAGGTTCTTCTTACTGAAGAAAAGAGAAAAAGCCAATAACCTGATTATTCTTATATATTAAAAATTGAGAACATTTGCTTGTCTGACATCTATAAATACTAGCTTTTGAAAGAGAATTTGTTGATACTTTGAAATCTGAGTTAGTACTGCTGTTTATGCTGTGGAATTTAGTGGTTAGGAGGATAGAGATGCGAAGCTAATCTGTTTTATTACAGGATCTACAAGATGAAGTAAAGCGGGAGAGCAGTAATCTGCAAAAGCTGCAAGCTCAGAAACAGGAAGCGCAGGAAATCCTTAATGATCTTGATGAGCAGAAGGCCAAGTTGGAAGAGCAACTTAATGATATCAGGCAGAAATGCGTGGAGGAGGCCCATTTGGTAAGGTCTAGTAGCTAAAGCCCTCGACAGAGTAAATGCCTCATTTTGAAGAACTCAGCTTTGCAGCATTACAGTTATTGGGGCAGGAGAAAAAACTATAACAAATAAACAGCCTGAATGTCAAGATTTTGTGTCTGAACGGAGAATAAGAAATATGTCGCTCATTTCACTGACCTCCTAATTTACTATCAATGTGTCAGCAAATATACTGAGATATACTTGCACCCAAGTAAGATTAAATGCAAACAAATAATGTAAAATTATAATGCAATGTAAGTGTAACTAGAAGCACTAATTACTGGGACTGATTTCCTAGTGTTTAAAAAAACAATCATCTTATGGTTATGTGATTTATTTTTTTTCTAATATAGAGCTATAGCATTTCTTTAAGGTCTAAAATGATATTTTCAGTATTGGAAATATCTGCATTGGTCAGCTAGAGTACTATGATCTTATTGAGACCAATAGGGAATTAACCTTTAATTCAGGTCTGATCTATAATCTCTGCAATATCTATGAGGTTTTTACTTTTTCTGTCATAAATAATAGTATTTGGATGTGTTCGGGGATTGTTTGTTGTTTTTTGGAGTTTTTTTTTTATTTGGCTTTGAAATATTTGTTCATGCTTTAGATTGCTATGCTGAAGGCTGAAATAACAAGCCAGGAATCAAAGATTTCAGCGTACGAAGATGAACTGACCAAAGCTCAAGAGGAGCTGAGTCGCCTGCAGCAAGAAACTGCAGAGCTTGAGCATTGCATAGAGACTGGGAAAGCACAGCTGGGACCTCTTCAGCAACATCTGCAGGATTCGCAACAGGAAATCAATTCAGTAAGGCAGTGTGACAGATGACAAAAAATAAAGTTAACTGACAGCCTTTAGTGTGGTTTTCTTAAGGGAAAGGTGGTGTTTTCTCTTTTATTTTTTTTTTTTCCACTGTTTGCTTATGTCTGCAGTCGCTCACACGTGTTTTGTGCTAGTAGTTGTGAGGATTATTAGAGGCTGACTCAAGTCACTCAAAATACTTCATGATTTTTCTCAAAGTTTCGTTAATAAAAAGGGATTAATTTATTATGCTTTAAAAATATATATCTTAATGGAATGAATGAAAACTAGATAATGATATTTAAATTCTCTATGTCCAGTAGCTATTTAAGGTTTCTTGCTCAGCCATGGCCTGGGGCATGTTCTCACTTAATCTTTAATTAATGAGTAGACAGTGTAAAACTGCTAACATTTACTTAGTGCATTGTTGAAGGGGGATAGTAAGGTGAGTCAAGGGATAAATTGGATTGAGAGTAGATACTGAGAAGCAAAGAGATGGCTGCGCTGATTTTTACACTCAGAACTGTGCTTTGAAGTGTCTGCTGTTAAGTTAAAGCAACACTTTCAGCTCCTCTCTTTAATCGGTGATTTATTATTACTTCAGTGATGCTTTACTTTGCACACCTTTCTTCATCATTCTTCTTCTTCTCTGACTTGCCAGCTGTTCTTATACATGAGTCATATCATTATCAAGTTAAAAACAAAACAAAAAGTCTTCCTGTTAATTTTGAACCGTAGAAATGGCTGACTCTTGGTCGCTTCACACAATTCACATCTGTAACTTGTTAACAGTTTGGGTTTTTTTTCTGAAGACTTTCACTACTAGTGTTCATGCAAGAACACTTTCTTTTGTTGAAGAGCCTTGTAACATTCATAATTTTTAAATCTGGCTTTGGGGTTTACAAACTGAGTAGTGAGCAAATGGATTTTCCATTGTTTCATCAGAAGTAGAGACGGTTGTGCTATTTCAATATTATCATATTAGCAAGAGGTACTTGGAATGAACAGATTTGAGGCCAATTCATATAAGTGGCTATGCTTGACTGTTCTACAAACATATTTTTCTTATAGGTTTTATATCACTACTCCTGATTATACTGCTCTTGGCTCACAAGTAATGAACAATAGGTGCTTTAGGCAAGATTATCTAATGGTTGGTCTGAGGTCAGTGTATTTGAAAGACACCCGGTGTTCTCTTTCCTGCCACACAACTCATGATGTGGGAGGCAATGAAAACTCAATTAGGTGACTGACCTACCAGAAGTCAGTGGGATTTAGACACCTAAGTATCTGAACTATGTTCATGCTTCTGCATAATCTGCCAAATCCAATAATTCCTTCATAACTGGCAGGTTGGGTGTAAATGTTTGCTTTGAGGCACTGCATTAAGCATATTGCAGAAATAATAACCTGTGGATGTGAACTGTCTGCTTAAGAAGATTCATTGTGAATTTTGTAGACTTCAGAAACTGTGTGTGAGAAAATAATGAATTTATACCTTTCTTCCTTGGAAGATGAGAATTCCTATAAAGCAGCCTTTTTCATTTAGAGCTTAAAGAAATTGCAATAATTGCAAAATGCATAATTAAAAAAAAAAAGAACAAAACCCAACCACCACCATCAAAACCTGCCCACAATCAAACAACAAAATCAACTAACCAAAAAAAAAAAAAAACCCAAACCCTGAAGGCTTCACAACTGTTTGTATGAGTTTGAGTAGAAAAAAAAAAGTCTTGATGTTGCCAGTGGTGCAGTCTGCTTCCTTGGCAGGAGAAGGTTCCTGGGTCTGCCCTTCAAATGCGTTGTATCTCTTCTAAATCAGAGTTGTGCTTATCTCTCAAATTTCACTCTCTGATTAAAAGAATGTGGGATTTATTATATTTCCTTTTGAAAATGCGAGCTGCTTCTGTGTACCGCCATACTGACGCGTATACATTACTTCTCTTTACAGGTGCAGACAAAACTTCTTGAGCTGAAAGAATTGGAAAATAACCAAATTAGTTGGCGCTCTCAGCCACATAATACACTTGTTAATGGAACTGTGGATCATTCTAGTCTGAGCAACAGCAGCAGTGAAACTGCTAACCTTAATGAGAACGCCGAAAGGGAAAGTATAGCAGAAGATGAACAAATTAACAGCGTGTCTCCAGTGAGTGGTGTTTTGCCTGCTTGATCATGATGCAATGCAGCTGTGAAGTTGGAATAAGTTAAGAATGTATCAAGATTGATTATGTTTTTAAACACTTGCAGAAATGAAATTTCAGGGTGTTATTCTGAGGGACTATGTTTCAGCAGTCTGAAAGTTGGTAAAGCAGAAAAGGAGGCAATTTTAGCTTGGCTGGAAAGTGGCAATAAATTTTTTTTTTCTGTATTTGTTTCCAAAGCAAAATATCATAAATTGAATAGTAAATTAACATTAAAGGAGAGCAGCTGTCTCCAGTTAGTGCAACAAGAATGAAATAAGGAACAGTACAGCAAATCTAAAGCTCTCTTTGTTAAACGTTCTTCCTTATTTCTCAGTAGGTTCTTGATTGATTTGGTTTTTTTCAAAACTTTCACAGGGTTTATGGAACACTTCAGTATGTTCTGTAATAAATATGAACCTCTTGATGTATCCTTTAGAATATTTTTTTAGCTCTTTAATACTTAAAATTATATTGCATGGTCTTCTATTCACTTACGGAGAATTGCTTTTATCCTTATGTAGATAAGAAATAGTCCTGAAACAACAGCCTCTGTTGTGGAAGAAGAGAAAGAGACCCCAGCTGCAGCTATTACCAAAAAAGTGAGTTTGTTCAGGAAAAAGTAAATTTAAAAATTCTGATTAAACTGTTCCAGGCTTGCATCATGGTCATAAAAAACAGAGAAATAAAGTTGTTGCTTCATACGGGTGTTATTTAGAATGTGATATCATGAAAGCATTTCATATCATATAGCAGGCAGGCTGTTGTTGGGAAATATTTTGGATCTCCATTGATGAATTATGTAGAATTCTAGTTGGGTCCATTTTTTTCCAGCTTTAAAAAGCTACTAAGTGGTAATGCAAGATGACACAAGTGTTTTCTGTCCTGCATGTCTTAAAAATTTATTACCTTCTTTTATTTCTTTTGCATTTCTCAGGAAGATCCATTTGATGCTGAATCTCATCCATTGCCTGATCTAGTTTCTGAAGCCAGCTTAGAGTTCTTCCAGTCTGACCCTTTTGTTGGCAGTAAGTAAACCTTTCTCTCTAAGTTTCTGCAGATTTGCAGAAACAGGTCTTGTATGAACACAGCTCAGACGAGTCTTCACCTTGGAACTGCTCTTTATAGAATAAATGTGAAGGTGTTTGAGTGACAGGAGTGTGGAGCCAATAGCTTAACAAAAATAGAAATGAGAGTTCCAGGGTTTTTCTCCTTCCTTCATCTGAATTTTCTAATTAGCTGTGGAAAATTTCAACTTTCCCTCACTGCTCTTCTGGAATTTGTATCTTACCTCCCCCTGCCTCAACCCCAGTTGCATTTTGGTCCTAAAGGTGTGGGCACATTTGTGATACGTGTGATGTCACTAATCTAATTTGCAGCACAGAGCCACAAACAGATCAACTTGAGGGTTCAGAGAGCTGCGGTGTAGGGAGGGTGTGGGTGGTTGAGAATGAATGGCTGTGGCCTACTTCTGGGGAGTTTGGCACTCAGGGAAAGGTAATGTGGAACTGCACCATCTGTTCGTCTTGGGGAAGTGCGATGCTTTATTTTAAGACCTTGCCACTTAGGAATGCTGTTGCTCGGATTTTATTTTTTCTTTTTATGTTGGAAGAAGTGATCTGTCTATGGAGCCACTTGGAGAAGGGGAGTTAATTTGGATTAGCTGCTGAAGCAGATGTTTTCAGCCACATTAATATGATTTTACATGCTTCCAGAGTCAACACAGTCTGATCAATTTAGCTCGTATCACTTTGAAAGGAAAATAAGCTGAATTTGTTTCAGAGCACTTTGCTTCTGAAAAAATGTCAGTGCAGATTTATTATTTTTAATGAATAAAATAATTTAAAACAGCTTGAATGTTTCTCTGTAAATAAGGTTTGATTTTTGTTTATATTTAAGTGGTCCTACTTAAAGCACATGACACAGCCTCTCGGAGGAGAAAGGTGTCTGTTAATAGCCAACCTTTTGGGCTTTGTGTGCTCAGTATGTTCAGGGGTAGATAGTATGTCTGTGTCTCTTAGATGTAGATGAGAGAGTAGAACTGATGCAATTGGGACCATGCATCCAGTATAGAAATGAACACTTAGGAGCTACCATCCCTGGTGCCTGTGAGAAGTAATCAAAATCAGGGCTAAGCTTCTGTCAGTGGTCAGCTTGGATTACTGTGGTGGTAAATACTACATAATCATAGAATTATTAAATATTTTGGGTTGGAAGGGACCTTTAATGGTCATCTAGTTCAACCCCCTGCAACGAGCAGGGACATCTTCAACTAGATCAGGTTGCTTAGAGCCCCATCCAACCTGACCTTGAATGTTTCCTGGGATGCTGCACCTACCACCTCTCTGGGCAACCTGGGCCAGCATTTGACTACACTCATTGTAGAAAATTTCTTCCTTATATCTAATCTGAATCTACCCTCTTTTAGTTTGAAGCCATTACCCCATGTCCTATTGCAACAAGATCTGTTAAAAAGTTTGTTCCCAGCTTTCCTGTAGGCCCATTTAAGTATTGAAAGGCCACAATAAGGTCTCTTCAGAGCTGTCTCTTCTCCAGGCTGAACAACCCCAGCTCTCTCAACCTGTCTTCAAAGGAGAGGTGCTCCAGCCTCTGATCTTTTTGGTCAGCCTCCTCTGGACTTGCTCCGACAGGTCCACCCATGTCCCTCTTGTGCTGAGGGCTCCAGAACTGGGTGCAGTACTCCAGGTGGGGTCTCACCAAAGTGGAATAGAGGGGCAGAATCACCTCCCTTGACCTGCTGGCCATGCTTCTTTTGATACAGCCCAGGATGTGCTTGGCTTTCTGGGCTGTGAGCGCACATTGTCAGCTTGTGTCCAGTTTTTCATCCACTAGCACCCCCAAGTCCTTCTCAGCAGGGCTGCTGTCAGTTCCTTCATCCCCCAGCCTGTATTGATACGAGGGGTTGCCCCAACCCAGGTGCAGGAGCATGCACTTGGCCTTATTGAACCTCATGAGGTTCATACAGACCCACTTCTGGAGCTTGTCCAGGTCCCTCTGGATGGCACCCTGTCCCTCAGGCATGTCAACCGCACCACTCAACTTGGTGTCATCTGCAGACTTGCTGCTGTTGCACTCAATCCCACTGTCTATGGTAATGAAGATAATAAATAGTACCGGTCCCAATACTGATCCATGAGGGACACCACTTTTCACCAGTCTCTATCTGACATGGAGCTGTTGACCTCTGCTCTCTGGTGTTCCAACCAATTCCTCATCCACTGAACAGTTCACTCATCAAATCCATACCTTTCCAATTTAAAGAGGAGGATGCTGTGGGGGACCGTGTCAGAGGCCTTACAAAAGTCCAGCTAGACAACATCCATAGCTCTTCCCTTGCCCACTGCAGTCATCACTCTGACATAGAAGGCCAGGTTGTTCAGGCAGGACTTGTCCTTGATAAGCCATGCTGGCTGACTCAAATCACCTCCCTGTCCTCCATGTGCCTTCTAGGAGGATCTGTTCCATGATCTCCCTAGGCACAGAGGTGAGGCTGACAGGTCAGTAGTTCCTGGGGTCCTCCTTTCTACCCTTTTTAAAAATGGGTGCAAGGTTTCCCTTTTTCCAGTCACCGGGGACTTCACCTGACTGCCATGACTTTTCAAATACGGAGAGTAGCTTGGCAACTTCATCAGCCAATTCCCTCAGGACTCTGGGATGCATTTCATCAGGTCCCATAAATTTATGTACGTTCAGGTTCCTTAGGTGGTCATGAACCTGGTTTTCTCTTACGGTGGGAAGGACTTTGCTCCCCAGTCCTTGCCTTGAGGTCTATCCACTCAAGGGGTGTGGGGAGAGAGGTTGGCAGTGATGACTGAGGCAAAAAATGTGTTGAGTACCTCAGTCTTCTCTTTGTCCATTGTTACCAGTTTGCCGGTCTTGCTCATTTGGGGGGTTAATGTGGGTGTTTACTGACAACAGCTGACAGAAATGGATCTTTGAGATGGCTGCTTTTGTGTGTGTTTCATGCTGATATTGCTTCTTAATGAATATTTGCTTTGTTTAATGCTAGCTCATGTAGTTCCACTGAAAATAGTGAAAGTATTCCTCTGAGTGAAAGTTGTTTACATTTTAGCTGTAGAAATTAGTTTGTAAACAAAGGACTTCAACTGAATACATGCATTATGACAAGGTAACTTTTTTTTTAAAAAAACAGGTGATCCCTTCAAAGATGATCCTTTTGGGAAAATTGGTAAGTAACTTTGTAACTTCTAATGTGTTTGTTTTTCTTAATGATTCCTCCCAGAAGAGAATGTGGGAAAAGCGTCACCACTTCCAGTGCAAAATGGGTGGATATGACACAAAAAGTCACCATGGGGTAGATGAATATATGGCAGTAACAACTGGCCACTTGTGTTAAAGCTTTTCAGAGAAGCCCATTGCCAGTGAACTCTTCTCTTGCCGTTGGAAGTATCCGTAGTTGGGATTTAAGTACGTGAAGGTGCTGAACAGAAGGCCCCAAACTCTTGCTGCCTGTTCTGTATGCAAAGTAGGACTGTACTCTTTTAAAGGCTCTTAACTCACCAGCTTTCTTTAGAACTAAATATTAAAAAAGGTGGAAAGTCTCTATTTAGACTGGCTGCATAAGCAATGGTATTTGCTTGGTCCTGAGTGCAGTTATTGGTGACAAAAAAGCAAAATGGCCAGTAGAAAGGCTATAGCAAAATATCATTGTGCACCAAGTCCCAAATAAGAAAACACCTATTGTGTTTGAGGAGTAAAGAAGATAAGTAGGAGAGTTGTGAGAAACAATAAGTTTTGTAAAATGCTCCATTCCTAGGGGTATTTGGGAGTGCTTGGTTAAAGAACCTGCAGGCTCAGATGATTCTGGAACGGAACCACTGGCACCAGCCGAAGTTTTCATGATGTGCAGAAAGTGTTGGCTTGACCAATATTTTGAATTGCAGAATACAAATTATTCATAGATTAATTTCATACTTCAAAGATCCTTGGTCTTAAATGTGTCACCTTCTTGCAGTATGAAAGAAAGCAATATAACGTTTAGTTTTTAAGATACCAAGCTAAGTAAAGCGAGCAGAAAAGTTAATGAGGTGTTTATTTTTCAGATCCCTTTGGTGGTGATCCCTTCAAAGGCTCAGATCCTTTTGCAGCTGACTGTTTTTTCAAGCAGTCCTCCACTGATCCTTTTGTGACTGCTGGCACTGATCCATTTAGCACTGCAGACAACAGTAATATCACAGTAAGTTTGGTAGCACACCTTTTACACCTATATAGCATTTGCACAAAATAACTGATTTTGTGCATTTGGACATGCCTTGAAAAGCTGATGTTCAGAAATTATATAGATAAAAGGTTACCTCTTACCCCATGGCTCTGTCTTTTCTTTTTTGTGTCCTATTTACTAGAAATAGTCACAGATGAGACAGAAGTAAAAAAAAAAACAAAACAAAACATTTTTTTTTTAGATGTTTCAGTGTGGAGCCCCACTGCTCCACAGGTAAGAATATTTGAGAATAATGAAATCCCACATTGTACCCTTTTTCATCCTTTGAAAGTATTGATCACTGTTTTGAGAGGAGTTTCTGATAACAGGCTTGTTCACTGATGACAGAAGTAAAAAAAAAAACAAAACAAAACATTTTTTTTTTAGATGTTTCAGTGTGGAGCCCCACTGCTCCACAGGTAAGAATATTTGAGAATAATGAAATCCCGTTAATGGTTGCCAAATGTGTTGCACACCTTGTACCCTTTTTCATCCTTCGAAAGTATTGATCACTGTTTTGAGAGGAGTTTCTGATAACAGGCTTGTTCACTGATGCTGATAAAGGCTACTTAAATATTTTATCTTAAAACTTTTTATATTAAAACCTCTAAACTAAAATAAATAATGATTTTATTATTAAAATTTGGAATCTTTTAAGCTGAAAAACAAATTTCCCTCCAAAGGATTTTCTTTTAATTTTAGACAGAGATATCAAAGAAGAATGACCCTTTTGCTCCTGGTGGAACAACTGTTACTACATCAAACGATCAAGGTAAAAGTAGATTATACATGACGGACTTCTGGGGGTTTATTTTTCCATGCTATTGCTTGTTTTTGTTTCTAGTCTTTTAACTGAATTTGCAATGGAGCTTTCTTGGGATTTCCTACTTCTGAATTTTCCTATAAAGTATGACATAAGGTGTAAGTTTGCTTTCTGATAACAGGCTTGTTCACTGATGCCGATAAAGGCTACTTAAATATTTTATCTTAAAACTTTTTATATTAAAACCTCTAAACTAAAATAAATAATGATTTTATTATTAAAATTTGGAATCGTTTAAGCTGAAAAACAAATTTCCCTCCAAAGGATTTTCTTTTAATTTTAGACAGAGATATCAAAGAAGAATGACCCTTTTGCTCCTGGTGGAACAACTGTTACTACATCAAACGATCAAGGTAAAAGTAGATTATACATGACGGACTTCTGGGGGTTTATTTTTCCATGCTATTGCTTGTTTTTGTTTCTAGTCTTTTAACTGAATTTGCAATGGAGCTTTCTTGGTGTTTCCTACTTCTTCTGAATTTCTCTATAAAGTATGACATAAGGTGTAAGTTTGCAGGGGGGTACTTTATAAAACAAAACTGTCTTATCTGTAGCGTGTATCACTGAAAACTGATTCTGTTTCCTACTTCTTCTGAATTTCTCTATAAAGTATGACATAAGGTGTAAGTTTGCAGGGGGGTATTTTATAAAACGAAACTGTGTCATCTGTAGCGTGTATCACTGAAAACTGATTCCACAAAAATGTTCCTGTGCCTTACCTAAAACTGGTGAAATATCCTTATCTAAGTGTTTGGACTATTTGAATGGCTTGTACTGGTTCCCATCAGGGTTGTTTTTTAGAGATTTCATGTTAATTTCTAATACAAGTGGCTTTATTCTATAAGAGATGTGACTACTTCATCAAGAATTTTTGCCATTGAGGTTTAGGGAAGACTCTAATCTGCTGTTTTCCCAAATTGCATTGACAAGTGGCAATCCAAAACATGAATCCACGTGTGATTTCAGATTGTAAACCTGTGCAATTTAATTGTAGGGGAAAAAAAAATGCCGTTTTCTAGAGACACAGATGAGGTAAAGACAGTCCACTTGTTGCTTTACAGTAGAATAGTAGTTTTAACATATTTTCAGGCTAGTAAGAATGAAATGTTGAAATAGATTGAGATAATAGGTTTAGATACTTTATTCCACAAGTGAGCCTACAGTCAGAAGGGAGCTCCTGTTTGTGTTCATATAAATATACGTCTGTGTATGTTTTTTTTATGGGTCTATGCACACAAAAATATCTCTGTGTGTATACATACATGTATCTTAGCAGAACACCCAGCAGTATCATTATTTGATACTTTCAGTGGAATTTAACTTTTTTTTTTATGTAGGAAACCAGAATACCAGTATTTCTTCTTAATTGCTCCCTGTTCAGGAGAATTATTATTCTTAATCAGTAGTTGACATTTAGAGTTTTTGTAAAAGCTACTTAACTTAAAGTGCCCACCTCGTAAAATACTTCACTTGAATTAGTCTCTGCTGCAAAACATGTAACAGTTACGTTGTAGGATTTTCTTCAATCTCTTTCATATTTAATTTAATATTTTAATTTAATTCTGTTTGCTTGATTCATGTGTATTTAGCTACAGACCCCTTTGCCTCTCTGTTTGGAAATGAATCCTTTGGAAGTGGCTTTGCTGACTTTAGCACGCTGTCAAAGGTAACGTGATGCTGCTGCCCCTCACAGAAAATGCATGAACCCCACCACAGTGACAAGACGTAGCTTTATCTCTCTACCAACAGTTTCCTTATGGCTTTGCCACTACTGAAAATTTATAGTGGATGACGTTCTTGAAAAAGAGGTCTTTATAGTAAATTGTCCTGCAATTCCGTTGTGAAGAATGCAGTGTAATCTTCGTGGTTTTATAATTAAAATATTACTTCAATTATAGAGAAAATACTTATATTTTTTAATTTGCTGAGTTTAATAGCAAAAGTATTACTTTTGCATGTATAACTGCACTCTATATTGATGTGCACGCTAACCATTCCTGATTTTCCTTCATTTTCCATCTCCTGGAGTATGTGGATGATAAAACCAAACAAAAGTGTTTTCTTTTTGTCTTAGTCCAAACTTTCAGTTCTAAGTAAATATTGTATCATTGAAAAGAAGGGGAAGTATAGTATAATTGCACTGAAAATGTGTATGTTGCTGTTTTTTTTTTTGTTGAAGGCCAACAATGAAGATCCCTTTAGCTCTTCCACATCAGGTTCTGTCAACAATGTGACCATAACTAAAAACTTATTTGAGGAACCACCAGCTAAAAATGAGGATGTTCCTCCTGCGTTGCCCCCTAAAACAGGAACTCCCACGAGGCCCTGTCCACCACCACCTGGTAAGAGCTGATACTGAGATGCTGTTAACAATTAGCTGCTTCAGCATTGGCAGTGGGACAATTCTGAGGGGATGGTGAAGTGTCTGAATTTAGAATAAATGAGCAAGATGTGACACATGTCTGTTCCCGATTTGGTGGTGATTTCCTCAGAGTTAAATGTTGTATGGTGTTTGGGATCATAGTTTGTTTTTTGAAGAGAGACAGGAATTAGAAAACAGGAAAACATAGAGTTATTATAAGTATCTGCAAGATAACATGGCTGCAAATTAAATGGTTACTAATGTGATACCTTGTGAATCTTGGATTAAATTATGTTTAGAGTGAGAAATTAGTGTGTGTTAGCCATTACAAAACCTCTGTTTTTAATGCAAAATTAATTAAATAGGGTTAAATGACTGTCTCAGGTTTTCAGATTAACATTTTCCGGGTGTCTGTAGGAGTAAACCCAGCCAACGCAACAGTAATGAACCCAAATTTCCTGTGCTGATCTCTGTTCAAGTGAGAACTGAGCCCTCTGGTCTGATCTGGCACAAGCCACCCTGCTTTCTAGAAAAGGCCGTGATTGTCAAAGAGAACACCTTCTTGTGGTAGCAACAAGCCCATGTTACAGCAGATTCCTCACTCTCAAGTTTTTATTGCATAGATTGGAGATAGATTACCAGTATTCCTTTTTAAGTTTCTGTCCTTTGTTTCATTTTCCTTAAAAACTCTACTGCATCATTTTTTCACTATTACACTATATGGATGAATCTTAAGGTGATTTGGAAAACTGCAGCATGAAACTTAAACTTATATTCATCTTTTTCCTCAAAAGAAAGAGGACACCACAAATGTAGGAGTATTTATATTAAAGTTTAAATGCAGCTTTTTAGTTTCTAATGTTGATGCAAGATCTGGTTCATCCTTATGCCTGGCAAGTAAACTGTTTCATTGCAAATAACCTTAAACCAGCTGACATGACAAGTGATGATAATTTGAGTGTTTGATAGTTGAATGTTTTGATAGTGGTGGTCCTTATTTAAAAAAACAAAAAAGGATTTTTGACTTTATTGTATAGGAGTGGTTATAATGTGGTTTATAGACCTGCTTTTAGAATGCAAGCTTCTAGTGGCAGAACAGCATCATCAGTATCAAAAGATGACTAGAAAAAAAGTAGCGTATTTTAATTTGCACATATTAAAAATGATGCTGTGGTTATCTAAGTAACCATTCCCGATAAATTATTTTCCTAATGGAAATAAAAAATGAAGGTTCTTAAGTATATTTGTTTTTAATTACTCCATTGGCCTTATTCAAAAAAAGGGAATGATTTTGCAAAGAAATGCCCCAAAATCTGCCTCTTAATTCATCACACTAGTGGAGAGTGTGCAGAAGGGCTGTTTGCTTGCCTCTGAAATCTATTGCCTTTCTAGATACTGATAAGCACCCCCATTTCATGATTTTTGTGGCAGATTTGGAGATTTGAAATTTCATATTATTACAATTCATAACCCATGTAGAAATAAAATTTCCTGGATGTCATTTGAAGCTGCTTCTCCCACGTTATCCAAGAAATAGACATGCATCATTTGCCAGTAACAGAGGATCAGCAGTGAGTGAGGGCTGCCATGGCAAGGTTATCTGGGAGGTGTCTGAATAAATCATGTATTCTCAAGGGGGTATCCTTTAAATCATTGCCAAATTAGAATATCTTTTGGTCCTTAAAAGAATTTTTAGACTAACTTGCAACAGTGATATGCAAAACAATAAGCACTTTGGTTCAATTCTGCACTTTAAAATGGCAACAGAAGCAAGTTTTAAAATGTGACCATTTTAAGTGTCAAACCACTTTGCAGAACCTGTTAGTTGAATTGAAGAAACTGCAGTGAAACCTTTTCTGTAAGCAGTGACATACGGAGGGAATGGTGGGAAGAAATTCAACTCGGCTATTCTTGGAAGTATTTGGGTTAATGTCCTCAAAGGTGTTGAAAGCTGACTGGGGTTAAGCTGAAAAAAAGAACGAGTGGGGGCTTGTGCCTGATTCCGTTATATCTGCAGGTACTTAGGCAAGGATTAACAAAACAGTTCAGCCTGTTATCATACCCCTTCATTCCAATAGTTTAAGAACTACAGAAATCCCAGGTGTTAGCACAGGGAGAAGACATGGTGTTTTTAAGACTTACAAATATATTTCTAGCCTCTGAATGAAATGGTGTTAACTTGATCCAAACAAATAATAGAAGAGCCTTGCTGGAATGATAATGGACAGTTCATATGCAGAAGAAAAAACACTCTGCAGATAGAATAGGGGCTCAAAACTGTTAGAAATTCTCTTCCCAAAATAGTTGATTAGTACCTAACTGTGTTCTTGAATCATTAACATCTGTGTGTTCTTCTTTACCTGATTACCCTTTAAGAAACTGTAGAACATACCCTCATTTTTTTAAATTGGCAACCCTTCCTCTGAAGTCATTGCAACTCCATTAGTTTATCAGAAGAGGTTGCATGCCAAGTAGCTTTTGAATTTGTTTTTTTTTTTTTAAACTATTTTTGGCATGTTATTACCTGCTATCTTAAATTCATTTTAAATTCATTTTAATCTAAGGGAAAAGACCTATCAATCAAATAGACTCTTCAGATTCCTTTAAACCGAGCGATCCATTTCAGCCTTTCCCCACCCCAGACATTCCCAAAGAACAAGAAGCAGATCTATTCTGTGATCCATTTGCTCCCACCAGCGTCAGTAAAGAGGCTGACCCCAACAATTTTGCAAACTTCAGTACTGTGAGTAAACACTTTTTACGTTTGTTTCAGTATAATGACAGCTTTGAATTGTTCACACTGAAGTCTTCAGTCTAATTTAAAATATTAAAACATATCCCATGTACAAAAGGGATATCGCTTCCAGTTAAAACAGTATTTACATTTCGTTTACAGCTGAGGCTGTCCTAAAATGAAATACTGCAAAATGTTGTCGTTAATGTTTAAATTGCATTGCTTTTATGAGTTTTTCCATGGAGGTCCCCTAGCTTTTAGAAAATAGAAATTTTAAAATACCTGTGTTCTAGGGATTATCCATTTTATCAGAGTGTGCAGTATAATTTAAATTATATATCTATAACAAGCGCACTGTTAACTATCCAATTAGAAATAAAAGGTGTGATTTTAATTTAGCTGTCACTGAACTGTTTGGTCATAATTTCAATGTACTGAAATATTGATAAACAGCCTCATAATGGTGTATGTTAATGAAACATAATTTGGTGAGCTTTGAATGGTTAGTAAATTCCAGACTTGTGTACAATGAAGTAAAAAGAAGTAAGTGTCTCTTTATAACCAGAATCCATTTCATAGAAGTCGTGGTGTCCAAGCAGTAGAAGCAAATCTAAAGGTTTGTGCATGCCTATATTTTTATTTTTTTTCTTTTGAGCTTTTGCAAATAGGAGTTTTAAAAGGCATCATCTTACTTTCAAGCTTGATACCTGTTAAATGCAATTTGCATTTACAGTATCTTGATCGTATTGCTTTTATTTTTTTAATTTTCAGACCTAATAAACTATGTGCTTGATTGAAGTAAACTGAGGATTGACAGGCTCTCAGGATTGACTTGCACTGGTTGATGTGTCTTGTAGCATGATAGTTTCTGAAATGCTGTTACTGTTATCACTCTTATTTGTTAGAGAGACTGAGAAGCCAGTTTGGAGGAGAGACTGTGAAATGTGGAGGAGAAAGCAAAAATGCTCATTATCTTTATGAAGGAAAAAGTATTCTCCCCCAGCTGCAATTACCACAAATACTAAGTCAACTATGGAGAAAATTCAAGCTTTTGTACATTGATTACTAGCTAATTTCTACATCTGAATCAGCTGGAATATAGTATGATAACCCTTTCAGACTTAACATTGGGACATTCATGAAGACATGGGCTTCTCTTAGCTTTTCTGCATGCTGACTAGAAACAGACTTTAGCATAATCTCTTGTATTTTATTTAAGATAATACCCTTAACTGTCTCTGATTTATCATCATTGCGCCACAGAAATTTAGCTCATTCTTTTCACATCAATATACATGGAAAGAATCTGTTCCTTTTTTTTCCTCTTCTATCACACTGACCTTTCTCTTTCTTTCTACTAGGCTTCTAACTCTACCATTACCTTATTATTTTGCTGTTTCTTGGTAGAAGTATTTTTTATCCGCCCAGTTAAAAATGGTCATTATACAGCTAATTTTTGCAGTCATTGTCACCTGGAAAAAAATCAGCCCTAATGAAAGTAGGGTCAATCAGAATGTCCCACACTGTGAGAGGGGTGTATTTTGCAAAATGTTCTCCTGATTTACTAAAAAATTTTCTTGCATAGACTGGCTTTGATCCAAAATTGTTTGAATTTAAATTATAGCACTTTCTGCTCAGGAACTTTTTTGAAACTTAATACTGAATTTTGAAACATGGCATATTTCATAGAAGTACATAAATTGGATGGCTTCAATATAGTTAGTAATAGTTAAACTTTAGACTAAGATAGTGTTAATAGTATATTAAAATTTAAAAACAAGTAATATTTGAAGACTAGAATATATAAAATTTTGGAAAAAGTGTAATTGTCCCTTAAACCAAGGACTTGGACAGTATTAGTTACCACTGTATTATTAATCTGGTTTATTTTATCTTTTAAAAATGCAGTATTCAACTGAAGAAGACATGATTGAATGGGCTAAGAGGGAAAGTGAGCGAGAAGAGAAAGAAAGATTGGCAAGACTAAAACAGCAAGAGCAAGAAGACTTGGAACTGGCTATTGCACTCAGTAAATCTGAAATATCAGAAGCATGAAGTTTAGAATAAGATTTTGTCTTATGTCAACTGTTTTGTCCCTTTTCCTGAATACCTAACCTATTTAAATGTTAATCAGAAAATACATATATACAAGAAACTATGAAAGGTTTTAAATTTCTGAAAGTGGTGTGAATGTTTCTGCTAAATTAAATCCTTTTGGTTATTGTTTGAATAACTGTTAAGTTTAGCATTCGATTTCTCTCAAGCTTCCAGGAGAACAAAGTACTTTTCCCAGCTGTAAGCAAATCAGTTTAAAACACAGATAGCGAGATTGTAGTTTGACTGTAATCTGTCAGCAGTTGGTAATTGAGCATAAAGTGAACATAGCAATTATTCTGCCATGGCTGACTGTCTCCCATCAAGCAGTTAGTCATTTGAAACCTTTCATCCTTCTAAAAAGGTTTCAGTAATGCCAGAGTTGTGGAGTGCTTTATTTTATATGTATGCATATATAGATATTTTTTTTCTCTTCATTGAAGATTCTGCATTTGGATTTGAAATAATAATCTTCATGGAGTCTAAGAAAGAATGTGTCTTTCTGAAACCTTTAATGCTTTTCTTGCATGGTCATAGGTATTAAGACAGACCTTTTATTTTGTTTTGTAAAGCAATTAAGCTGAAGATACATGTGCATTTGCTGTTGGCCAAGACGACTGTCAAATATGAGACCCCACTGCTATTTGAGCCACTTTTGCCTGTGAAATATGCAGCTGAACTGGCAAGTTTAATAAGTTCAATTTGAAATAGGGTTGAGAATAGAAAGAAAAAGCAGGTAGTCTGATTTTTTTTTTATTTTATTTTTTTTTAACCACAGTTGTTTTCTGTATATGTAATTTATTGAATGCCAACTGATAGTTGCACCTTAAACTGAATGATTTCTTTATGGTCACTGAGTCAGAGTAGGTTTGATAGAATGTTAATGAAAATAACTTAATGAAAATAACTTATTGTTCATTTTGAAAGAACTCTATTCTGGAGAATCGGTTTCATTAAAATAATTCCAAAAAGAGTAATCTTTTCCCTATCTAAGAAAAATGGATGGCAGCAGCATAAACATCAAGAGATTATTTTTTTTTCTTGCACTTTTAACCTGTGGTCTTTTTGTTGAGGAAATTGAAGTGTTTCAACACACGGCACTGGGCGGGGAAAGGGGAGAACTCAGCCATGCTTCAGTATATTTAAGCTCTTCCCATTACCTATCAATGCTGCTGTTGTACAAGTTTGAGGATAGTTTTCAATTTTTCAGGAAAAATGAGTAACCTGACTGGGATTGTTTTTCTATTGCACTGGGAAATGAGCATTTAAACATCTGCTCAAAAAAAAAAAAAGTAACTTAAAGTTTTGCAAGTATTAAATAGTTATAACTTATCTATACATCTTTGTAATGAGTGTACACTAATCTTGCAAATCATATGCTTAACTGGATTACATAGACTCTTATCTTTTGTTAAAAATGTATACTCAGTGGACCAACACAATATTATATGTATATATTATATATATATTCCTGCTTTCCTTTATGGAATTTAAAGTTTTGAGTCATTTGATGTTACATTTCATGTTACTGACTCTGACTATAGTACTTTTACTCAGACTACCAACAAACCACTGCTGTGAGCTAAATGGCATTACGTTATGAAGTTTTAACTGTTTTTTTTTTTAAAAAAAACACTTGTTCAGGTGGGATTAGCCTCTATTTATAGACTTCCCTTTTGTTTAAAAATTCTAACAATAGCCTGTAATTATGAAGAAATAAAGTTTAAGTACATAAATGTGAACTGTTTGCCTGTTTTTTTCAAAAGGGTGCTGTGCTCTGTAAAGCAATGTGTAAATGTAATGCAAACAATATAAAGGGTTCCCATTGTAGTCTGATGGGAGCGGGTTAATTTTCAGAGGGGGAAAAAAAGCTGCCTGAACCTTGAGGTTAGCTGAAGTGCACACTAATCCCAGCTGTCACTTGCTTCATTAGCAATTGTGGCTGCTTCAAAGAAAATTCAGGCTACTCTCATCCAAGGATTTTTGCCTGCACAAGGGTTGCAGAGCCCAGATGTTTAGATACTTAAGATTTATCTGTGAAGATATATGAGCATCCTCTACTGGCTGCTCTTAACATACAGGGCTTAAGAGACCTTCAGTTTGACCCAGCATATATGATTCTTCTAAATCTGTCTGTCAGCATAAGGTTTCCTTTATCTCAAGGCTTAGGGTGCTTGGTCAGAGGTTTAGGAGTTCCAGTGACCATTTACATGTGTCTTTGATCCTTCTGTTACAGTAGCGCTAGTTTTCATGTACTCATCTAAGTGGACCCAAATCTCTTTGCCTGTTTTCTTTTCATGAGACATCAGTTGGATTAGGCAAAGTAATATCTTCATTAATTTTATCAGGTTCACACACATTCTTGAGGCTATATGAAACCTTCTGTGGGCTGTTCATTTATATTTTTTTTTCCTTTTAAGTCCCCTGCCAAGTTTCCATCTTGGGTGCACTTTGCCTCTGACTGTGCTGCTCCCCTGCCAGATTTCCATTTTGGGTGCACTTTGCCTCTGACTGTGCTGCTTTTTAACCCCCTCTGCCCTCCAAATTGTGTGCAGTCCATTTACCTCCTTATTGTTGAACTGAAGATGGTTGCTAATGATCCTGAATAACTTGTTTTCCTCTTTTCACGGTCTTTCTCTAACTTCTTACACTATGAAGTTCTAACTGTCAAGTAAAAGCTTCTGTTGCATTCACAGAATACCACTGCACTCCAAAGATTGATGAGATTATCTAATGTCTAGCAGACTAACTGGCCACTTGACAGTTATGTTGACAATGCAAGTTATCTGAAGTGACTTAACATTAATCCTCAATAGTTTATATGGTGCAATGTGAGTTATCTGAAGTGACTTAACCATATAAACTATTGAGGATTAATGTTAAGAAGTCTGTTAATATCACTGTGTACTATTGACAAGGAACAAAATGGCAATAAAGGTGCTTAATGAAGAAACTGACGTACCAGGTTGACTTTAGGTGGACTTCTCTTGGAAGGCTGGCCGCTTCAGCCCAGGGGATGTGTTGTGACAGAGAATGCTAGCCCTTCTGCTTAATATGTAAAAGCTGTTGTGTTAGACCTCAGTATTGGGCTGACTGGTTTCTTTGGTTTAAGTGGACTTCCTTGCCATCCTTTGTCACCTGATGCACCCGCTGTGTGTCACCTCTTCACAGGAATTGCATCCAGCTGTCAGAACCGCTGTTGTTTCCCCACTAACTTCTCTACAGTTTCATTTAGCTACTTTTAAATTGACTGTTTCAATTATTTGAATACTTAGCAAAATTATAACTTTACTATCGGGCTGTTTTAGTCATGCTTTAGCCTGAATCTTGAAAGTGACTGTGTGTCTGGATGTGCAACCTCATGTTTATGCAATACTGATAGAATGGTATTTTTAGATGGTAATGTCTTCAGATAATATAGAGCATACAGGTTTGATTTATAAAAGGGTAAAACTGGAAAAATAATGTATCTGTTTAAAACACTGGCAACTAAGGTTGTATGTCTCATCTTTATGGAATCTGGTATCATGTCAGTCAATACTCTTGAATTCAATTCCATTGTTAATCAGAGTGAACGTGAAGGCTGCCTTTCAGATGCATCCAGTTTTTACCATAAGAGGGAAGAGGACTTGTTTGCCTTGTGCAATTATGAAACATAAGACAATGTCAGATTAAAAGCAGATAGCCAGCAGTTTGTACTGGAAGTAGACAGTAATTTTCCCAAATTGACGATTTTTCTTGGTGCCGGTTTGAAACTTACCTGTTTGGTAGGTAGAGTGGAAATTTAATTACCTACATGAGTGTTACTGAACTCTTGAACTCTCTGCAGAATAACTTCTGTGTTGTCTTCCTTGTTGGCAAGGAGGTGTAGGCATTAAAATCTAAAGGCAGGAGAGGAGGGGGAAGCAAAACAAATCTCTGAAGCGGTGGCCAAGGGTGCGGCTACCAGCTGGGGACAGACGGGCTTTCCAGGCTTGTGGCACCGAAGCCCTTGTGCAACAACCAAACGGTCTTCACATCTTTCCACCATAATGGTATCTCTGCTCTTGGTGGCACCAGTCAAACACACGCTGCTAAAACAGCTAGAAAGCTTGTGTTTCCAGGGAGCTCTGAGGCTAAAATGAAGAAAGCTGCTGTCTGTGCTCATTGCAGAACTGTAACTCGGTGCCATGCAGGGGGGAACAACAGCATAACGTTAAGGAATTTCTTACACGGAGAAAAGTCAGAGAGAGAGAGGAAAAGAAAGTGTCATGCAGAGGGGAACAACAGCATAAGTTAAGGAATTTCTTATGTGGAGAAAAGTCAGAGAGAGAGAGGAAAAGAAAAGTAAAAATATTTTCCTCTTGTGCTTATAGACTGATGGATGAGCACAAGAATCTCTTGTTGTGGGTTTTTTGGGCCAGTAAATTTTGGCCTGTGTCTGTTATACCAGAAAAGATGGGAAGGAACTCGTTTTGTCAGGTGACAAGCTCTCAGGTTTGTGTCAGTAATACCCTGAAACATAAGCTAATTTTATGAATAACAAAAAATACATAAATAATACCAGCTGCATTGCCATTCCTTTGCTCAGAATACTTACGAATTTGTGTTATGCTAAAGTTGAGAGATCTTGAGCTGCTATGACCTTAGATTTTTAAACTGAAAACTAGAAGCACAAGTTTTTAAAGCAGGTGATTAGGTGCTGGCTGATAGAGGGGAAAAAAATGCTGCATTGTTTGGATGTGTACTCAAGAGGTGAGGATGTTGTTTCTAGTTATCTCTTGCTGATTTATTAAATGATTTTGGACAAACCACTTCTTAATGCTAATCTGTTTCCTGTTCTCTAAATGACAACGGGTCTGATGGCGTGTGACATAACTGCTGTAATTTAGAAAGACAATCTTGCGCAGAGCAAAAGGAATTTTATCCCATTTTACCTGTGTGTATCCTATAGGTAGAAGAGATGTTATAAGGTGTTTTCACTGTTAGTCTAAGCAGCCAGTTGCACTCCAGAACTATACAAATAACTGGAAATAGATTAAGAATTTAATACTACTGCTGCTCTGAACAAGATATTTTCTCGAGGATTTGGTTTGCTGATAATACAGGGTGAAATTCTTACCTTTTGACTTCAGAGGTCTGTCCCAGCTGGCACAGCAAGAGATCCCCAAAACGCTGGCTGCAAACTGTCAGCTGTCTGCGGTTTGCATCTGACAGTGTCCAAGTCAATGAAAGGCTCATCCTCATCCACTCACTCAGACTGACTTTTTTCCTGTGTGGAGAGATTAAGTATTTAACTCCTGATCCACTCACTCAGACTGATTTTTTTTCCTGTGTGGAGAGATTAAGTATTTATTCTGTTGAGACTATGTAGCATTGAACTTTTATTCAAAGCCAAAAGGTCTTTAGGATTGTTTTCTGCAGAATGGAGTCTCTCTTGAGATATTATATGAACAGGTGAGGTCACTTATACGAAAAAAACTGATTTTGAAAGGCTCAATGGATTTTTAGGTAAAATTCTTCTTGTAGACTTTTATTTTTTTTAAATACACATCTGAAACTCGATTAATACCACCTTATTCTTAAATGTTTTTCTGTAATGCAGACTAAGGTCTTTGAGTTCAGAACAGTTCTGAGGAGTTTAGAGTCCTTTGTCAGGCCCACATCCAGTAATAACTTTAACTGAATAAATAACATGGGTGAGGTTCAAACCAGTGACCCAGAATCCTGCAAACTGCACATAAAAGTACTAGCTGAGTGTTAGTCGTAGATTTAAATTCTATAATTTTCCTTAATATGTGATCAATTTCTCTTAAAATATTTATTTTACTATCAGATAGTAAAAGCACAATGGTTCTGTCCATGACCATACAATAATAAGCTCAAGAGAATAACTAACTCAAGCTGCAGTTAAGCTAATAATGCAAATTTGTTTTTCTGTTTCGGCTTTTTCAGCTCTGTCCCTACAAGACAGATGTCCTAAAAGTTGTAAAAATCAATTTAGAGTATATTCTGGGGTGCTAATTAATAAAGATGTTCTTTAGGTTAAATGTGACAGGCTATTGAAAATGGGCTTTACCTAAAGTGCAGAATCACAGGGGAAGCTTCTCTTCATTACGAAACCTGTGAACTAGAATGTACGAGCTTCACAATTTAAAAAAAACTAAATGTGTGTACAGGTATTTTACACTGAAAACTGTGGATTTCCATATGTACCAAAATAGGTCTGTGAAGGTGCTCGTCACCACTGCTTATGATCATAGAATCATAGAATGGTTAAGAGTTAGGAGGGACCTTAAAGATCATCGAGTTCCTCGACACCTCCCACCAGACTAGCCCCATCCAGCCTGGCCTTGAACCCCTCCAGGGATGGGGCACCCACAGCTTCTCTGGGCAACCTGTTCCAGTGCCTCACCACCCTCACAGGAAAGAATTTATTTCTAGTATCTGATCTAAATCTCCCCTCTTTCAATTAAAAACCGTTCCCCCTCTTCCTATCACTCCACTCCCTGATAAAGAGTCCCTCCCCATCTCTCCTGTAGGCCCTTCAGGTACTGGAATGCCATTATAAGGTCTCTTTGGAGCCTTCTCTTCTCCAGGCTAAGCAACCCCAGCTCTCTCAGCTTGTCTTCACAGGAGAGGCCATTTTAGTGGCTCTCTGCTGGACCTGTTCCAACAGGTAGGTCCATGTCCTTCCTGTGTTGAGGACTCCAGAGCTGGACACAGCACTCCAGGTGGGGTCTCACCAGAGCAGAGTAGAGGGGCAGAATCACCTCCCACGGCCTGCTGGCTATGCTTCTTTGGATCATATCCCTTGTTGGCCTAAAAGGTTTAATTTAGCTGAGGCAATCGTGAATTAATATGTGTGTTGTCTCAGCTCCTCTCTGGAAAGAGCTGTGCCCCGAGCAGCAGAGCGTGGGGCAGGGCCTGCCGCCTCCCTCTCCTGCACATCTCCAACCCCAGTGTCACTCTGCTGCTCAGAAATTCTTTTTTTAACCTTCTGTGCCCACTGTTCTCACTAAGGTCTCCATTGTTTCCTTGTGTCAACCCAGTCCTGTTTGTCCTGCCACTCCCTCGCCTGGCTCTATCTTTACCTTCCTTCCCCCTGCTCCTTTCCTTCCACAAACTCCTTTCTTTTGTTAATCTCCTCTGGGAGAAGAGATTAATTTTTTAGATTTGTTAATTTCTTCTTATCCTGTAGCGGCATGATTGATACAGAATCATAGAATGGTTAGAGTTGGAAGGGGCCTTAAAGACCATCAAGCTCCAACCCCCCTATCATGGGGGGGGGTTATAATATATGGTTATAATGTATGTAAAAACTAACTTAAAACAATTTTTTCATTATTGTGCATGCATTTGTAATTTCAAGGGATTTAGCTGGGTTTGGACTCTTATTTTATAAACAATCGTTTGTAAATGCCACATGCGAGGGGTAAGTGCTGTTGGGGTGTCACTCCTTTTTGTACAATTACCCGTGTTTTGGGGTGTGGGGCTCCACCCAGGCCAACGCTTTCCTCCGAGGAGCGGGCTACCTTAAAAGCCGGTGAAATACGAATTACATTTTCCTCAGGTTTTTCTCTCAAGAGGAATTAACGACTCCTGATTCCTCCCGCCTGTTCCTGGGCCCGGCCCCAGCCCTCCCTCCCCTCCACCTTCACACCTGCCCCAAGCCCCCGCGCCTCACGGTTCCCGCGCTATAAAACGCCTCACGATCGCACCCACCGTGGCCCAACACCGCGTTATTCCCTCAGCCTGAGGGAAAAGGAGCCGGGCCGGGGGCCATGCCGGCGGAGGGGCGGGCGCTGCCGCCGCTCACCTGTGGGGGCGGCCCCTCCGCCCGGGCCCGGCCCTGGCCCTGGCCCTGCCCGAACATGCGCCGAAGCCCCGCCGCCGCCGCTCCTCCACACCATGCGAGCTGGCTGCGGCGGCCGCCCGCCCGCCACGGGGAACAGCAACAGCACCACCGCCGCCAGCCCTCGGCTCCGGCCTCCCTGCCCGCAGCTTCTGGAGAAGCCGGCGACGCCCTTCGCGACGCCTCCATGGAGTCCCGCCCGGCCAGCAGCGGGAGCGGCGGGGCCCGGTACGGGGTGAGGGGTTGGGGGGCTGCGGCGGTTACCTCAGGCCGGGAGAGGGGCGGTGGGGTCTCTCCCGCTTCAGCCTGCGGTGGGGCGTCCCCCTCTGGGAGCAGCGCTGCCTCCCCCGGGGCTGCGGGAACGCTCCGTCCCGTGTGAGGAGAGGGGGCAGCGGCGGCGGGGAGGGTCCGGTGGCGCCGGTGCCGCGGGGGGGGGGTGATGAGGGCGGCCCGTTTTCCCGCCTCGCTCTGAAGCCGGTAAATGGAGTTTCCCCAAATTACTGTGGGGAGTCGGTGCCCGCCTCCTCCCCGGGCTGCGGGCTCGGGGGCGGCCCGGCCCCGCCGCAGGCCGGGAGGACCCGGCCGCCTACAAACGGCCCGGTCCCTCTGTGCGTCCCTGAAGGGGCAGAAACTGGGGTGCTTTGGTTTTTTTTTTTTTTCCACTTTCAGGGCTTTTTGTTTCCTTTTTTTTTTTTTTTCCTTTGTTCCGCCAGCAGCACTGCCATACCTGCGCTGCAGTCCCTCGGTAGTTACATGCAAATTAACCGTGTTCTTCAAAGCGTTTGTTGGAGAGCCCTGTGGTGTCTCTGAAGCCTGTGGAAGAGCGAGGAGGACCAAGGAAAGGCTCTTCCCTGGGCTCCTCTTTGTTCCAGCCCTTGATAGGAAAACATTGGCACTAATTACTCTGTAACCCAACGCCTTCTTGCTGGCCCGTAGGAAGGAGCTGCAGGTGGAAAACTTTTCTCCCTTTCCACCTGTGCGCTCCCACTGCCCCTAAAATACATAAACTTCCATTGTGTGCGTGTGAGGGAGGTGTTTTTTCAATAGCTGAATCAGTGTGCAAATAACGTTCTTGCCCAGTGATGACGGCGCGTTACATTTTAGACGTGGCTGCGTTAAGGGCCCGTTTGTGGATTCCCTGTTTGACATAAGGCTTTTGAAATAATCTGCTTTACTGTCTACGCAGGAGTAGGAAGTTTTAGGAGTGCGGCTGTTGGAGAGGTCAGCAAACCGTTTCTCTGCATAGAAGAGTGGTAAAGGGTCCATTGGAAGCAGTGGTTTGCTCTGCCTTTGCCTACATGCTTTCCCTATATCTTATATATTCCTGTATCTTCAAGTTGAAAATGGCAAACATCCGTCCCAATAATTTAATTTGGCTGCAGAAACCATGGTGGAAAACGTTTCCTGAACTTCATATTATATAAACTATGTGATAGTGCTGTTTTTTTGGTGGCATCTATATTAACATTAGAGGTATTACAGAGAATGGAGGTGGGGGGTGGTCTAGTGGCACTTAAAGCAGTGAAATCCTGTAGGGTTAAAACATACAGAGTGTTAAACCTGCTAATGATCTAAATGACACATGTATTAGTATTTGTAATAGCTTTACACAATTTTGTTGCCATGTTCTGTCATGATAATTCTTTAAAGGACCAAAATTTTTTTTTTGATTGTTTTTAATCTCCAGGATGGGAAGGTGGGCTATATGTTTGCAATAATGATTTTAAATGACATCATTAAATGGCTTCCAGGTCTTGTGTTTGCTCTGGCAATAGCAGCAGCACAGACTGAGAGACTGTGGTTGCATTGGGCTGCAGAAAGTTTTGAATGTGCAGAAGAACGTTTGCAAAAATGTTCCGAAGGAGGAAGGGGTGCAGGAAGGAGTTTCCTCAATTCTGCTAGATTGAGCAGGTTGTCCCAAAAGTCGGACCGTGTTCCTGAAGAAGCTGCTGGAGAACTTGGTGCTGGTTCCTCATCGCCTTTCTGCAGCTCCATCTACTGGAACCAGCTGCCACATTCCAGTGTGACACTGCACTGGGATGTACAGCCCTTCAGGTGTTTCAGTTACTCTACTACGCAATTTTGAAAGCATATATATCAGGATTTTTGCTACTTTTTGGAAAAAAATATTACTATTTCCTTTTTGTCATTTACATTTTACATAAAATGCTCCTTTAGAACCCCAATGAAGCTCCCAGGCAGTGTCTTCACAGGGCTGAGCTTGTGGTTTCTTAGGTTTCAGGTATATTTTGGGAATAGATTTACATTATTAGCTCATAGTTGGAGGTCACGATGGTCTAGTGGACTGGTTGGAATTGAAAACTAAATGGCAGATTTTTTGAGTAGGGGTGATGGAAAATGACCTCCTATTTTTCAGATTTTCAGCTTTTGTCTTTGATAATAAAACTTTCCGTCTTTTGTGGGAAAAAAACTATCAAAGGAGAGTCCAAGTGTTAGGATGATCATTCAGGTATACTTGACTTAATGGCTTGAATACTGAATGCAAGTCAAATAGAATACAATATTGAACTTTCCATATAATTTTATCTTTTTTTCTCTTTGGCTCTAACTAAAATTGTCATCTGGAGCTGGTGAAATCTCACTGTGTCTGCATCAAAGTTTTTAATTTTGACCAATCTGTGTTTCCTGTCAGAAAGAGAAAAAATGCCAAAAAGATCCCAGACTGCTCTGAATCCGAGTTCTAAATCCGCCTTGGTTGGTTTTTTTTGGTTTGATTTTTCTCCTCAGGTAGCTTGCTTAGTCGTTTTGCACTCTGAAATGGAGAGAATAATAGCTGTCTGCTTCTTGAAGCTGTTGTGCCTAAGAATAACTCTTCAAAATGGCTTTAGAAATACTGAATGCCAAGAAAACTTCCTACTAGTACTCTTTTTCTGTTCTTCAGTATTAATTCAATAGGCAGGTTCAGGAGAGTTATAAAGGCATATTGAAGTGCTATGCTTGAATTTTTATTTAATTAGACAGAAAGTGGCATTGTTATTGATCAAGGTACCATGAAGTAAGCTTTGCAGATGACTTCTGAAATATAAAGTCAGTTTGTTGGAAGTTCTCAGGGAAACATAATCTGAAATTTCATGTAAAGCAATGATTAAAGGCAAAGCAACAATCCCCTATTTGTTAAAGTATTTTGTGTAATTTCTTTTTTATTTATTTATGAGAACCTGAAGTACTGTTCAGCAAGGGAATTGAAACAAAAGCATTATTATTTTTTGTAAGTTGCAGTAAAACATATTACAAAGTAATTTGTTTTGAAAATGCCTTGCATAGATTTAATGCAAAAAAACCCAACAACAAACACAAACAAAACCAAAAAACAAACCAAGAAACATCTCAGCTCAAATTACAGTTCTGCAGGAAAATCCCTTCCATGTTTGGCACAAACCTGAAGTCTAAAAGAAGTGATGTGTAAGTCAGCGTAAAAAGAGTACTGAGCAGACGTTACCGACTCATCGAGGTAGGATGCACAGGTAACTATTTTGTGACCTACCAGTCCATCTTTATTATTGCTAGATAATGCAGAATCCAACCAAAAGGGAAAATTACATAACATCCTTCCCTAAATTCTCACTCTTATTTCAGAAATAATTCAGACCTCTACCCTGATCTTGCAGTCCTTACTAAAACAAATCTCAACAGGTTTTTGTCTGGCTTCTTACCCTGAAAATGTGGCAGATGGGAGCTTGATTTTGCTTAATGCTTTTGTTTGTTTGTTTGTTTGTTGGCTGAGCACCTAAATGTGCTCAAGGCCATTGCAAGACAATGTTCTAGTGCATCTCTGGTTGATTTCCCATTAGTTTTAATATGAACAGGATTAGACCTTTAAACATGGAGAGTAACTGTGTCAGAAGTGTAGGTTGACCAGAGGCAATAAAACTGGGAGAAGTTAGAGGGCTTTGAGAACAGAGCAAATGGGTATTGTAAGGTTGTCTGAAGGCCTTAGGACTCTTAAAAAACAAAAAGGTGTGATATGAATCACACCTGTCCTTCAACGTGACAAAGGTAGAGCATTTGAATTGAAAAAGAAGAGCTGTTAAAACTTGCTAAGTATCAATACAGACTGATTTACCGTGAAAATTTAGTCTTAATTGCAGCAATCCTTCTGTAATGCTGGATATATTTGTTTTATTTTGTCCCTGTGTGAGCTAATTTTTTCTTTGTACATTCCGATGGGTTAATGAAGCTCCAGGATGCTTGGGTTGATAATATGTAATTTGCTAGACTATATTGTGTGTATATATATATGTTTCATTCTGTTTGATGCAGGCAGCTCTACTAACTGGGAAATGCACTCACTGTGGTGCGTTTAGCCCTCCGTGAGCAGTCATGGCAGTACAACACGGAACTGCAAACATGACACCAATACCTTTTATTTATCTGAGCAAACCTGTCTTAATGAATTTATTGCATTGTTTGCCCATTCAGGTACAGGATGAGAACAGTTAACGTAATGCAACCTAGATCCTGCTTGGTGCAAGTTAAACAGCGGTGAAACCAAGGGCCCAGCACAAGTCCAGCAACTCCCTGGACTTTGTTCTACTCACTTGACTGCTCTGCCCACATCCCTTTGTTTTGTGAGCCTTTGCTGGAACAGGCAAGTCCAAATGCCTGAGTATCTTTTTAACATTTTTAAATTTTTTTTGACATTGCTGAGGCATCAACAAGTTGGTGGTTTGAGAGTTAACTTCAAAAATAAACTGTGTCATACTCCCTGGCCAGCTTGAAATACTGACTAAGATCTCCTGAATTCCAGAATTGCATCACTGTTGTGTCTCTGTGCTGAGTATTTGAGAACGTGAATATTTGAAACCTTTCCAATTGCTTTGTTGTTAGAAGTAATGGCATTTCTGCAGCACCGAGGAGTCTTAGTCACAGGCCAGAAACGTGTTCTTGAACACAAGAAGCTAAATGCTGAGGTATTAGTAGCTTGGCATATAGAACAGGAAAGGATATGGTAGAATTAAATTTCTTGCATTAACTTATTTGCTTTTGAATTATGAAGAAATGTCTGTATTGTCTGCAAACTGAATAGTAACAGATTATTGTGAGGGCTGCTTACTGGTGTTCGCCTTTTCATGGTAATGAGAGCTGTTCATCCGAGATTATTTCTGATCTCATGTGGTTTTGGAAATGTTTCCAAAAGACAAAAAGAATTCTTCCAAAGTGATGTGCTTTTTGTTTTCTTTGAACGCAGAGAATTTTTTCAGTCTTGGGCTCAGAACATTTGTAAGGCAGCGTTGCCCAAAGCAGTCGTCTGTTTACAAAAGTAGTAGTCCTCAATTTAGAAATTACCTGGTAAACTTGAAAAGGCTAAAGAAAATAACCCCAGGTGTATCCTGGTATCTCCTAATGTCTCTGTGATTATCCATCATTATGAGAAGAGAAAGTAGTGCCATGGTTTAACCCCAGCAAAGCAAAACAAGGAATTCATTCACAGCTTCCCATGGGCAGGTGGGTGTTCAGCTGTCTCCAGGAAAGCAGGGCTCCATCACACATAATGGTTGCTTGGGAAGACAAAATGACATCAGTCTGAACCTTCCCTTTTCCCCCATTATTCTTCACCCATCTTTATATCCTGAGCATGGCAACATATGGTATGGAATATCCTTTTGGTTGGTTGAGGTCAGCTGTCAGAGCTTTATCCTCTCCCAACTTCCTTGTGTCCCCAGGCTACTCAATGGTGGGGTGCTGTGAGGACCAGAAAACACCTTGACTGCTCAGTAGTAGCTAAAAACACCAGTGTGCTATAAACACTATTCTCATCCCAAATCCAAAACATAGCTCCACGCCAGCTGCCAGCAAGAAAGCTCCATCCCAGCCGAAACCATGACATGTGACAAGAATTTCTGTATTCATTGCTGATATGTTTGAAAACATGCAATGGGGAGGACGCCCTGGTGTCAGTGACAGGACTTGCCACGCATGGTGGCCTCTGTATCTGCAAGCCAGGTTGTGTTCATATCTTGGAGGTGTCTTGGGTGGGGTATTTTTGTTAGGAACTGAAATGTGCTTTGGGATGCTCCTCACGTCTGTGAAGGGCTGAAGTGTTAGCACTGATGAAGCTTTGGTAGCCGGAGTGGCACTGTGTTTGTAGGGAGCAATGTGGTTTTACTACTCCTTCCTTTTTGGAAAAAATTAGGCTGCTTTGGGCATGTGAGGCTAATCTCTTTTCAATTCCATTTCATACTCTATAAATGAGTTGTTTAAGAATTTGCAATATTATTTTTTTTTTCTGACTATATGGCTAGAAGCAACCCCCTCTAAATCTCTTTGAGAAGACAGAGAGAATGTAATGCTAATTATTGTTTCTTTGTACATGCTGAGCTCCCCACCATTGTAGCAGTAAGGTGTGCTGCCAGGTATATTCACTATTGATGCAGGTAGCTTAAGAGACCTACAAAAACGTGTTGGTAAAACCCAGTCCTTTCTACCAGCGATAGGAGTGTTTGTGCTGCCTTCTAAAAACATAAGATTAGCGTTAGTGTTTAAAAATTGAAACTGTGTGTTACACAGAAAGCCCTTGGAAGAAAGGGAGTAAAGGAGACCAGAACACGGTGTTGTCCAAATTGTTAAATATAAAATCAGGAGAAATACCTCAAAATTACTTAAGAGGAACTTTTTGAGCTGAAATTGTAACCCTTCAGATGACCAGCCCTGTTCTTGCCTTCCATGCAGTGAGGCTGGGTGCTGGACAGTTTCTGTTGTCTTGCAGGAGAAATGTTTCAGTGGGACAGCAGGAGCAGAAGCCAACTGTGCAGTGTAGGTAGAATGATTGCAGCAATCAAGCCAAAACCCAGATTAGTGTTCACTGGAGTAGCTTTGTTGATGTTTCTGACTAAGATGAAAGCAGTATCATTGAGCCCAATTGCACCACTGCTCTTCAAGCCTCTGAGCTAGAAGGTCCCTGGCACAGTTACAGAGATGTTGCTGTGACATTTCTTCAGGATGGGAATGTCATCTTTCCATTAGATGCTCTTCTTTGATCTTGCATCTTACTTGCTTCGCATCTTTGGGATATATTTGGGAAAACAGGGTGTGTTCCCACTGCTCCCTGTGTCTCCTGATAATGGAGAGAAGAGACAACAACTGAGTCACCAGCACTTGATCTTCTCTGTGGTAGTTTCTCATCAGGTACTGGTTTAGTTCAATTGTGCTTGACTCTTTGTATTTTATTCTCTTCCTCCAAATGAAGTTACCCATGCACACTACCTCAGCTGACTTATGCAGATAACATAGATTTGGCAGAGAAATGCATCCATATTTTAGGATATGAATGATTTAACTTGTTTCAGCATTTCACAATACTGAAGGAGTTCTTGAATTACTATTAAAAGCATTACTATAAAGACACAAACTTCAGGCCTACCTTTTTTTTTTTTTTTCAAAATTCTGAAAATTACTGAGGTAAAATGAGTAGTAATTCAGCACTTTGCAGAATACAGGCGTCATGATCCTTTTTATTAATGAAATCCATATGACAAATCATAGAGCCTGTGTGCTGCAAACTTATAGTAAGAAGCCACTCAGTATCATCCACACAATGAAATAAAATTTATGCAGAAATACAGTAACTCCCGTGCTCAAAAAAGCCTTCCCTCCCCCTGCTTTTGACCATGATTTAACATCATGATTTTTTTACTTTTGATAGAGCTTTACTTTTCATTAATATTCCAAAATTAATTTTTTGCTTAGTTCTGCTAATTTCTTTTGCTCAATATTGTTGTTGGCATAAAAAGGATTTGAAGTTGAAGTAAAAAGAGCGTTGTCGAGGATGTCCTGAATAATTTCACTTCTGACTTGAGAAAATGTGAAGGCAATGGAGTGGGGAGATCAGGACTTAAGGTTAAGTCAGAGGATACACTGTAATTATGATTTGTGAAGCACCCCCTGTCATGGTTCCCAGGGCAGAGAACGATGATTTCATAAATAATAAGACCACAATGAGAACCATACGACTGTCCTTGCAAGAGCTGCCACCAGAAAGTGATAAAGGAAGGAAGCTTCTAAAACCAGAAGGGAAATGTCCTAAATTTGGAAATATTTCAGATCCTGATTTTTCATATTTGTTTTCTTTAGTTAAAAGAAAAGAAGACACTGATACATGTGAGGGAAGAGAGGCTGCATGCTGAAGGATGTCTGAGTGTGTAATTGTTACCAGAGAAGTGATATTCAAATAAAAACCTGCCAACTCAAGTCTTGAAGAACTTGGCAGAAACAGCCAGAGCCTTCACCAGACAGAACTTCAAAGACCATTTGGAGAAATACAGTATCAATTAGAAATTGTATAAATAGCTAGTGAAAACGATGAATAATCTTTTCCAAGTAGCTCCCGATCCCGCCACGGAAGCACCCCAGTTAATTTTAATTTGTAAGCAGTAGTTATTCCCATCTGGGGGAAAAATAACAATCCGGTAATGTCTTTTATCTCCTGCTGTGGCCCAGGTACCTGGTGCTGCTACAAACATGTAATGGAGTCATTAACAGGGCAGCCTGTGGATTTATTACAATAATTTTTATACCAAATGCAGCACAGGCTTTTCCTGTACAGGATGTCATAAAACCAGCAAGAGATTTAATCAGGTATGCTAATGCATTCAGAGCACCTTCCTGAAATTATCCCTCATTTGTTTATCATTTTTGGGTCTTCCTTTAGCAGGTGATGTCTTCAGTATTAATACTGCTTTGTGTGATCAAAAGGAGAAAATAAATGTGTAATTTTTAACATTAGATGCACTTGGAGAAACTAACTTAGGTAATTAAATCCTAGTCAATCAACTTCTACAGTCCAGCCGTGCTAACGAGAGAGATGACTGCCCTTCTTAAGTACTGGACCAGTCCTGCTGATGTGCCAGCGAAGCAGTTTGGCAGCACACACCACTTTATTTTGGGCAAAATCAGCCAGAGGAGCTAACTCCACTGACTAAATTGTTTATGCCAACCCGTGTCATTTTGCGTGGCGTTAAAGAGAGACTTTTACAAAGAACACGTAAAGTCTTGCTACCTCCCAAATTTATAGGAGCCAACAATTAGCAGCATTTTGGCTGGTGGATTGAAGGTTGTTTTGCAGAGAATCCTTGCTGGGGAGAAGGACTTTCTCATCTCCTTTGCCTGTCAGCTCCTCATAATGCCTCGTTTCTCCTGCCTGTCAGCCGGCCTCCTTTCACTCTCTGTTCTGGTTCACGGGTTTCTGACGTGGTCCGCTGCTGCATGCAGTAATTTTTATTGTTTTAGGTCTGTAATTACAGGGATATTTGACTCCTGCCTAGTTAGTACTGAATGAAGGATGGCCGGTGCTGCCGCCGGTGTGGGACCGGTCTGTAGATCAGAGATAAGCTGGCAGCTGCCAGCACCTCCTACCTGAGTAGTAAGTGCCCGGTGATAAATGAACTTCATGTGTCACGGGCCGGCCTCCAAATGGCTCGTTTGCAGTGTGACCTAAGTGAAGCAGGGATGCTCGTTACTCCCCTCGTATCATCCCTGGTGGCCAATCGGAGAGTCGGGTATCGCAGGCAGCGCTGCCCTGCGCTGGCAGTGTCACCCTCACTCCGGGCTGGGGAAGTGGCACCCGGTGCTGCTGCCACCACTGCTGGGTGTTCCTGCCGCGGCGCTGAGCGGGCACACACCAATGACTATGTCAGAAACCACCAGAGATTTAGCAGAAAGGTAGGTAGCGGTGCACGGCGTTTTCCTTTGGGCTTAGAGGCAGTTCTGATCCTGCCATAAAAAGCCAGAGAGAATCTGCAGCCCACTGGAGCATGACTAATCAGTTTGCTGATACGCTCAGCACTCCCCAGTTGAAAGTATTTCTTCCCTATTGTTAGCAGCAACCAGCCATGATTTGTAGCATTTATGTAAGGTGCGTATTGTCCTCAGGTCTTAAGCCCTTTACTTGGGAACTGCATCAAATGTCAGGTTTCCTTGGAGCATGAAGGAAGTGTGCAACTTGTATTGTTGCTGCTGCGTGCAACTTGTGTGATTTTGCTGTTGCTGGGGGTGGCACTGTGTTAATAATTCTTATTTCAGAAAAGATGCCAAGTAATTAATGTATCTTATTTGTGCTTTGAGCTTCAGCAGTGGTTTTTTCTTTGTCATCTTTCTGTTTCAAAAGAATATTTTAAAAAGGTTTGTTTGTATTGGGTGGAGTAATTCTCCTGCATGACAAGAAACAAGCAAACAAAAAACCCAGGTAAAATATTACTAGTCCAAATATTTTCAATCAGGTGAGACTATATTTTACATAGTGTTAAATATGCCGTTTGGTTCAGGGACTCAGGTTAAAAAGAGGCAGGTAAGAATTGTAATGCATGTGGACAATAATTGGCAAAGTTTTGTTTAAGTGAGGCTCAGAATAGTTAGACAGACATGATATTGCTTATTGTGAGACAGATGCCAAGACTTGGTTAATCAATGTTTGCAAAGCACATGGAGAGTCTTTTGGGTGTGAGATTTGTGGTCTATCTGAAATGTGATGACAACAGCCACTATGAGGAGTGACATATAATGTTTCAAATTTATAATCCTGTTTTTCATATATAATTAAGCTGCTATTTTTTTTTCTATGCAGTCATTATTCTTAAAAACAAGCCACTGCTGCAGTCAGTGGTTATTAGTGATTCTTTCTGTTTGTTCTGTGCTCCCCTGTCTTCTCCTTAAGATGATACCAGGACTTTGCTTTCTGTTTTTCCTTTCAGCAAACTATGCATTATGCCATTTTTTTTAAGGAAGTAATTACTTAAAACATAGTTTCTAAGTCACAAGACAGATCACATCAGTTAGAGCTGTTTGGAGTCAGGAACATGATGAGGATTTGATTGTATTTTGTTAGAGGAAGTTTTTTTGTACAGACTTGCATATGATGTATTAATGCAGTTTAGTTCTTTGATCATTAGGTGCAGATGTTTCATCTGTCCTTATGTTGGCCAGGTGACCTTAACTTTGTTAGTGCAAGGCCTTATTGTTTCTTCTGTGGAATTTTTTGTCCCGCAGTTCTGGTGGTGAGGAACTTGGGCCAAAACTTACTCAGCTGGTCTGTATTTATTCTGTTGCCAGTAACCCAAAGACCAGCTGAGAACCCTTGTGACAGGTCAGGCTGACATCTGAATGTTGTAAAGGAGAAAAGCACAGCCAGAGTAAGCCACTGAGATAATCTTCTGACTTGGAGATGCAGCAGCAGTTTTTTCATGTGAGTGCAGTGGCACTTCTTAGGGACGGTGATGTTCCCAGGAGCGTGCACAATGTGACATTTTAACCCACCTGTGAGTCTATAGTGGTCTTCTGGTCAGGAACATCAGCTGAACTAAAGCAGATGTTCCAGCAGCAGTCGAAAGAATAATCCAATGCAGTTTGGCAGTGTCTCACCCTTAAGGTGACAACATGATCGTAACATCACTAGTTTGTAGTCTCTGTCAGCCTCACACACAGTCAGATGTGTGTTGTCACCCAGTGCTTCTGTGTTCCTGGTACTTGAGCTCATCAAACTGCAGCACTCCCACCTGGTAACTTCTGTATGTCCAGGTTCTTCTTTACAGTACGTGCAGTTTATCTTATTTTCAGAAAGTACAAAACTTGAATTGCTTTCCACATGTCACAGACTGAGAGTGTAGTTTGGAAAAAAAAAAACAGCCCCACAAATATAATGGAAGACACTTTCATTTTTTGCAGTCTCCAGGAATGGACTAGCAGGATATACATATACATACATAAGGCTAGAACTGAAGATGGGAAGCTCAAATGTAGCAGTAATGCACCGGTAGAAGGAGAACAGATGTGCTGAGTTTATTCTCTCTTCTTCTGGCAGGTCACCTACATCAGACCTCAACACGGCGTTGCATGAGTGTATGGCAGCTCTGGATTTATTTCTTAACAACAAGTTCTCAGATGCTTTGGCATCTTTACAAGCAAAGTAAGTTGATTACTTTTACTGGTTTTCCTCTGTTTATTTTTCTTTGCTTCGCTACCTCTCAGGAGAATGACTAGACAACTAGTTCTCCATTAATAGTTGATAACACTGCATGGTTTTGGTTCAGAAGGGGGTGATAAGTTAACGTGTTAAGTTTTTGGGAGGACAGATTAAGTGCTTTACACTTGGGTGAGTAAATAACAAGACTGATCAAAGGTAACTACAAAAAGTAGAGACTTGTTGTCCAAAGAAGTAACCCCTTAGCTGTATGTAGCACAGTATGGGAGATTCTTGCTCCTGGAAGAATAAAAAACATCTTCTGTCACTTCCCCGCCTCCTTCTATGATTTTTCTGCTTACTGTCAGAATTTGAGAATTTATTGTTTTGTGTCTGAATGAGCAACTGACCATGAATTGCCAGGTTTGGGACACAGTACTTTAGGTATGAATTCTATTTTTTTGTGTGTGGTATTTTTTTTTTTAATAACCACTTGGAAAAACTTTCTCACAGCTTATTTTGCAATTCAGTGTTGTGGTCATGCACTCTATTTCCTAATTACATTGCAGCCCAGCATGTAATCAGTGGCCCAGCTGCAAGCAGTGAGGTCATAAAATAGCTTCTAAAAATTGTTGTGTCTTTACATGTCTGTGATTTTTCGTACCCTGTCCTGAAGTTGTCTGTGCTCTTCCTTGTTGAAGTCTGTGGTTAATTCATATTTTGTTTCCACCAGTTTGCTCAGTTTATTTTTGAGCCATCAGCAAATTACATCATGCTTTAAGACCACTGAAATAAGAAACAAATAAAATTCATAAATTCATAGGTGATGCAGTAGTGTGCCTTTGGTATGCATCGGGGTGACTATAGTGAATACCACATACCTGCTTTGCTGAGGTATCAGCCTCAGTCTTTGATGCCAGAATCTGTAGCTTAACCATGTAAGTATGCTCTGTGAGAGGTATTCATGGTAAATTGTAGGCTCAGATGTATTAATAGTGCTGGTTTTATTCATTGCAATGTTGTTTTGTGTTTATATATCATCAGAAGACATCATAAAAATGGTAAGAAGAATAATGTGTTTTCATTAAATGCTGACAGTAAAGCCCCTGTGTCCACCTGGAAATGCTTACTCAGTGCTTAGCATAAAATAGGGAGATATTTTATTGAAGGAGGTTTCCAAAACACTGCAAAAGCTCGTGAGACTGGGGGCTGTTTTTTTCTGTAAATCCATTTTTTTTTCTATTGCATATGGTTTTCATTCAGCTTTTGTTGGGCCCTGCAGACTATATTTAATGAGGTGATACTCTGTTTTTGTACCTGACTATTCCACACTGCAAACCCATTTTGAAACTGATTTTTCATGTTAGCCTGTTGTTATGAGGAGGCCCTTATTCCTGTTGCCTTTGGCAGTGAGAGAAGTACAGACTTATGATCTTTGCAAGTGTAACGCAGAAACAGGATGATAAATTTGCCCACAGATGATATCCATTATGGACACTCCATCTCTTCAGGGAATGACAAGAGCTGTAGAGTGGGCACATATGGTAATACTGAGTATTTTCTTTAGGAGTCATCAGTTCCTCACTGTTGCCTTTTAGCGTGCTGAGATTTTAAATTGGCTTTCACAGTCCATAAACATACTATCTTTGTTTAAAGAAATACTTTTCAGTTTTCACATGCTTGTAAAGAATTTCGTATCATAGATTTTGCAGCTTTACCACTTATGTTGTAGGACATACTCTGCTCTGTATTACATTATTGCAGATTCACTAAATTACTCACATTTGGCTTGCACAATAAGTGTATTTTCGACTGATTTGTACCATGTGTAACTGAGAGCAGATTTGGCAATGTATGAGAGTTAAAATCGGAAGATCTTTCCTAGCAGCTTAAAAATAAATATCTGAGGATGGTGTCTAGACTTGTGTTGAGGTAAAGCTCTTTTTTCCTTTTAGAAAATCAAATCCATCATAAAGGAGAGATCTCATTTCATAATCAGAGTAACCTGACATTTTTGCTTCATGCTACATAACTTTTCTTCTTTCCTCAGCTACCTTTTTGGTTTTAGAGTCAATTTTCTTTATTATCATTAGCAATCATTGTACAGTACCAGGCTCCAGTTATCTTGTGGTTTCTGCAGTATGTTTAATTAAATTATTCTCTTGTATAAGAGTATTCATGTTAAGTCTAAGAACTCTTAAGAAATTCCTTAAGTTCAGTCACCAAACACAGCAGTGATTTTCAATATGTAACCTGTTAACTGTGACAATGAGTAACACTGAAACTGTCTAGTCACTGGAGTGGGGAAAAAATCTCATCTTCCTCCTCAACCCCGAGACATACAGTGAATCGATTAAAAGCTGGCTAGATTTTAGCCCTCATGTAATTGCAGACAGATAATCATAAATTAAAGAGTTGATTCTGGTGAGATATCCCCTTCCCTTCCCCAAGACAAATGTTTAATTAATTATCCCAAAGGAAATCATGACTAAATCACCTGGTAGTTTGCTGATGTCAAATCACTTGAGAGAATGGTAAATAATAAATTCACAACGCAGAGTAATCTGGATCACTGGATGAGCTGGAACACATCTGTGTTGCTGCTTGCGGTATTACAAGAACAATATAAGAACAATTCATTCTGGGGAAAATAGTCTCCAAAAAGCTCTTGGTGTTGTTTGGTGGAATGTTAATTCCAGGATGGCTGTGTTTAAAGGTGATTTCAATCCTTTGATGGGGGAGTATCTCAGGTAGGTGGAAAGAGACTGTGTTACTGCTCTGCTGGTTACTTGTGAAACTCTTATTGGAATAGTGGAGTCCTGTGGTACCTATTTACTACCACTGGAATTTTGAATATAAGCCCAATTTACAATATTAAATGCTGTCTTGTATATTCTGGTCTTTTAAAGGTTTAAAGATGTTACTAAAGTTCTTGACCTTGCAGAACAAAAGCAAACATGAGGCTGTTCAGTGGGGTGGAGGAGCTTTCTCTGGAACTGATCTAAGAAGGAAGGAGTGTGATTGTCAAACTGAGAGTGGTGAAAGAGTAAGGGGAAGCACATGGAGGTAGAGTGAAGCTCTAGCCAGTGTTTGGGTAAAAATGGTGTACAGCTCTGCAGAAAGCTCGAGTTAGCTATTTATTGTAAAAGAGAGTCAAGAACATGAAGGTGGTGATTATTTCTAGTGGGGTTTTTTATCTTTTTATGCCTGGAGTCAGGAAGAACACAACTTTTATACTTGTTGTAAATAAACAAATTGCTGCCAAAACCTGACTTGATTGTTGGTTTCGCCTCCTAGCTGAAAGAACTTACTAGATTCTGAATTCTGGAGAATGGCTTAGATCAAGAGGAGGTTGGACTAGATGATACCCAGAGGTCCCTTCCAACCCCATATCATCCTGTGATCAAAAAGGCTCAGGGGTACTTTGTTGAACCACAGATTTTTGGCTAAGATCAGACTTAGACTATTCCATTGGCTTGTGGTAACTAGGGAACCCGGCTGGTGGTTGGTTAGAGTGGTCCTTTCTAGCTGTAAATGTAGTGCTCATGGAGAGTTTTCATAGGAAGCAGGTTCTTACTGGAAAACGTGTGTTCATCAAAAGAGAGACTTTCTATGGAAACCCATGCAGTAGGTGTAGTGGGTTGTTTGAACATTAGGTGGGACTTCTTGATCAAAGATGAGAAAAGCCTTCAGGCCTCGTGTGACCACATTCTCCTGATGCAGTTTCCATTTGGGCCTTGATCTCTCACAGTAGGGTACACCTGGATGAACAGACTGTCGGCTGCTCTGTGGAGGGTCTTTATCACTCCGTGCTGTTGGATTATTTCACTTGTTACAAGCATCTTGATACCGAATCAGAGCACGGACTTGAATCTGGAGTTTCTGTAACCTGGTGATACATGTCCTGGCTGCTCGATTACTGTAAAAGGATCCACAACAAAGATTTTGGGCACTGTGTTTCTCACAAAAAATACTAGCCCTTGGGTTAATTCTGAGATCAAGTCAAGCTTTTGGATTTTCATACTTAAGCTGGAGGGGAGAGCTGTCACCATCCTCACTTAGGTACTTGTTTTCAGGCAGGAATTAAAGTGTTCTCCAACAGGTCTCAAGAAAGAGCAGTGCTACAAGATGATAATGATTGCACCGTAGTTGGAGAACAGGCATGTGGTGTAACTCCATCAGTTGCCTAAAGATATTACTTATAATCCTCTTACGCAGCCATGTGATACCAACTACTGGGATAACTCATTAATCAGAATATTAGTTGTATTTATGTCATAAAGGCTTGTTAACTCCAACAATGTCCTGGGGAAAGTGCTGCTAAGGAATCAAAAATAAAAACAAAAACAACCCTGTCAAGTTTCAGTCTATACCCATCCATATAAAATCCAGGTCTTAAAACTTATGGCAAGATGCCAGCATGTAAGTGGCAACTTTAATTGTATGATTAGTATAAATGGCATCGATAACTTTTACTTTTGGTTGCATTCCTACCCACCACTCATCCCCTTGGAAAAAAAAAAAAAGGTTGAATTTGAGTCTTTATAAATACCAGTTGACTAATGATAAACATTAATTATTATCTCCTTTAAAATATTGGAAGCAAAATAGACGAAGCCATTGATTAAGGGAGGAGTGATTTCATGTCAGAAGCAAATTACTGGAGAGGGAAATCCTGTGTATTTGTGAAAAGTATCAATTTTCCTTTTAGCGCACTGATTTTAATATTTATCTGTTTTGATTTTGGAAGGGGACTATTTTAGTGCCTTCCCTGTGCTTTGAATTTAAATCTTTGTAAGGGTTTTATTTTAATAAATACGAGATGAAGTGTGTTTCTCTGCGCCCACTGAGGCTGATGAGTAATCAAATGAACAGGCACACTTCATCAGGCTGGCATTTTATAGTATGTTCATTTTTTTTCCACTTTACATTATCAGTCTACTGAAAGAATCGTGATGCAGGAGACTAAGACAGAACTGTCCTGACTCCACTGGGTTTTAAATAATTTCTCCGTTTTCTGTCTGTTCTCCTTGCTCATGGTGGAGATGAGATGAATGTTGGCACCGTCTGGGGCTCATAGAACTTAGGGCAGTAGGTGATTTTTCCAAAATGGCTTTTCAGCTAAATTGGTTTAGATGTTGGTTAGCAGCTGGGGACATGCTGAGGGCAACTAGGAATTCAGTACAACCACAAAACACAGACTGCAATGGGGATTAAAGATGTATGCTGCAAATTCCTTCAGTATAGCCAACCTGCCCTGTGCTGTGTGTATTGGAAAAAGTAGCCCTTGGTCATCATAATGAAGATTGGCAAGGGAACCCCCAGGTGTCTGTGTAATGCTGTCTGTACCAGCAGTAGGTATTGCTTTAGCCCCCAGATCTCACTAAATATGTCTACAAAGAAAGACAGGATTGCATCATCACTTGGATTGTTCTTTGGTGACTTTATTGCGTAATGCTGTTGAGGGGGTGTCACTTTAGATGTAGATAAGGTTATTTTTTGGCTCTGTAAAACACTAACCAAACATCAGAGACTTCTGAGGATACTTAAGCGTTTTTTACTCTATCAAGCAAAAGAATGAATACATAATAATGTATGCATTATTAGAAAAGTTACAAATTCTTAGAAAAAGGGGTTCAGGTCACCACAGAGAGTTGTTAGATCACTGGTTAATGTAGGGTTGTCTTAAAGTTATCCTTAAAATTACCTTTCAGTTCAGTCCAGATTATCAAAACCTGGGGAGGTGAGTGTATTCTGAAGGGAGAAATTAAATGGATTGAGGTGTCTTTAAACTTTGGTTTTTGCCCTTAAAACACTGAATGAAAGTGCTTGAGGTGGGAAGGGACTTCTGGAGGTCACCTGCTCAAGCAGGGCCATCTAGATCTATTTGCCCAGGCCTGTGTTCAGACAGCTTTTGAATATCACCAAGAATGGAGACTACAAGCTGGAGAATATGGAGACTACAAGCTCTCTGGGCAACCTGTGTCAGTGCTTGGTCACTCTCACAGTTGCAAAGTGTTTTCTGATGTTCAGACAAAGCCTCCAGTGTTTCAGTTTCCACCCATCGCCTCTGGGCCTGTCACTGGGCACCACAAAAAAGAGCCTGGCTCCATCCTCTTGGTGCCTTCCCTTCAGGTATTTTTATATGTTATAAGATTTCCCCCTGAGCCACCTTTTCTCCAGGCTGGACAGTCCCAGCTCTTTCAGCCTTTCCTCACAGGAGAGATGCTCCAGTCCCTTCAACATCATCATGGGCCTTCATTGGACTTTCTTGAGGATGTCCATGTCTGTCTTCTACTGAGGAAGCCAGAACTGGGCAGTACTTCAGGTGTGGCCTCAACAGTGCTGAGCAGAGGGGAAGGATCACCTCCCCTGAGATGATCACATTGGCCCTATTTGTGGCAAGGGCACGCTGCTGGCACACCACTTTCTCCTTCAAAGAAAAAGAAAGTGAAGTGGCTCATCTTGAGAAATGAAGACCCAACGTACACTTATTGAGAATAGGTGTGCTGAGGGTGGAGATTTTGTTGGAAGGATATCCTTGTTTGACTACGAGTATTTTTTAATATTCCCTGCCATATAGAACTGTCTGATTCATTCTGAAAGTGTAAACAGTTGAAGCAGCAATTGTTGCTCTTTAGCAGTATTTGTCTAAGTCGTGCTGTTTGTCAGGGGTGGATTAGCAAGGACTACAGAGAGTTTCTGTGGCAGGAATTCATCTGAGCTTTCCCTTCAGTGTATTTCTGAAGCTGTCTTTATTGGACCTCTAGGCCTGAAGATATTTTGATTCGTTTGCAAAGGATTATAACACAGGTGGGTGCTGGCTGAACGCTGTAAACATGTGCAATGTATAAACTTTTCTTCTGCCAGAGGAAAGTGCTGGCAATGGCTGCAGGGAGGAGTTAATTCTTTTCCTTGCGCTAATGCCAAAGTTTTTGGCTTTCTGCAAAAGAGGCACCACCTGAAATCCCACAAAAGGATATTTAAGTTGAACAAATTGGGGTGGAAGGTTGGCAGAAAGGTAGAGGATAAAAAAGCTGTAATGTTTGGCGTAGCCTGGAACACTTCTGGTGGGAAGATCTGTTTAAGGAAGATTCTATTTTGGCCATTGTTAGAGTATTGTGTTACTTATCTCCTTGAGTCTGTCCTGAGCAACTGTCCCAAAATAGAAGAAAAATATCTGGATTTGTGTCATGTGTTAAAGTATTCATTAGATACTCTATTAAAAAACCCCCATGACTCTATCATCCCTGAATGGTTAACCACATGGCTAATTTCTGTGCTGTATGTTAAATATTTATCCTTGGCTCGGAATTGTAACATTTTAGCACAGTTATTGAAACTGGAGCTGTAGACATGATGTCCTGTACAAATCTCAATCTATTTGTGTTTCTCAAGTATTTTGCATGTCCTTTGTGTTTGATTTCTAGTTCATTTAGATCTTGCTCCCATCACACCAATATGTTTCTGGCCTTGTACTTGTGTTTTTTTAAAAGTAATAATATAACCAAATCAGCTGTGCTTTACATCTTGTTTTCTTTCAGAACTAAAGATAGTATGTATCATGCACTGACCTATGCCACCATATTGGAAATGCAGGCTATGATGACGTTTGATCCTCAGGACATACTGAATGCAGGAAACACAATGAAGGAAGCCCAAGCCACCTGTCAAAAGTAAGTGTGGAATGATTCAGTCAAGAAATAGTGCCTTCATGGGAGAGTTTTGAAAGATGTAGGGGTTAAAAAAGGATATGTGACTTCATAGAAATCATAGGAAAGTGAGATCGGAAAGGACATCAGGAGGTCATCTAGTCCAGCCTCCTGCTCAAAGGAGGGTCAGTAAGGAGGTCACACCACTTAACTTATGGTTTTCAGCAGTCAAAAACTTCAGTTTACTAAACTTTGGCTTTTGCCCTTAAAACAAAACCGCTGAATGAGAGTGCTTGAGGTGGGAAGGGACTTCTGGAGGTCACCTGCTCAAGCAGGGCCATCTAGATCTATTTGCCCAGGCCTGTGTTCAGACAGCTTTTGAATATGGAGAATATGGAGACTACAAGCTCTCTGGGCAACCTGTGCCAGTGCTTGGTCACTCACAGTTGCAAAGTGTTTTCTGATGTTCAGAAAAAGCCTCCAGTGTTTCAGTTTCCACCCATCGCCTCTCGTCCTGTCACTGGGCAGCACAGAAAAGAGCTTGGTGCCTTCCCTTCAGGTATTTCTATACATTATAAGATTTCCCCCTGAGCCTTCTTTTCTCCAGACTGGACAGTCCCAGCTCTTTCAGCCTTTCCTCACAGGAGAGATGCTCCAGTCCCTTCAACATCATCATGGGCCTTCATTGGACTTTCTTGAGGATGTCCATGTCTGTCTTCTACTGAGGAAGCCAGAACTGGGCAGTACTTCAGGTGTGGCCTCAACAGTGCTGAGCAGGGGGGAAGGATCACCTCCCCTGAGATGATCACATTGGCCCTATTTGTGGCAAGGGCACGCTGCTGGCACACCACTTTCTCCTTCAAAGAAAAAGAAAGTGAAGTGGCTCATCTTGAGAAATGAAGACCCAACGTACACTTATTGAGAATAGGTGTGCTGAGGGTGGAGATTTTGTTGGAAGGATATCCTTGTTTGACTACGAGTATTTTTTAATATTCCCTGCCATATAGAACTGTCTGATTCATTCTGAAAGTGTAAACAGTTGAAGCAGCAATTGTTGCTCTTTAGCAGTATTTGTCTAAGTCGTGCTGTTTGTCAGGGGTGGATTAGCAAGGACTACAGAGAGTTTCTGTGGCAGGAATTCATCTGAGCTTTCCCTTCAGTGTATTTCTGAAGCTGTCTTTATTGGACCTCTAGGCCTGAAGATATTTTGATTCGTTTGCAAAGGATTATAACACAGGTGGGTGCTGGCTGAACGCTGTAAACATGTGCAATGTATAAACTTTTCTTCTGCCAGAGGAAAGTGCTGGCAATGGCTGCAGGGAGGAGTTAATTCTTTTCCTTGCGCTAATGCCAAAGTTTTTGGCTTTCTGCAAAAGAGGCACCACCTGAAATCCCACAAAAGGATATTTAAGTTGAACAAATTGGGGTGGAAGGTTGGCAGAAAGGTAGAGGATAAAAAAGCTGTAATGTTTGGCGTAGCCTGGAACACTTCTGGTGGGAAGATCTGTTTAAGGAAGATTCTATTTTGGCCATGGTTATAGTATTGTGTTACTTATCTCCTTGAGTCTGTCCTGAGCAACTGTCCCAAAATAGAAGAAAAATATCTGGATTTGTGTCATGTGTTAAAGTATTCATTAGATACTGTATTAAAAAACCCCCATGACTCTATCATCCCTGAATGGTTAACCACATGGCTAATTTCTGTGCTGTATGTTAAATATTTATCCTTGGCTCGGAATTGTAACATTTTAGCACAGTTATTGAAACTGGAGCTGTAGACATGATGTCCTGTACAAATCTCAATCTATTTGTGTTTCTCAAGTAGGTTGCATGTCTTTTGTGTTTGATTTCTAGTTCATTTAGATCTTGCTCCCATCACACCAATATGTTTCTGGCCTTGTACTTGTGTTTTTTTAAAAGTAATAATATAACCAAATCAGCTGTGCTTTACATCTTGTTTTCTTTCAGAACTAAAGATAGTATGTATCATGCACTGACCTATGCCACCATATTGGAAATGCAGGCTATGATGACGTTTGATCCTCAGGACATACTGAATGCAGGAAACACAATGAAGGAAGCCCAAGCCACCTGTCAAAAGTAAGTGTGGAATGATTCAGTCAAGAAATAGTGCCTTCATGGGAGAGTTTTGAAAGATGTAGGGGTTAAAAAAGGATATGTGACTTCATAGAAATCATAGGAAAGTGAGATCAGAAAGGACATCAGGAGGTCATCTAGTCCAGCCTCCTGCTCAAAGGAGGGTCAGTAAGGAGGTCACACCACTTAACTTACGGTTTTCAGCAGTCAAAAACTTCAGTTTACTGCAATATCTAATTTTTCTTGTCAATTAGATTTTTGTCCTGTCTGAAGCACAGGTTTTGCAATGTCTGGAAGTTAAATTACCATTTACAGACACTGCAGAATCTTCCCATTTGGTGAGGGTTGTACTGCAGCTGGCTGTCTTTGAGTCAGCTGTACTCCCTGTTCTGTACACACATGCACACAAAATAAATCAAAAAGCCCTCTTATCCCCTTCATTCTTCAAGACAGATTTCTGCCCATGAAGGGTAGTAGATGGATCCCGGGAGGACCGTGTTGACTAATTTCTGTATGGAATACGCTGAAGTTTGTATATGTAGTAAGATGACAGAGGTGAGCACTAGGGGTATGTTAGTGACTGTACGGGTGGCCAGCTGAAAGGTGCTGTTTTCGGTTGTTAATGTTTCATGTCTAGATGAAATGACCAAACTGACTTTTCTGCAGATTTAGAAAGAAATCTACAGTAGCTGATTCTATCAACAACCTTGTGCATAGACAAAGCCTTGAACACTTTACTGAAGGTAATGTTATCTCTAAATTCATAGTGTTTTCATCTTTTTGTGCTGCAATTTGAATTGTATAGAATTGTTCACTCAAACATGTTTTTGCAGATTATGAGTTCACTGACAAAATTGCTGATTTGGCATTTCCAAAATTTCTGGATCAGTGTTTTGGCAAGTGCTGTGCCACCACAGCCAAAACCACTAATCGTTTTTGTTGATTGCTGACTCAAATCCATAGAAAGAAGTTTTGAAATGCTTAGAAAGGTTTTAGATCCAGGAAATCCTGGAAAGCACCAGAGAAATTTGTGCAAAGTTTCTGTAACTGTGTGTCAGTTCTGTTTGGAGTTAATTCTGTAGTTTAGAACTGAAACACTACAGCAAATTTGGAAAATATTTTTCTGCTTGAGCTTTGTGATCTTATTCCTGTATTAATAGGCTAAGCGTTTTTAATTTACTTTTTGTCTGATTGATTTATTTTCTTCTCCCCTCTGGGTGACACTAGAGGAAATCCATGCAGAAATTTGCTATGCTGAATGTTTACTTCAGAGAGCAGCGCTTACATTCCTCCAGGTATGGATTCTTCCACAGCTCTTTGGGGAAAAAAACACAACAACTACACATCATACAGGTTTCTTTTCTTAAAATTAATGAAATGGTAGAAGACCCTAGTTTGACCTAGTGGTGTCAAACTCTTTCACCCGGATTAAATTTGGATTTTATGCGGATGATATCTGCTGATGAGATATGAGACTGTTTTATTATCCCTCATGATTATCTAAAAACGCTCCTCTCGGTGCACATAGCACTGAGTCCCCTGGGACTCCCTTCTCTGGTTCCTTTTGGATGTGTGAAATGTAACAGCAGTAAGCACTGATTTTCAAATACTGGGTGTTGGGATATCAGATTAAATAAAAAAAAAAAGACATGGTCACTGAAGCTGTGCTATGCTGGAATGCGAGTGAGATTTTTGTTTCAGTCAGGCTGGTGTTTGCTTTCCCAAGACTGCTTTCTCACTTGTTTGTTCTTGAACAGCTATTATGGTCTGCACAGCTATTAGGCTCCACACATGCTTTTTGCTAAACAGTGCTGCCTGTCTATAAAAGAAGGGGAACTCTCCCTCTTCTGTGAATTTTATCTGTCTGTACTAATGAAGCTTGATTTGTATGATGGATCAACATTAGCAGTACTTACCAGGGCTCCAGCTTGCAATTTAAATTGTTAATTATAGTTGGAATAAGTGATTTTTCTTCTTGATTTGTCTGTAGTTGCTATACGACAGTGGGCCTCTTCATTTATGCAGAGAGGGTAGTAAAAGTCACATTCACAAAGGGCTTCTGCTTCTTGGCTCAAAGATGCTGATAGAGAATGAAATGCAGGTGGTGATTTTATGGCGTTTGGGAGTTGCCAGATGGGCTCTGATTTATGTTGCTTACGATCGTTCATGAACCGTGTAACCTTTCTGAGCTATCTGCCATGCCCCTCTGCTAGAAACTGTTGCTTTGTAGCAGAACCAGTATCAGAGTAGCTGCTTCTGAAGGTTTTTAGAGTGCTGATGATGGTGCCTTTATAGGAAGGTGCTGGGTTTTGAAATGCCCAAGGTGTAGCTACGTATTTCCACATTCCTGCTGTTTTGGTGTGAGTAGTCTGTGGCACTGGGGATGATTGGGGTGGTGTCTGAAGCTATGGAAGTGAGGCTTGTCAGAATGTTGCCATTGTGCTTGTAAGAAAGGAGTGTTTAATGCAGTGTCTCATGGTTTTAAGCACTATTTTTGCAGGTATCTTTTTAAAAAAAATGTTTACAGATACAGAAGAAATTTAAGAGTAAGAAAATAGTTTCTTGTCCTCTCCTGCATAAAGAATCCTTGTTCATTTGCTTCCTCCTCTATTCTGTGTTTAATTTTTCATGAATGCATGAACTGGTTTTAAAAATTAAACAAAAGCACTTGGTTCCAACAGCTATTGAAGTGGGTTAGTTTTGGTGCTTAGTGTTAAGTGACCAAATCCAGTTAAAAACATACAAAAATTAGTTGCAGGATTTTTCAGGGGTTGAACTATTCTCATATTGATTATCTCTGGTTTTGGTATCATGAGTATTCTGAATTTATACACTTTTAAACCATTTTATTTCCTCTTTCCATTTTCCATTCAAACAAAAATATAACCAAACCTTTACAAATGGTTAGGTATGCTGTACCCCCCAGTTGCTAATTAAAAATAGACTTTTTCTACAGAACAAAGAAGAACAGGATCACATTTTTATGTGGTTATTTTGTTGCATGTGATTGGGATTCAAGTCTCTGGGGATATATCATCAGGAATGACATGATTGTTTATGTTGCACGGTTTCTGTCCTCAATTATCACTCTTGATAATGTTGCTTAAGGATGACTGTAAAGGACACAGGCTTTTGGTGGTGTTGCAGGCTGCAGGAGTGAGACCCTGCCCTTCACGTCAGGCCATTAGGCTTCCCATACTAGTTCATAGAAAGCAAAGTCTGGAAGAATTTGACCTGTAACTTTGATTGGATTGTCTTCCTGATTTACAGGAGGATGGAAATTTCTGACTCTTTGTTTACATATTGATGAGCACAATCAGTCCCTTTTCCTTAACAATAACAGTAAGACAATTAAATGTTCTAATCTATGCTATTTTCTCCACAATACAGCCCTTAAAATACCATCACAGAAAAATCAACTGCTAAAACACACGCACTAACAGCAATACTATTGTACCAAAGTACAAGCAGGTATTGTACCAAAGTAGTAGCAGTTATCAAAACAAAGCAGAATGACAGATTATATGTGATGAGTGAGGCAAGAAACTGCCACCAGAAAGTTATGAGACTAAAGAGTTCTCTCTTTGGGATACAACTATAAAGTAACGGGCCCCCAGCTACACTTTGCTCTAAGTTCTTAGTTCATTACAGCTTGTAATGTAACATGTTACCATACTAGTATAAATCTCATAGCTACTTGAATATTCAGACCAGAAGGAGCATATCTCGCATAACTTTGCTTACCTTGCTTCCTTTTTAGGGTGTGAAACTATATTCTGTAGACTCCTGAGGATCCACAGTTATTTGTATCAGGTGCTGAGCCAGGAAACGTTCAGGTCTTAACTGTGCTGAAGGACAAATGAGAGAAACCTATTTTTTGAAACAGCCACAAATGGCACTTTAGGTGCCATTCATTAGCTTAGTCCTATGTTCATTAATGCAAATTCAGATGGTCCAAAGGTCACAAGGGCTAAACTAATCACAGAAAGCATCAAAATAAAGTGTATGTGTCTGAACAGAGTAAAAATACTTTAATACAGAAAGGAAATCCTAAATCCATATATTGTTCCTCCAGGACTTATATTGACTGTCTCATGATTGCTGTGTTCAAGGCACGTGTTCATCTCAAAAGCTCTTTATAATGCTTATAAATTCATATTGCTAATGTGTTTTCTTTTCTAACAGGATGAGAATATGGTTAGCTTCATAAAAGGGGGCATCAAAGTCCGAAACAGCTACCAAACCTACAGGTAAGTCCGTGATGATGTGACTAAGTGTACTCTTACAGTAAAAACTCCTGCTGGTTGAATTGTCCAGTTCACAAACTAGTTACTGTCGTATTTATTGCAGCCTTTATTATGGGCCTCATGTCTATAGCCTTTCTCAGCCCATACAAATTCCTCTTTTGCATAAAAAAGGACATCGATGTTGTTTGGATTCTGAAGGTAGTGGACCCTAACCCTGTTAACTCCCAGGGTTTGCCTGCTTCAAATACTTTACCCTTGAAATTATATCAAAAAATAACTATTCCAAATGATGTAGTGTTCATTGTGTCTGCCTAGCACAATTTGAAGGTCTTGCAGTCGTTAGGCACATGAAATGGCATTTCTTTATAGTTTTAGCTGCAGCTTTTTGGAACATTCAAAACCAGTAGCTGAAGCACAAGTAATTCCATAACAAATGCATGAAACTAGAACAAAATTAGAGATAATAAACTGGAGAGCTTGCAATGGAAAGTATGAATGGCTTCAAACACAGAGCAAACAAACTTACAGGAAATAGGTTTATAGGGGCTAGTTAGCATAATAGAACAGATGCAGTCGCTCTGCGTCATGAAGTCCCTGAACAGGCAAGCATATGCCACCATCTGAGTGAAATATTTGGTTAGCTGGACTTTTAATCTGGTTAAGTTATGGCAGTTGTTCTACCCTGAAGAGAAGGTGCCTGCTATTGAGAATGATAAGCAGGGTTGCTTATCTGAACTCACAATGTGCCCATTATTTAGTGCCTACAAGCCAAAAACATCTGCTTAAGCAGATTTCTTTTCATCCTGGAAGTTATGGAGAACTGCTTTCGACATGTGCAAAAGGTTGTGAAGTGCAGTAATAAATGCTAAAAACTACACTAAAATGTGCACCATGGGCAGCGTACTCAGTTGTGCCTCAACAAATGAAGATCAGCTCTAGTATATGTATAAACAAAGTGTTATAAATCTAGTAGCTCTTAGGTGGTTGTCTTCGAAAGGATGCTAATAACAACTTGAATATTACTAAAATGTGTATTTTAACAAAGACAAAGTTTGTGAGACTGGCATTTACCATTTTTGTACTGTGCCTTTGAAGGGGGAAGAAATAATTGCAGTTTTTGTGAGAGTGTGATGCAATAGGTTACAGAGAAAACAAGGAAATACGGAAATGAGATTTTATTTGCTTTGATTGATCAATGTTTTTTACAATGTAGTTTCTGATGTAAAAAGCCACCTTTCCTTTCCCCGCTGCCAGCAGTACTGCTTGATAATCCACCACAACAGCAACTCTGAAAAAACAAGAGGAGTAAACGTTGCAAAGATACAATTTTTAAAACTCTCTTTCAGGGAGTAAAGGTTACCATACACTGTAACAAAAAGATGGAATGAAATAAAACAATAATTCAGAATGAAACATTTGCTTAGTGTCAGTGAATAAAAAGTAAGAGAAAACTTTCACACTAATACAGACTTATATGAATAATTTTTAGTGCAAACTAAATATGCATCATATTTTGTTTTACTTCAGGACTTAAAATTTGGACTCAGAACAGCCTTAAAAGGTTTTGTGTCTAGCAGATACAAAATAGCATCCAGTCCAGGTCCTTCAGAAGTATGGAAGGGAGAGAGATGACAGTGTCCATAGCTGTGTGGGTTGGAGGTGACTCTAAATGCATTGTCCACTGTAAGGACTGCAGTTACAATGACCAGTCCTATGTCTGTTGGCAACAACCAGCAGATAAAAACACAACAGCCTGAAGACAAGTATGTGACTGCCATTAAAACAATGTTTTTCTTCTCCTAGTAATTAACAAAAACTGAAAGAATAGTGTGAAAAACATGTAACTATAGAAAGCTTGGAGACGAAACAGGTTTAAATCCTGCTGGATTACACAGGGAAATAAAGGGACACTGCAAAGTTGAGATCTATGAAAGTTAGAAAAATAAGTGAAAAGTAATTTCCAATATACCTGTCTCTTTAAAAATATTTCTTACAATTGTCTTTTCCTATATATAACAAAATGTTCTTTGGAATGAACGTGCACAAAAGGGGCATACCTAATCCAGGAATTAGTGAAACTCAAATCAGATTTGCTAATTTAAGTTTAACTCAGCGCTTACATTCCTCCAGGTATGGATTCTTCCACAGCTCTTTGGGGAAAAAAACACAACAACTACACATCATACAGGTTTCTTTTCTTAAAATTAATGAAATGGTAGAAGACCCTAGTTTGACCTAGTGGTGTCAAACTCTTTCACCCGGATTAAATTTGGATTTTATGCGGATGATATCTGCTGATGAGATATGAGACTGTTTTATTATCCCTCATGATTATCTAAAAACGCTCCTCTCGGTGCACATAGCACTGAGTCCCCTGGGACTCCCTTCTCTGGTTCCTTTTGGATGTGTGAAATGTAACAGCAGTAAGCACTGATTTTCAAATACTGGGTGTTGGGATATCAGATTAAATAAAAAAAAAAAGACATGGTCACTGAAGCTGTGCTATGCTGGAATGCGAGTGAGATTTTTGTTTCAGTCAGGCTGGTGTTTGCTTTCCCAAGACTGCTTTCTCACTTGTTTGTTCTTGAACAGCTATTATGGTCTGCACAGCTATTAGGCTCCACACATGCTTTTTGCTAAACAGTGCTGCCTGTCTATAAAAGAAGGGGAACTCTCCCTCTTCTGTGAATTTTATCTGTCTGTACTAATGAAGCTTGATTTGTATGATGGATCAACATTAGCAGTACTTACCAGGGCTCCAGCTTGCAATTTAAATTGTTAATTATAGTTGGAATAAGTGATTTTTCTTCTTGATTTGTCTGTAGTTGCTATACGACAGTGGGCCTCTTCATTTATGCAGAGAGGGTAGTAAAAGTCACATTCACAAAGGGCTTCTGCTTCTTGGCTCAAAGATGCTGATAGAGAATGAAATGCAGGTGGTGATTTTATGGCGTTTGGGAGTTGCCAGATGGGCTCTGATTTATGTTGCTTACGATCGTTCATGAACCGTGTAACCTTTCTGAGCTATCTGCCATGCCCCTCTGCTAGAAACTGTTGCTTTGTAGCAGAACCAGTATCAGAGTAGCTGCTTCTGAAGGTTTTTAGAGTGCTGATGATGGTGCCTTTATAGGAAGGTGCTGGGTTTTGAAATGCCCAAGGTGTAGCTACGTATTTCCACATTCCTGCTGTTTTGGTGTGAGTAGTCTGTGGCACTGGGGATGATTGGGGTGGTGTCTGAAGCTATGGAAGTGAGGCTTGTCAGAATGTTGCCATTGTGCTTGTAAGAAAGGAGTGTTTAATGCAGTGTCTCATGGTTTTAAGCACTATTTTTGCAGGTATCTTTTTAAAAAAAATGTTTACAGATACAGAAGAAATTTAAGAGTAAGAAAATAGTTTCTTGTCCTCTCCTGCATAAAGAATCCTTGTTCATTTGCTTCCTCCTCTATTCTGTGTTTAATTTTTCATGAATGCATGAACTGGTTTTAAAAATTAAACAAAAGCACTTGGTTCCAACAGCTATTGAAGTGGGTTAGTTTTGGTGCTTAGTGTTAAGTGACCAAATCCAGTTAAAAACATACAAAAATTAGTTGCAGGATTTTTCAGGGGTTGAACTATTCTCATATTGATTATCTCTGGTTTTGGTATCATGAGTATTCTGAATTTATACACTTTTAAACCATTTTATTTCCTCTTTCCATTTTCCATTCAAACAAAAATATAACCAAACCTTTACAAATGGTTAGGTATGCTGTACCCCCCAGTTGCTAATTAAAAATAGACTTTTTCTACAGAACAAAGAAGAACAGGATCACATTTTTATGTGGTTATTTTGTTGCATGTGATTGGGATTCAAGTCTCTGGGGATATATCATCAGGAATGACATGATTGTTTATGTTGCACGGTTTCTGTCCTCAATTATCACTCTTGATAATGTTGCTTAAGGATGACTGTAAAGGACACAGGCTTTTGGTGGTGTTGCAGGCTGCAGGAGTGAGACCCTGCCCTTCACGTCAGGCCATTAGGCTTCCCATACTAGTTCATAGAAAGCAAAGTCTGGAAGAATTTGACCTGTAACTTTGATTGGATTGTCTTCCTGATTTACAGGAGGATGGAAATTTCTGACTCTTTGTTTACATATTGATGAGCACAATCAGTCCCTTTTCCTTAACAATAACAGTAAGACAATTAAATGTTCTAATCTATGCTATTTTCTCCACAATACAGCCCTTAAAATACCATCACAGAAAAATCAACTGCTAAAACACACGCACTAACAGCAATACTATTGTACCAAAGTACAAGCAGGTATTGTACCAAAGTAGTAGCAGTTATCAAAACAAAGCAGAATGACAGATTATATGTGATGAGTGAGGCAAGAAACTGCCACCAGAAAGTTATGAGACTAAAGAGTTCTCTCTTTGGGATACAACTATAAAGTAACGGGCCCCCAGCTACACTTTGCTCTAAGTTCTTAGTTCATTACAGCTTGTAATGTAACATGTTACCATACTAGTATAAATCTCATAGCTACTTGAATATTCAGACCAGAAGGAGCATATCTCGCATAACTTTGCTTACCTTGCTTCCTTTTTAGGGTGTGAAACTATATTCTGTAGACTCCTGAGGATCCACAGTTATTTGTATCAGGTGCTGAGCCAGGAAACGTTCAGGTCTTAACTGTGCTGAAGGACAAATGAGAGAAACCTATTTTTTGAAACAGCCACAAATGGCACTTTAGGTGCCATTCATTAGCTTAGTCCTATGTTCATTAATGCAAATTCAGATGGTCCAAAGGTCACAAGGGCTAAACTAATCACAGAAAGCATCAAAATAAAGTGTATGTGTCTGAACAGAGTAAAAATACTTTAATACAGAAAGGAAATCCTAAATCCATATATTGTTCCTCCAGGACTTATATTGACTGTCTCATGATTGCTGTGTTCAAGGCACGTGTTCATCTCAAAAGCTCTTTATAATGCTTATAAATTCATATTGCTAATGTGTTTTCTTTTCTAACAGGATGAGAATATGGTTAGCTTCATAAAAGGGGGCATCCAAGTCCGAAACAGCTACCAAACCTACAGGTAAGTCCGTGATGATGTGACTAAGTGTACTCTTACAGTAAAAACTCCTGCTGGTTGAATTGTCCAGTTCACAAACTAGTTACTGTCGTATTTATTGCAGCCTTTATTATGGGCCTCATGTCTATAGCCTTTCTCAGCCCATACAAATTCCTCTTTTGCATAAAAAAGGACATCGATGTTGTTTGGATTCTGAAGGTAGTGGACCCTAACCCTGTTAACTCCCAGGGTTTGCCTGCTTCAAATACTTTACCCTTGAAATTATATCAAAAAATAACTATTCCAAATGATGTAGTGTTCATTGTGTCTGCCTAGCACAATTTGAAGGTCTTGCAGTCGTTAGGCACATGAAATGGCATTTCTTTATAGTTCTAGCTGCAGCTTTTTGGAACATTCAAAACCAGTAGCTGAAGCACAAGTAATTCCATAACAAATGCATGAAACTAGAACAAAATTAGAGATAATAAACCGGAGAGCTTGCAATGGAAAGTATGAATGGCTTCAAACACAGAGCAAACAAACTTACAGGAAATAGGTTTATAGGGGCTAGTTAGCATAATAGAACAGATGCAGTCGCTCTGCGTCATGAAGTCCCTGAACAGGCAAGCATATGCCACCATCTGAGTGAAATATTTGGTTAGCTGGACTTTTAATCTGGTTAAGTTATGGCAGTTGTTCTACCCTGAAGAGAAGGTGCCTGCTATTGAGAATGATAAGCAGGGTTGCTTATCTGAACTCACAATGTGCCCATTATTTAGTGCCTACAAGCCAAAAACATCTGCTTAAGCAGATTTCTTTTCATCCTGGAAGTTATGGAGAACTGCTTTCGACATGTGCAAAAGGTTGTGAAGTGCAGTAATAAATGCTAAAAACTACACTAAAATGTGCACCATGGGCAGCGTACTCAGTTGTGCCTCAACAAATGAAGATCAGCTCTAGTATATGTATAAACAAAGTGTTATAAATCTAGTAGCTCTTAGGTGGTTGTCTTCGAAAGGATGCTAATAACAACTTGAATATTACTAAAATGTGTATTTTAACAAAGACAAAGTTTGTGAGACTGGCATTTACCATTTTTGTACTGTGCCTTTGAAGGGGGAAGAAATAATTGCAGTTTTTGTGAGAGTGTGATGCAATAGGTTACAGAGAAAACAAGGAAATACGGAAATGAGATTTTATTTGCTTTGATTGATCAATGTTTTTTACAATGTAGTTTCTGATGTAAAAAGCCACCTTTCCTTTCCCCGCTGCCAGCAGTACTGCTTGATAATCCACCACAACAGCAACTCTGAAAAAACAAGAGGAGTAAACGTTGCAAAGATACAATTTTTAAAACTCTCTTTCAGGGAGTAAAGGTTACCATACACTGTAACAAAAAGATGGAATGAAATAAAACAATAATTCAGAATGAAACATTTGCTTAGTGTCAGTGAATAAAAAGTAAGAGAAAACTTTCACACTAATACAGACTTATATGAATAATTTTTAGTGCAAACTAAATATGCATCATATTTTGTTTTACTTCAGGACTTAAAATTTGGACTCAGAACAGCCTTAAAAGGTTTTGTGTCTAGCAGATACAAAATAGCATCCAGTCCAGGTCCTTCAGAAGTATGGAAGGGAGAGAGATGACAGTGTCCATAGCTGTGTGGGTTGGAGGTGACTCTAAATGCATTGTCCACTGTAAGGACTGCAGTTACAATGACCAGTCCTATGTCTGTTGGCAACAACCAGCAGATAAAAACACAACAGCCTGAAGACAAGTATGTGACTGCCATTAAAACAATGTTTTTCTTCTCCTAGTAATTAACAAAAACTGAAAGAATAGTGTGAAAAACATGTAACTATAGAAAGCTTGGAGACGAAACAGGTTTAAATCCTGCTGGATTACACAGGGAAATAAAGGGACACTGCAAAGTTGAGATCTATGAAAGTTAGAAAAATAAGTGAAAAGTAATTTCCAATATACCTGTCTCTTTAAAAATATTTCTTACAATTGTCTTTTCCTATATATAACAAAATGTTCTTTGGAATGAACGTGCACAAAAAGGGCATACCTAATCCAGGAATTAGTGAAACTCAAATCAGATTTGCTAATTTAAGTTTAACTCACCTGTACCTCCCGTCACCTCTTTTTGCGATAGTAAAGCTTCGTGTTATTCCCAACAGCCATTCTTGAAACATTTTCAGGCAGGAATGTGGTTGCAAATTGACTCTGTTTGACGGGAGTTAATCTCCAGGACTCCATATTTTTTACTTGATAGTAATGTGATGTAAATGATTTGTTGATAAATCCAACAAAATGTTGAATGTGTTGTTCACCTGGGTGAGGTGACAAATTGACCATTTTTGAACTACTGTGTAGTTCAAGGTAATGGGGTTACTTTCTTACTGAATTGTAGTTAATCATCGTATTTACTGACAACGTTAAAGAATCTTGTGCATTTTCAGGGAGCTGGACAGTCTCATACAGTCTCCACATTATGTCAAAGGAGAGAACCATCTTCATTTTGAGGGAGGTGTAAAACTTGGAGTTGGAGCATTTAATCTGGTACGTACCAACAGGTCTTCTCTTGAGCTGAAGTCCTGCAGATCGTAACTTAAATACCTGAGAAGTTCCACTGACATCAGTGTTACTAATCATACCATTAAAATTAGGTGTGTGCTCTGACACTTGGGGGATCCCAGTCTCTGGTCTAAGAATGTCAGGTAGTGATACACTTGGCTGTTGGCAGGGCAGTTGGTGGGACAGGGTGAATGGGGCCTGGGGTGCTGCTCTGTTGGCTGGTGTTGCTTGTGTTTTGGTCAGAAAGAGGGTGGTCAAATGGTATGGGATTGTTCCTGGTATGTCAGAGAGGCTCTGACCCAGAGATGGTGAGGGGTGAGGTGGTTGTTCAGGTGATGGGCTGCAGAAAGTGCTTGGTGCTTCCCCTTGCTTGCGTTACTTTACCTGGGTTAAATTCTATGTAAAATATAGCAGATGTATATACTTACCCAGAAAATTGTCAGACATAAAAAGATGTTTTTAGTAATTTTAGTGATTATTTCCCATGTTTGGAGAAGTTGTAGGAGGGAGCTAGTCACTGAGGGGTAGAAAGTCTATTACTGCATAACTGTTGCATTTCTTTCTGTAGACATTGTCCATGTTTCCCGCACGGATTCTGAGATTACTGGAGTTTGTTGGGTTTTCTGGAAACAAGGTAAGTGGGAACTGAATATTATTGGTACATTCCTTCCACTCTTAAGTTAAAAAATGGAGACAAGAGTTTTTCTCTTTTTCTTCGCATTAGTTCTCACCCTCTGAGACACTCTGGTATCACACATGAACACTATGGGCACTGATGCCCAGTGCCCAGTTTTCCTTTATATTTTTGATGATACAGATGTGAAGCATGATAAAGACAATGGCTAATACAATGATGTTGACATACTTAGTTTTTTAGTTACTGATCTTTTGATGTATGCTTGTGCTTAGAAATCCATAGCCAAAGTGTATTCTTAGCCTTTAATAAATTAGCTTACTTGATAGTTACTGTCATTATGGTATCTGAATGTCCCTGACAGATTCCTGCATGACATCCAGTTGGGAAAAAAAAAATTCCATTTCATTTCTGATGTTTTTTTTTCCCACTGTGTCTTTAATAGCAACTGGTAACTTGAGTGCAGCACCTAAGTTCTCTTTACCTAAAAGAGTAAATGCTTTCTTGCCTGGAGAGTAACCAGTCTGACCTGTGTTGTTTGTGTGTGCAGTTTAAGGACAGAAATTTAGTAATGAAGCACCAGTAAACTCGCATGAACCTGAGGTATTCTGCAAGACAGATGCACAGGAAGTGCTGTGTTAGTTTTTTTTTATGGATTTGTTGTTTCAACATTTAGGATACTAAATTGATGGTAATATCTTGGCCCTTATACCTTGCCCTTGTCTCTCATTCTACTGGCAGAACATGAGATTCACTCAAGGTTGCGTTCCTGGATTAAGAAAACATGATCTGTTTAACCTAAACCACTAGTCAGATTTATTTCATAAATGCTGGGTAAGGTAAATGTTTGATGTCCTGCAAACACAACAAAAGCTCTATAAACAAGTTAAAACTTAACCCTTTTATAATGCTTTCTATTTACAAAACAAGTTTCAAGGAGAAAAATGTTTTCTTAATCAGAGCTGCAACCTTATGTGAGAGGTGAAGGGGTGTCATCACCATTTTATTAGTTTACATGAAGGATCTTATATCTGAAAATAAAATGCCTTGTTTAAAAGCAAGGAGCTTTTGGCAGAGCATGGATTAGGACTTGGAAATGTACAGGAGCTGACCAAGAGCTGTTTCAGAAGCAGTAGAGGCAAAGGTCAAATTGTTCTACCTGTCAGTTAGGAAAACAAAGAGCATCAAAAGCAAAATATTATCCTAGAAATGTAAGGGCAGTTCACATACCAGCAGAGTTCTGAGAATACTTTGCTGAACACTTATCTTATTACTGCAGATGAAAATTGTCCCTCTAATTGAATTGCTCTTGTTTTCTTTTGGACTTGGGATTTCTTGTATGGCTATGAGTGGGCTGATATTTGTATTGATGAGTCAGCTCCTGTTCCAGTTTTTTAATAACTCACTGAAGCATGACCTAGATTACCATCCATTTAAGAAAAACCTGCAGTCTGCACAGCATAAAAAGGAGTATTTTAAACATGTTGATTAGAGTTCATTGATGGTCATTTGGTTTAACATCCTGAAAAGGTCTTCTCTGCATTTACCATTTGTGAGTCAGATGCCTAAGGCCAACGGCAAAATTGCAGTTGGATTTGCAATCCTTTCCAGTGGTGGCTTTCCAAAGCAGCTTGCAGGAGGAAACTGTCCCCTGCAGTACAGACAAGAATCTGGAAGGTGAAAGAAACAGTGACAGAGGAGGAGAGGGAAAGTTAGTGTGTCGGGTCCTGCATCCCATCCAGAAGAAAAGAGTTTTGGGTACATTTGTGTTTCATCTTGCAGTTTTCCCCATGAAATGCTCATGGTGAGCATCAGGCTGTGCAAAAGGTTAGTGCCTTGAGCTGTTTACAGTTCACCTGCAACGCGCTGGAGGACAGCTTGCTTTTGGTGTGGGTGGTGTGTTTATTGAAACTGGATATAAAATTGCATTGAGTTATCTTCCGCAATACCGATCTGCCTTGAAGCCAGCAGGTTTGCCCCCAGGGACTCTCCTTGTCTCAGACAAGTCGTATCTGATAGTTAATGAGGCCATGCCCAAAGCTCGATTACATCCGAAGCCATTTGTGGGGACTGTGGACAACACGATCAATTTAACAGCAGCCTGGACTCTCAAAATAGTAGGTAGGATAAGATCAGGAAAATATAAATGTAGCCTGAGGCCACTTTTGTACCCTTCCACTCCACGTTGTGCCAGTTGTGCCATTCTCACTGTTCGAGCTCCTTTCCCCTGTCTCATTAGTCAAATAATGGGCTTATTTGTGTTTAATGGCGTAGGCCTTCCAATTTGGGCATTGACATTCAATGCAGTTTTGCCCACTTTAATGAAGAATTTTTTGTGGCCAGAGAGGTACGTGTTACACACTGTCAGTGTGTAATGTGCCAGGGAATTACACCTTCCTCACCCCCTGGGCAGTAGGTGGAGTATGTGTCCCATCTGGATTTTTTGTGTTTAATGATAACTAATTTCTGCTGTGGGATCAGAAGAATCCTTGTGTTGTGTCCCATGTAACCCTTCTTACTGACCCCTCTGCCAGGTCTCGGGTCAATATTTACTCTTATTTTCAAGACGATTACAAATACCTTGCTGCTAAGCTGTAGGAAAGTTTGACGTGAGCCCACCACATGTTAAGTGCTATTTGTCAGGGGGTCAGATGACAGCATGATTTCAGGGGAAGGCAGGAGAACTTTCAGATAAAACCAGTTTCTTTCAAATTATACTTTTTGATGTGGGAGGACGTTTTTCCCAAAGCAGCTGAGCTGAAGAATGTTTTGATGTCTCAGTTTGTAATAAATTGAATTCCAGTTTCCCACTAAGCATCTTTTTGATTTGCATTTTGATCCTCTTCTGCAAATTTTAAATGAAGGTTAAATCTAAAGTTATTTCACAGGCTACATTCAAATGCCCCATCTACCAGTTTAATTAGTCGGTTCTTCATAAAAGCTGTTAGTAGTATCCATCCCCCTTGCTAAGCCTGCAGTAATGTGAGCAGGTTATGGGGCATGAACGATGAACTTGCTTTGCTTTCATTGTCAAGATCGCTTATTAAAAGAGAGTAATTTAAAAATATCATTCAAGAGCTTTAGCTTCAGGAAAGTAGAGGGATTTTAGTCAGTGACAGCTGAAATAACGTTGTCTGATAATGGTTTAGAGCATTGTTCTTCTTTGTCCTGCATTCACTGTGGGAATCCCCACTGCTCATGCGGGGACTCCTGAGTGGCAGAACATTGGATGTCTTGGAACAAGGATCAAATCAATAAGAAACTGACATAATATAAAGTTGTGACTGTCGTGGGATGTTGTGGGCAACATGCACAGAAAGGCGAGCGTTATCGTATTGGATCACATTTGTCTATAAAAACTGTCATTGCTCCCTGCTCTGCATTGTACCTTACGCCCTTCAGAGTAACTTACATTTTTGTGAAAACAAAACCTAAATGTGTTAATGTCATTTAAGTATTTTGGAAAAAATATGAGCACTTACTGCCTTGACATCAACTTTATGCTGTAGCAATATACCCTGTAATTGACTTTGGAAGCTCGTTCTTGGTGTTCTGGGATTGCTCATATCACCTGTGGCCTAGGTGGGGGGGTTATTTATGGGTTATTTAGGGTTAGAAGGTGTGTCCTAACAATTAAATATAATATGCTCACTTAGTGACTGGCAGCAGTGACTGCAGTTTTATGGACTGACTTCTTAGGCTTAAGTAGTAGCTGCTTGTGATTTGATTCTGAGATCCTCAGTTTGGTCCCCAGTGAGGATTAGGTGTGTGTAATAGCATTGCCCAACTCATGACACCTCACATTGCTGATGAGGTTTGCTGGCTAATCTCCGTAGGCTCCCTGTGGAGAAAGAGTAGGTGCTTGAAAAGGTGATTCATAATGTCTGACCTTGGCTTCTGTACTGAATGGTTCCTTGGAGGAGCACCTCTGTCTCTGCCTGCCATGGAGGGAGCCTCGGGAGGCTGGCTGGCTGAATGTGGTACCTAAAACATGTTTCCCAGTGACACCCTTCATCATCCCACTTTCCTGGGCAGTGGGATGTTTGCAAGAGTTTTTTTTTGAGGAGAAGCAGCTTTGTTGCAGCCTTTTCTACAAGCAAGTGTTGTAATACTAACAGCTGCTTCTAGATTTTTATTTTTCAGATTGTGTCCACTGATTATATTGTTCCTTTAATGTAGAAATTTTGGGGTATTCAAGTGGCAGAGTGAAAAGTAAGCATTCTTTAATACCTGTATTGGACAAAATAGGATTATGGACATAACCACAGAGTGAACTAACTTGTTTGGTGAGCTTCCCACACCTGTGTAACTACTCAGTTTAAGAAATCAGGCTCAGGTGTGCCAAATTTGCAGCCCTCTTCTGAATGGGCAATGTTTTTAACCCAGCTACTTGACAGTTGCTGCTTTCCAGGATGCAGGCCCATGTAGGGTGGGTGAGGATTGCATTCCTGGTCTGTACAGATGATAACTTTGTGTTTGGCTGTGTTAAAAGACATTTTTGGGATTGAAATACATGAGTGAGATCAACTTGCCAAATGATTAAATTATTCTGTATGACCAATACGATTTGTATTATTCTTAGTGCTATTCCCAAATGTGTGATCAGCCATTTTGTATGTATTTTTATATTATATGGAAGATACCAAACACTTCAAGGCCTGTTACTGGTATCAGCAAAGGCTCAGTGAAATATCCAGCCTGAGGATTTTTCAGTTCAAAAAAATGTACTTTGGAAATCTACTTCGGAATTTTTTTCTGCCAGAAATCATTCCACAGAATGTTTTGTCTTACTTCTACCTTGCAGTGCTACTTTTTCTAAAATTCAAATATTTGTGGTTTTCATCTGGGCAGTTTAAAGAAGCTGAATATATTGTATTTTCTGTATCTATCACACTTTTGCCCTCAACAGAAAATGAAGTTGGCATTGTTTTGCTTTATTTCCATTAAGTCATTGATTTTCAGTAATGATTTTACTATCTTTTAATATCTTCTGATGTGACATGCAAGTCAATATTTTGATTATTTTGTACAGGCTAGACGTTATGCTAACTGATCTGCAAAAATGTGTTAATGGTACCTTTACCTGTAACAGTAATTAATGTAATAAATTAAGATCTTTTATTAAAAAAATACAAAATAAATGTATTTACATGAAGACGATTAACCACACTAGTTAAGAGAAAAAATTCATGCATGATGAAAAGTATAATATGATTACAGGCTTCAGGGTTTACACAGTAAGTGGTAAAGGAGAGGCAGCGTAACACCCATCTGTCGGCAAGGACACCCAAGAGATGAAAATCTGTGTTGAGATGGTGCTCTGAGTGCTCTCTCTGATACCTTCCACAGCAGCTCCGGTAGATGTCCCTCAGGGTCCCTATTTATAGTGTAGCTGGTTTGAAAGGATGTCCTTATAGTCACATACATCATGTTCCAGTAACTTTCCATTGCAGTCATAGCGTAACTTTTAAACAGAATTTTCCCCAGCACACAGTGGATGTCTTACTGTGCATATTTACTAGTAGGGGGATCTCATATTTTATATGTTTGCATATTTATATTCTTGCTGTTGTTATCACGGAACCAGTCCTAGAGTGGGCTGCTAAATGCTGTTGCCTCAGGAGCTGGAATCCTTCAAAAGTTGGTTATCTGTTGTGCTCTCATTGGATTTGAACACAGCATTGTACTGGATTTCTTTAGTTCTTTCCAAAGGGAACAGAAGTATTCTTCTTTTCATCATATTTTTCCACTGGTGGTAGCAGGCCAACATCATTGCAAAGCTCCTCTTGTTCTTGATGTACTTAAAAACATCCTTTTTCCTCTATTATCCTTTGCCCTGCTAGTGGCATATTTTTATTTTTTTTTTCTTGATATCTTTAACTTGCTTGTGCAGGGAGTGACAACAACCATGGATACACTGGTTGTGCAGATAGGTGCTATTTGCCTTCCATTTCAAAACTGTGTGGTTTTTACATCTGGAATGCTCTTGAGCAGCACTTGGACGATGGTGATAAGTTGTCTCACATTCTCCTACGTTAACTGTATAATAAATCCCAAATTACTGCTCCTCACCAGATGTTTTCCAGGGTAAGGGGTAACTCCATGAAAAGCTGTTAGATAAGTCCATATGTGTGGTTTTTGTCTTTGGTTGCTCTGTAAGCAATGTATGTCAGCACATTTGGGGAATTTGGTGAGCGAGCAACCTTAGCTGACACTGCAGAAGTTAACAAACGGGTGAAACACGGTGGCTTTGGTTCTTTTCCAATGCTTTCTCCTCCTCACCTCTGTTTGCACAGGAGCATGGTCTGCTGCAGCTTCAAGAAGGAGCGTCATCATACAGCTTTAGGTCGGTGCTGTGTACCATGCTGTTGCTTTGCTATCATACTTTCATGACCTTTGTGTTAGGTAAGATTGTTTATAATAACTCTTGGATTTGATTAGTTTCTTGTGGGACACGGAGGGGAAAAAGTTGGTTCCATCACCTGTTTGTTGGTGAATTGTTTGTTCGCGATCAGATTAAATATAACTCATTTGTGAGTGATTTTACAATAGTGATCATAACTGAAGACAGTCTTAATCTCCAAGCTGGAGGTCTGTTTAACATGTAAGAAGGGAGACAATGGGGATAGCAAAGTGTTCAGCAGTCAGGTGAATTATTTGGGAGGTTCAAATAATGGCTTAAGGCTGTTTAACACGTAAGAAGGGAGATGCTGGGGATAGCAAAGGAAGCTGTGAGAACTAAATCTGTGTTCAGCAGTCAGGTGCATTATTTGGGAGGTTCAAATAATGGCTTAAGTGATGACTTCCTGACTACTTAGCTCATGTTTATGTGTCATCCCTGACTGTTTTGGGAGGTGATAGCTTCCTGCTGAGATACACTTCCCTTTTACCTCCTGCTAAAGCATTCTACAAAATGTGTTGGGCTGTGCAGAAGTGAGTTTTCGTGTCAGCGAGCGCAGTGGTGTTCAGCTCTTCCTGCTCGCTGGCTTAGTGCAACCCCAACCTGTATTTACACCTTATCAGAGAGAGGAACTTACATGTTGCCCAGATGAGGATGGCTCATCAGTACTTTGCATTCCTGTCCTTTTTTGGTTTTTTCTTTCTTTCTTTTTTCTTTTCTTACTATTCTTATCAATTGCATTTTTATGCATTCTAGGGACAGGAAAAGGAAATGTTGAGGAGGCAGAAAGACTACTTAAGCCTTACTTGGCTCGCTATCCAAAGGTAAAATGAATCATAATTTAGGTTGGTATGGTCGTGTTAATGTTTTCTTGCCAAATCTGTATAGTCAGCTTGAAACCTGTTATAGAATACTTGTATTTTTATTATTATTTATTACAGGGAGCCATATTCCTGTTTTTTGCAGGCAGGATAGAAACACTGAAGGGTAATATTGATGCGGTAAGTAATCCTTTCACTCTTGGGAAAGTAAGTCTCAAAAGCTTTTGAAAAACTCCTCCAGGAACAAAGTTTCCTTTTTGGCTAATGCTTCCTGTGGCTTTGGCCTATGTGTAATTAATAGTCTATGAATTCCAAATAGGAATTTTGAAAACTATTTTGACTAGCTTGTTTGACCAGCTTGCTTTGCTACTCTTCTCAATCTCTGGTGCTAATCTAGTCTGCCAGTATTAATGACACAGTTTTCTCATTGTCTTTCCTATCCTAAAGCGAATTTAGCCTCTAATAACATCCAGGGCTAATCCTTTGCCTTCAGTCCGAGTGGAGAGTTATGCAAGACTTGAAAGAATTAGGGAGGTGACCAATGTGTGTCCAAAATACTGTGAGACAGAGTATCAGGTGGTGGGCAGGGCAGTAGCTCCCTTGAAATCATTGGAGCTGCAACAATAAATGCCAGCTCAGCATCTCCCCTTTGACTTTAGTTTCCCCTAGACAAACATTCATTTTGCCTGTGAATAATATAACTTCTAAGAATGGGGAGCTCTGTGGCAGGGGTAAACTTGCTAACACCAGGGTGACTGTGGAGCCAAGGATCTCCTGCGTGAAGACACCAGATGTGATTTTTGGGGAGGGCTGTTGATAATTTGGAAGCTGCAGGAGCCATGCTGGCAGATCGTGGAGCCCCGGTGTCTGTTACAGCACTGATGTACGTGCAGTTACACACGATTAAGGCAGCCTTTGGAAATCTCTTGTGTTCAGGCAGTCAGTAGGTATGAAGAATGTTGCGAGGCTCAGCAATACTGGAAGCAGTTTCATCACATGTGTTACTGGGAGCTCATGTGGTGCTTCACCTACAAGCGCCAGTGGAAGATGGCTTTCTTCTACGCAGACCTGCTAAGCAAAGAAAACACCTGGTCAAAGGTAAGTCAATTGGAACAGAAGGGCGGGAAGACCCTGTACTACCTCTTAACTTTCAATCAGATTGAGTTGACTTTTTGTAGCTTTTAAGCTTTTGTGACTTAAAAGATGGAGGTTGTAAAACAAAACCTGATCTGCAGTGGCTCTTACAGAACAATGCGAATTGCAGGCATTCAAATCTGAATAGGCTGTGGGCAAACAGAAATCCTTTGGGCCTGACTTGCAGATGAAGAACAGCTTGTTAAAGATGTTCTGCTGTGTATTGACTGGTTGTGTCATCAGCGCACTGCAATTAGTGGCACAAGTTGCCATTTCTTTCATTACACTATGGCTATAAGCTCCTTTAGTGATGAGTGAGGCTAGCCATGATGGTGCTTCCAGGATAATAAATATAATTAGAGAGGCGCCTTGCCCTGTGTGTCTGAAAGGAAGAAGCTCTACCATCCAGAACCCTGGTAGCTTTCCTTCCCTGAGCCCTGGGGAAACCTGTCAGAGGAGATTAAGTCTGGCCTGGGGCAGGGGGCGTAGTTGATGCGAGGTTTGTTTTTTATTAATGTGATCAGACTGTGTGTGTGAGGAGGGTGTCTCTGGTTTTTCTACTACACGTTGTCTGTATTGGCCAAGTGGAACCAAAACTGACATAAGGTCCAAGCAGTCAGATGAGAGCAACTCTCAGTGCTCCCATTCTCTTGTGGCCCTGGGGATTCCAGCATGGTCAGCCAGGTGCATTCATCTGCACAGTGGGCACCACCTGGCTAAAAGCTTTAATATCCTGAAATGCTGTAGGATTAATATTAATGTGTGTCCTTTTAACCTGTGTGTAGAGTTTCATACAATATTGCAGCAGCCTTAGAGAAGTCAAGATGATGCTTCCTGTTAATAGGTGATCTAGAGTGGAACGCGATAGTAGCAAACTAGCAGCTCCATGAGCTAAATGAAAGATGCTCACGTGTATGCACTGTTAGATTCCTGTGTAAAGACATAACCACATCTTAAAATATTCTAGAAAACTCCTGAAACTTATGGTTACTGTAGACTCCTTAAAGCAGTACTCAAGAACTCGCCAACTGTTACTCTCTCCTATTGCAAGAGCTGTAACATCCCCTGCTGCTTTGCTTTTCTTGGCTGCTGAATGTACGATTGCGCAGGATCCCCTATGAAATTAGTCCTTTTCATAACCTGAAATCATGAAACTCTTCAAAAACTGTTTTGTGTTCTCTAAAACCTAATATTTGAGAGGTGCTACCAAGTTGTGATTGGACACATAGAAGTATGGTAGGTTTTTTTTTCCTGAGCATGATCTTTTTATGAGTTTTTTAGTATGTATTCCTGAGAGTAGTAAAAATTCACTTTACACAAGCATGACATTTGTTCTTGGAATGTGGACATAAACTATAAGCTGATAGAAAGTAACCGAAGATATATATGACAAAAAAAAAAAATACTATACTCCACTTTCTAAAAGACTTGCCTCCTGCTTAAAATTTAGTAAGATTATATCTGTTTGTGTACAAAAGCAGCAACTTCTTCCTCTTTATTGCTGTTTTGTGCTTTGTCAATAACGGTGATGCTGTAAATTCATTTTTCTGTACAGATATTCTTGATTGCATTTACAGGCTACTTATATTTACATGAAAGCTGCTTATCTCAGTATGTTTGGACCAGATGACTGCAGTCCTTTTGGAGACAGCGAAGCTGAATTATTTAGGTAAAATTTGCTAACTCCCAGTTACAAAAGTTTCCTGTCTTTTCATGGTACAGTGTTGGGGGGAGAGAAGCAAAACTATTCATTGTGCAGTTTGGAGGATCTGTGCAAGTAGCATTGGGTTGGTAAGAAATTGCAGAAAGAAACATTCCTTTAGACTGCAGTGGACCCTGAGTTCAGACAGCAGATTTCTCCTGGCTTGGAAATACTTTAGATCTAGACAGGATATTAAGGTCTGTCAGCCATACAGTGGCTGCAACAGCTGCTGTTGCATGTATTACATTCTTTTTTGGTTTTTTCCTTTAATCAAAATGGCATGTAAGATCTGATAGCCTTCAGTGGATTATGCTACAAGACGTGTGCCTCCTTAGTGGAGACAACATCAGTACAACTTGATTCTTGGCTTTTGAATCTGAGAGGAATATGAAATAGTTAAATATGATCGTAATGCTTAAGCTCAAAAATGCCTAAACCTTGCTGGGCCAAAGAAAATTTATCACTTCGGGGGTTTTTTGCAATTTTTCTATAAAACCTAAATATCACTTTTTATGTGCTTACAATATATTGATACTTTTCAGGTTTTCCATATCTTATGTAATCATTCCAAGCAGATTTCACTGGATTTGGGATCCAATACGAAGTGAAGCAGTCTTGGTGCTTGGGAGAGTGGGAAGAGGAGCACTGACAAAAGATAGCTTGCTCCTTTCTTAATCTATGAAGAGAGATGGGCCCTTTATAAATTAGGTGCATCATCTAATTTATTCTTTGGGTGGAGAAGAGTCCCTCTTCCTCCTGCTTGATTAAAGAGGAAGCCTAGAGATATATGTGCCCTGCATAAAGACAGCTTTTTTGAATATGTGTTGCTCAGCTTCCTCAGAAGTAGCAATAGGTCTATAACAGCTTTTTAAAACTTCTCTTTGGCTTGATTTCTTTTTTTCTAATTTATTTTAAGTTTGAATGCTTTTTTCCCAGGGATTCACAGAGGAAAAATTCCTTACATTTTCCTTTCAACTTTCAGGATTGTTCCCACTTTGAAACTGAAAATTGCCGGGAAATCACTGCCTACAGAAAAGTTTGCGATTCGGAAAGCTCGACGATATCTTTCTTCAAACCCCGTTCCTTTGCCTGTTCCACCTCTGGTGAGTTAGAAATACGCACACACCCTTGTTAACCATTTTTTTTTTTAAGTTTCTGGAAGTGAAACTGAGATAATTGGAATAGCGTCTTTCCATGTTTCTAAGGTAAAACCTCGGCAGGAGACTGGAATGTTCCCAAAGCAAAGCCAAATGAATGTGAGGAATGCTGTAAAACTGGGGCATGCACCAGCCACAGGGAGCTAAGCCAGTTGTTTGTGACACGTAAATGTGTTGCATGTGTAACTCATTATTCCAGCCATAGACCAGCATGCTCCCAACAGCTTTCTTTTGATTCTCTTTTGAGGAACTTTGCCCTAGGTCTCTTCTGTCATGTGTCATTTACTGAGACTGCTAAATGGAGACTTGAAGGTACAAGTTGGGAGGGGGGGGGAAAAATCAAGGAAACAATGCAAGAATTGGGGACTGCATGTAAGCATCTATTTAATGTGCCCCTGAAGGTTTGCAGTTTGGTGGTCTCCAGAGCAACTCACAGGATAAAACAGCCAAATCTTTTAGCCAATCTAGAAAACTGCATACTGTTGAATTATTTATTTATATTCCCCTTTAATTCTGGCCAGTTCCCTGTGGCCAGATGAGAAGAGCTGCATAAGGCACCCGTTGCATGGTGCACTTACAAAAATCCATCTGCAAAGAACACATAAAAGAACACAAAAGGATTTTGACTCCACAGGTTTGCAAAGTGCAGTGGTGGTAATGTTTGCAGCCCTTTGAGCTGTTGTGTTTAAGAAACAGATGGATAATTTGTAAATACTCTTTTAAGAAAATGCCTGAACAAGGAGAGCCTCTTGGAGACACCAGTGAGTAGTCATTTCTCAGCCCACCAGCTGGGTTTGCCACTCAGTGAAGAAATAGAGCTGTTACAGTACAGCGTGGGTATCCACGAGGGGCCGCTTCCCACTAAGTCATGAGACCGAAATGAGAGAAATAATTAGGTTACTTTGATTTGCCTTTCAGGTTTCAGAGATCGTAGAGAGTAAGAAAGGTACACACCTGGGGTTTGACTGGGCTATTCTAAAGGGATTTTAGCAGAGCAGGTTTCTGTACCAAGGGCTCTCCTTGGAGTTGGCCGGGCACCGCGTCCTTTGTTTCTGCTGCAGTTGCATTTCTGCGGCAGCAGATGCCGCAGCCGACCAGTTAAAGGTGCTCTGAGGATGTGGAATTGGGTGCAGAATGTCATCTCTAGGATTTTTCTTTTCTCTGTGAAGGGACTTGCTGAGAGGAGCGAGTCCTCAAGCAAGTCTTAGCTCGGAGATGTAGCCTAGAATAAATGTAGTTTGAGTACTTTTCTGTCAAAACCATGTTAACAAATCAGCGCTAGATACAGTAAGTTCATCACGGGTTTTCCAATCAATAGGGACCAGATGGTGGAAGCAACAGTGACTGGAGTTAACATACTGTTTCATCTGTTCTAGCCTACAGCTTTTTGTACTGTAGTTCCAGAGCTCAGTTATTCTCTACAGAAATTTTATCAAAAAGCTTTAAATTCTCAAATATGGACTAGGTTGCATAAATGGAATAAATACCTTGTTGTAAGTCTATATAATATTTCCATCTTTAACTTTCTGATTCTAGTGGCTGTGGGCACCTTTGGTCTGATGATACACTCTTAAGTGAGAACCCCAACACCAAATAGGAATTAAACCAATAGTTTTTAATAAAATTTACTCTAAGAACAGTTGATTAAGAAAGAAGTTACTTTCTGTGGGTACATCAAACAAACCTGAAGAATTTAAAGGTTTTACAGTTCGGCTCTAAAATTTTTTTGGTTTGTTTGAAGCTTGGCTTAAAGGTTGGGGTTTTGGGTTTTCTTTTTGTTCTATTTTGTTGTCCTGAGATTTTGTATTTTTTCTATGGAAGAAATACATGGTAGTTATTTATAGTTATTGCTGCCCTGTCTAGGATAGAACTGAAAAACAAGAGGAGACTTTAATCAAGGGACAGTTAGCCATATGCCATGACTATTTCGAGTCTGCCTGTTTTGGTGGTACTTGCCTTCACCTGTAAGTGGGACTGTGTTTGCATTCTGTTCAAGCCATCCTCCTTGCATCATGTGTAGTAAGCAGTTCTTTAGTTGTCTTCCAGGGCTAATTTGTTCTGCAAACCAATGTAACAGGTTTTCAGTTGCAGTGAAAATATGTTTTGACAAACTGACTTTTTATTGAAGGAATCTGTAACTTTTTCATCATACAGAGATAAACAGAAGTACTTGATAACTGCATTTATCCAGTACTGTAATTAATGATGCTGTCATTTCTCTCTGACCCTAGGAAATGATGTATATCTGGAATGGCTATGCTGTAATTGGAAAATGTCCCAACTTGACAGAAGGCATGTTAGAGACTTTAATTGAAGCAGAAGAAGCATTGGCAAGAAGTTCAGGTAATCATTGATATGGTTTAAGCAGGTATTTTACAGTGCAATAGCTAAAGATACTATCTGTGAATAAAGAGAGACACTCATTAGTAAAGTTAATCTGATCATAGGAGGAACATAGATAATGAAACCATAGACTGTTTATGCAGATAAGAATAATTTTGCTTTTCAGTATAGCAATAACTTACAATAGTAGCAAGTGATTTTACATCACGGATGTGTATTAGGACCAGTTTATGACATGTATTAAAGGACTTTATTTTGCTAGCTCCAAATCAGTGTATGTGTTGACTTGATTACTTGAATCACAAAGCTTTGTTATCCTCCTATTTCAGTTTTGAAGGGGAAATAGGAGACAAATCACTTTTCTGTTCTAAAAGTGCTGCCAATTTATGATGTGTCCTTGGGCTGAACGGTGTTGGTGTGTCAACAGCACACTGTGGAAAGCTGGGACACCAGGGATGGGCTTCCTTTGCGCCGTGAAGGAGTGTAAGATAGGGGACAGTACTGAACTGGAACAGGCTCTGCCACCACATCTTCTGTCAGCCTGTTAATTAGCCATCCATGAGAAGGTTCAATTGATGTTTATTTCTTGCCAATCTTTGCCGGCTCCTATGGGAGCACAAGCAGTCTGCACAGCTTTTCTCACAGTTTTTCCTTATTAAATATTTTATCTTATTATTATATACTGCCTGCCTGCAAGAGGATCCAAGCCCCTGCTACCAAAGGAATATGGGCTAAATCACTGCATTGCAGTCTTTTCTGGGACCTTGGTCTTCCTGTGCACATTGTGTTACAGAAGATTTGAAAGAATTGCCTGAAAGACTGGCTAAAGCTATCTCCTGTTTAATTAATTGTGAAAGAGAACAGAAAAATATTTGCAGTGAAGGTGACATCTTAGAAGAAGGCTTTTGACCCTCTCACTTTCTTTGCCACCCATTTTGCTACATTATTTTCAATCAGTGAATCATTTCTTTATTCCCTTCTTGGTAGATGATAAATTGTGGATAAGGCTGGCTTTTTGCACGGATTTGTAGAAGGTGATTCATGTTTATAAAATACTATGAGGACACGGAAATGAAAAGTGGGATACATTTTAAATATGCCAATTTGAAGTATTACCTGTTCCAAATAGTGAATTGCTGTTTCCATGCTTCTTTTTTTTTTTTTCCATTGTATTTTCTCTGTCTCACTGTTAGATTTGTAATGCAAGAACCTAACACTACAAAATTATGAATCAGAGAATATGCTCATAGCAGCATTATACCAAACAAGATGTAAAAGGGAGACTGTTAGTGGAAGTAATGTCTAGAAATGCAAATCTGATATGCATAATTGTGTCCAAGATAGGTCCCTAAATATTTGCTTGTGCAATCCAGGGCAGTTAGTAGGATATGTTATAAGTAGAGAAAATACATACATGTAAACATGTTCATGGGATGGATGTCCAGAAGAGACAACTGATCTGCTTTTTATTGTTATTATTATTATGAAGTACTTTTCTCTGGCCCTGAGTCATCTTATGCTTCTAAGTTACTTTCCTGAATAGTCTTTGGGCATCTTCCCTGGGATTTTCTTTGGTGACAGATGTAGGTGCTCATGTGGGACTCAGCAGGAGAAGTGACTCCAGTTGTAGGGTCAAGGCCTCCAGCTGCATAGTCCAAAGGGGAGCAGCTGTTTCGTGCCGTGTGTGTCAGCATTTTAACAGCTGGAGTGACAGAGGAAGAACCAGGTGCAGATCGGAGTGGTGGAAACAGGGTGACATTCAATAGAACAAGAGGTGCAATGTCACACGTTTTTGCAGAAATTCTTATTAGCTGGTATTTCATGAACTGGAAATGAGCAAGTGGAAAATTTTGCTTGTACATTTTAAGACTTAAGCTGCCTACATGGAATGGCTATGAAAAAGCCAGATTTTCTTTGAAATGTATCATGCAAAAAATTTCTGAGGGTGTAAGATTTTTAGTAATGACTTTGAACTAGGCACTTGGTGAGGCTGGTAAGTCTCTGGGCTCTCAGAAGTATAAACTCAAAAGAGGTGAAGTTATGGTAAGGTGGAGGGATGTGAGGTGCAGGTAGTGAAGTTTGGCATGTTTTAGTTTAGTCACACAAAAGCAGAGAATTGCTGAAACACTTGCCCATGAATAGATCATTGACTAGAAGTCAAGGAAGGAGAAGAGCTATCTGTACTGAAGGGCAATACAGGCATGAGGTTAATAGATTATAAATTGGACCTCAGTATTTCCACAGTGGACACTTTAAATTAGGTTTTGGGTGTCAACAATAAGATCGTGGAATAGCTTTTCAGTGAGAGTAGGGAGGGAAAGAAGAGCCCACCAATTTTTAGACAAAGTTTGATCAATTAATGGAAAGGTTAATGAGTGTTTATCGCTGCATTAAATGATCAGAATTGACCACTTAGTTCCTTCTGTGCTGTGTTCCAGTAAATGGATTGTGCTCACACCTACCTGTGTAAAAGTTTTTCTGCGGGTAGGAAGGTCTCTGCTGCTCTAGAGTTTCCTAAAATGTGCCGTTTACTTCATCTTGCAGGTACAGAACTACTAGCAGATGACCAATGTGTGATAAAACTGTTAAAGGGTTTATGCCTCAAGCATTTGGGCAAGATCTCAGAAGCAGAAGACCATTTCAATTACATCTATTTAAAGTAAGTTTTCATACCTGGCATAAAGGAGAGCTCTTGAATTTCTCAGTAACTATTCATTTTAAGAAAGAGGAAATGCAACCATGATAAGAATAAAAAGGAGGGGACTGCAGTATCTCTAGTGTTTATTTCAATTACTTTGCTATAAAGGAATTGCACCTTTAATTGCCAGCGTTGTTAGCCATGTATGGAAGAACAATTGCAAATCCTGCACTTTTTACTGAGATATTTTCTCCTTTTTTGGTGACTATACATGCATAAAATTTTTGAGATGCCACTTCCCTTTTTTTCCTCTCTCATCTTACCAGTCATGAAGAAGGTGTACCCAAAAAGCCAAATGCAGTCTGCAGAGACAGATGGCAGCACGATTATAGTTGGAACTTCTGTACATCATGCAGTGAATGGCATCTTTTTTTCAATTCGCATGGATAGAGCTCATAATATCGTCATCTTTTCTAATAATTCCCTAATAATAAAGGCAATGCTTTGTAATCCTGAGAAATAACATACTGTGTAGGTTAGTTATGCAAAATACGGATTTAATAACCTGGAATGCATCTTTGGGTAGAGAACATGACAAGTGTTGTAATAGAGATTGATTGCTCCTTCTGATCTTAGCTAATCTCCTATTTATTTGTGTTTGGAGCTGTTAAGTGAAGGAAACGATAAATCATTTCAAGATCTTGAAGCTATTTCTTTTCCAATGCAGTGAGAAGAAGATAAAATATGACCATTATCTAATTCCAAATGCCTTGCTGGAGCTGGCAATACTGTATCTCGACCAGGACAGAAGAGAAGAAGCAATAAAACTACTGGAAAGAGCAAAGTAAGCAAGTGAAAAGCCTGTGCTGGTGTCTGAGGGGTCAGTGTGGTGGTTTACTGGTTAGCAGGAAGCAGAAACATTTCATTAATACCATGGAAAGTCATTATTGCATTTATTTAGTGGAAGCACTCGTGCACTAGCTTTGGTTTGGACCTTTCTAATGGTAGACATTGTCTGATCATTCAGTCTGTTACTTACCTACCCGTTCTGATAAGAGCAAAAAAACTTTTAAAGATGTTAATATGAATGTCAAAGGCTTCCATAAGAAATAATCCATGTGTAACAAAATGTAATAATCTTTGTAGTCTATTTACTTATTCATAAAAGATGTATAAAATTAAATCAAAGCTCTGTGTTATGGCTAAAATAGCATTACTCAAATTGATGGCTCACAGTGCTGTTTTCTTTCCTTGATGAAATACGTTGGAGACAATGGTTCAGGTTGCTTTTAGTATCTTTGTATTGTTTCATCTGCCTCTGAGAGGGAACCAAAACACCCGCTGTTCCTGTTTTGTGTGATTGATTTTTCTAGCAAAGTAGGTTTATCAGGAATAGTTGGACTTGATCATTTATGTTCTTTATTGTAAAATTAACAAACCATGGGTTTGTGCCTCTGCCTGAGCCTTTACTACTTTGCTGAGCCAAAGTTTCTTGGTGGGGGAAGGAGGAGAGGGAATCCAAGCCAAACAACCCTTGCCCTCTCCAAGCATCCTGCAGCAGGGTAATTCCCCTCTCTGCCTGGATCCTGAGTGACTCCAGATGTCTGCATCTTTCCAAGCACAGAGAGTCACACCAGTCACTGCTGCAGGTGTGAGCAGCTCCAAAACTCATGTCTGGCCCCAAGTTTCGAAGAGGTCAGGTAGAGCTTTTGTCCAAGTCCATCCACTCTGCAAGACAAGAGTGGTGAATCAGCCTACCAAAGATTATGCCAAAAGCCTGTCAACACAAAAATTAAAATACTGCAATTCTTAATCTCCTGTGCTCGTGAGCCAGGTTCTCTGCAGGCTTGTGGGAGATGGTAAGAAGAGCAAACATTGCATTAGCAAAACGCAATGGTTTCATGTTGCTCAAAGCACACCTCTCCTCCTGCCCTCATTTCCTTTGTTCAAATCCCTCTTAAGAAGAGATCTAGAAATCAATGATTCAGAGCTTCTCATTCCATCTGGTACTTCTGTCCCTTGCTGTTCAGCCTTTGCTGATGCAGCTCTCCCTGGTGGCCCTGTGTGGCTCAGGTCACCAGGTTCCCTCCAGGGAAGGTGTTTGTCTTAAAGAAGGGCACCAGCAGACAGGAGCTCTTAAAAATTTGTTGTTGCCCAGTGCATGGAAAGCCAATGCTCAGACTTGCTACGCTCAAAGAACTCGTGGAAACTGTAAAGATAGGCAAAAAAACCCCAAACCCAAACACCCTCCTTGTTTCAGTCAGTCATTAAAAACACGCGGTCCTTACATTTCCACCTGTAGCTGTTGCACTGCATTAAAATGCTCAAGGTTTCTAAGCTTTCAGCTAAAAATGCTGAATGTCTTCGCATCCACTAGAGGGAGGAGGTGTTGCCCGCGGTGGGTTGGAGGACCTCAGCCTTCCCTTTGCAGTTGGCAGCCCTGAAGGCCAGCACTTGGCTTGTGCTCTGTGCCTGATTTGCTTGACCTAAATCCACACACTGCTGCTGGCTCGGGTCTTCCAACCCCGGGAGAAAGAGTGGAGCGAGATGATAAACAGTTCTGGCTTGGTCATGCGTGGAAATGTTTTGATTTCCATTTGTGTTACTGTAAACTGCAAGCAAAAATATCAGCCTGCTGATGAGGAATACAATCTCTGCGTGACAAAAATCTACTTAATTTAAAGGAAAAACTCCACAAAGAGGTTTCAGATCAGTTTTCAGATCTGAAGGTTTCAGAGCAGAACCCAGTTACCTCCTTTTCTCAGTCAGCCCCTTGGCTGTTGCACACATAAAATTATAAGGGGGTGTAGGATGGGTGTGGAGTCCCTTGTTTTCACAAAGAGGCTGCCTTTGCCATAATGCTTGATTTGAATTACGAATTTTGAACTGAAATGCTTTTAAGGTGTACAGACTTAATGTTATGTTTCTGTAAAGATGACAAATATCTTCTAAAAGAAAATTAGCATGGTCTCATTCTCTTTGGTGTCTGGATTCTGTATCCACCCTGCAAAAGCTGAGATGTTAATCCCTATTAAGTAGGATCTACACTATCTATGTGGTCGTAGGGGCAAAATTTATTTTTTTATATAAGCTTTTTCATTAACATACAGATTATTTTCATGTTTCTGTAACCCTTTAGAGCATGACATAGATACTAGAGGCTATAGGCAGATGACACAGCAGTGTCAGACACTAGATGTTTGTGGGGGGAAGCCCTGACAGTCTTTCCCTGGGCTGGTGAATTGCTCCTGGAAAGCTGATACGGAGTTCTGTGGGTGTCCACTTTCTCTCTGAGAGCTTCTAGGGCAGCAAATTGTCTGGCCTTATTTCCTACATACAGTGACATTAGTGACATCCATAGGATGGAGGTGGGGTGTTTCCCTCTTCTGGTTCAGGACAGTTTCTCTCTCTCTCTTTTCCTTTCTCATTTTTATTTTTTTTTTCCTCTTCATAGTTGAAATGTGTCTGCTGAATTAAGATGAGTCTATTTTATTAAAATGATCTTTAGAAACATCCTGAAAATGTTTATATTAACATTTGTCAGTTATATTTTGAAAGGGGAAAAAAAAAATCGAATTTCTGAATGTAAACTAAGTGGATGTTATAGATATTTAATATGGACTCAATATTTTGATTGAGTGGACCAGATTAAATTTCTTATTAAGCTATATTTTTCTGGTAATTGCCAGACAGTGGAACTACAAATAAAGAACAAAGAGCTGCATTGTTGGGCTGGGAACACATGCCTTGTATTTTAGAGTAGGCAACAAAGGAGCTTGTGAAGAAAGGCTTTTTTTGCTGTCTACAGTTGTTTTGCTTAGAACAATAATATAAAGATAACTTGAAAATGTTTAAAAAATATATATTCATCAGAGTGGATCTGCTTTTGTTTTAGACAAAACTACAAGAATTACTCCATGGAAACAAGAACACATTTCAGAATTCAAGCTGCCCTGCACCAAGCCAAATCCGCCCCAGAAAATGGAATGCACTCCGGAGCCTCGGCAGTGTCGTAACTTTTTCTTCTTTGATGTCCTGTTTGTTGCAAACTTTGGTGCAGAAAATTACTGACACTTTAGAATTATTTTTCCTTCTCTTTCAAGTCAGTGAGAAACCAAATCATTTAAAATTTTAAAGGTGATGCATAAAACATTAATCTAGTGTAATAACATGGCAAAAAACTTCTCCAACCAACCATAACCCTGAAAAATATTGTTTTTCCAACAGTGGCTTTTTGAATACTTACATCTGTGTAGTTCATTTTTCAATCATGTGTGCCTTTCTCTCTTGCATTTGCAACGTCTGCTAAGCAAGCTACAACATAAAGGAGAACAACTGAAAAAAAACCAAACAACAAAACTTCAAAGAGTCGTAGATTTGATCTCAGTTAGTTATAAATGTTTGTTTGAATTCATACTGCTCGCAGTTGAGAAGGAAGCATGACTTTTTCCAAGTACCTACTTAGCTGAAATGGTGTGAGAAAAGTCTCGGTGCACAAGAAACACAGCAGGGGAGAGCTCTGAAGCCTGGGCATTTCCAGTTGTGCATAGAAAGCTGCTCTTCGCCAGCTTCTACCAGTCACGTTTTCACTTCAATAAGAACCATGCTGGTAAAAAAAAATGGTCTCCTTTATGCAAGTATCTTGACTTTTTCTTTAATTTGGTTTTCACGTCGTTTGCCGCTCGTAGCGGCTGAATGATTTACCAAGGATTTGGTGGGGGCAGGGTGATGACAGCATAAAACTGCATCACTTCTTTGACAAGTTTAAAAATGGGAGTTCCTTAGGAAACATTTTTTTTTCTGTCAGAACAAACATGATTTGGAGTTTATATCACACGTAAAGCACAAGTCCTTGACGGACGCTTAAGAAACAGCAGTATTGCTCTGCCTGCACAGCAACACCCAGTTCCTGTGACAGTCAGTTCCTTCTTAAAACTATTGTTCTTAGGTTTGCCTGACTCGAGATGTCCATGTTTAAAGAGCTCCTATGGCCATGTTTCCTGTGTGAAGAAGCTGAGATTGGAGCAGGCTCTCTTGCCACAGCGCTCTGCTTTTCACCAAGGAGAGCCCTTTATCTTTTTGCTCTTTATTGATCTTTTGGGGGAATTTCTGCGTTAAGGGGCTTTAAGAGTAGAGCAAAGAGGGTAGCTCTGCTTCCCAATGCTGTCTGCCAGAGAATCGCTGCTTTTCTGCAAGACTGGTGAAGTCAGACACACGTTTGACTTGTACTTACTGTTTTCGGGGCTGGCTCCATGTTTGTATGCCTGTGGATTTTTTGGGGCACACTTCTACCTCCCTTTTGAAAGAGCTTCTTCCCCGTGACCCATTCTGGAATGTGGAGATGGGAGGTCTTCTGACAGCCCCTTTTTCTCCAATGGAGATGTTTGTAAGGAAGATTTGTATCTATGTACCTCACAGTGAATGTTCTTTCTAAAGTGATTGTACCCAGCAGAAGAGAAAAATTGACAAGTTACAGCTCTGCTTTTACCTCCTCTAAGGAAATGACATTGTTTTATAATTGCAAATTAATATGCAAAGCGACAGAACCACCTGTTCCTCAACACGGAGAACTTGCATTGTCTTAAAAATAGACACCCTTTATAAAAGTCTTCCCAAGTTAAAATCGTAGATGAAGAATGCATTTTTTTAAAGTTACCTTTCTCCGATAAATTCAGTTCAGATAAATTTCTCAATTCAGATAAATTTCTCAATTCAGATAAAATTCAGTATAAACAGTTATGCTATTTACATATTGCACATCAAAACTTAAGTGTAAAAATTCAGTCATTCTTTGTATAGAATAAAAAAGTTTCTTGTTCTATTTCATGCATATAACGCCTCTTCCAGTTGTGTCCTTTTCAAATATTTTGGCAGACGTAGCCAAGACGTAGCCATCTTTTAAGCAAGCAATGCCACAAAGTTTAGCATAAGTTGTGCTTAGCAGAAAGTGAACAATCCTTCTGACTGTAGATTCATCTCTCAAGGCTTCTGAAACGCTCTTAGAAATTTCACCCACAACCGAGTTTTGCCTGATCTCAGATACATTGCACAAAGGACACACTGTGCAATGTGCAGTCAGCTTCCCCAATTCTTTGCAGTGATGAAAATCCTGAGATTTTCATAGTCGTCTTTGGTTGAGCACAAACACGGGTCATATCATGGACCTGATCTCCAGCTTCAGCTGAGGACTTTGTAGTCAGCCGTGATCGAGTAGCCTGTGCTTTCACTCTGACTTTTTAGCTCCCAATCAACAGGAGATACTCACCTTTTTCATGCAAGAACGAAGATTTACGGACTGTAATATTCTGAACACACTGAAGGAAAAGATCACCTTGCTAAAGGATGAGTGGTGGGTCTGGTACAATGCCACTGCATACCTTTTTCAATGTGTTACATTTTTAATTGCCCACTATTTACTCGTCGTTCATCAATGTGCTTCGGTTTGATTCTCTTCTGTGACTGGGGATCAAAAACTCAGTGGTGTCTGTCTGGGCTAGAAGGTCTGTGCTGGGATTGTTTTTCCATTGCTGCTTCTGAAGCTGCTGTGTTCTGCCTGCAGCAGCTCTCCAGAAGGGTCACTTGCTTCATCGGTCTGTAGCACCATGAACAGTGAGTTTTAGGGAAAGCACAACTGCTGCGAGTTCTCAAACAGCTTCAGCGTCCAGTATATTCAGCCACCAGAAAATAGCAGATATTCCAATGGAATCACAAATCAAGGATTTTCAGCATGGCCTGAGATTCAGGAAACCCAAGTTCTGCTTCAGATGGATATAGTCAACACCTCATTTGCAGAAGGAGCAGTTCCTTCTGCTTTCAGTCATGGCTGATGCTGGAGAAGTCCACTCTGTGCACTTGGCTTTAGCCACCAGCTGCTGGTATTGCCTCTTCTCACTCCTCAGCAAAACCAGATTAGTAACCAAAGGCAAACTGCTCACTCATCTAAGCAGAAAATACTTTTCTGCACTTGGTAGGACCTTTCTCATATAACTTACAAACTATTTCTTTTTCTATTTTTTTTTTTTTTAAGTAGCACTGATAAGCGGTTTCCTGCCAGTAGCTGAGGAGGGGTAGAAATTCATACTCAGTTTCCTGAATGTCAGCAGCAATGGCCGTGGTTCCCTGCGTGCTGTCGCTGTGCCATCTGCAAGGGGCAGTGCTCAGGAAAGGAAAAACAGTAAAACCAGCATCACTTCTGTCGTGAGATCTGCTGCGTGGAGTCCGTGGACGTATGGTCTGTCGTTAAACTGAAGGGAGGACATGGGCTGAAAAGCCAGCAGCTCATACTGAGGTCTAAGGAGGTGTAACTGCACCAACACCTAGGTCCTATAAATAACACTAGATGAGAGAACCTGTTGGGTGAAGAACCGTGGGCTGAAGCTGAACCCGGTCACAGGTTTTCTTGATGATCGAGAGAGATTTTGATGAAGTCACAAACATGATACATCTACTACTGTTTGGAAACACCCACTTACAATTGCTCAACTAAACCAGAAGGATAGGAACATGCTTTGATTTATGACTGATATGCAGTCCTATTACTATTTATAATTAACAGATTCTGTCGTGGATGATTAGTTTAAAGACTGTCCCGTTCTGACAGTGCCTACCCTCAGGTTGTTTACACTGCGGTGGTAGAGCATTCAAAACTTGCCTTAGGAAGCTTTGCCTTTTATAAAATATAGCAGCTTAGAACAGGATCATATCAGACGTTTCCTCCCATTTCACACTGGTTTTGGCGTTAAATTCTGCCTTAGCATTGTTAGTTGATGTATGGCCTGCGTCCAAGATGGCTTAAGGCTCATGGGATGATGGCTCTGACAGCTTGCACCCCTCTGGCCCAACAGAAGCACCAAGTAATGCTGCTCTGTGTGGAACAAGGCTTTCCTAGAGGTCAATTCCAGAACACAAAAAACATTCCCAAGGATTTAAATACAACACTCTCCACCTCCAGTTCCACCTGCAAGATGCGTTTCTTTGCCTTCTTGAGCATAAAAACACAGCAGCAAAGCAAATGTATATGAAATGACCAAAACAACACGTTCCACACAGTTCCCCCCCCCCGCCTCCCAGGAGGAAGAGGAGAAGATAAAGAGGTGAGTCATGTTGTTTACTGCCATACAGGAAAATGGTTAATGGTTGGAAACGTCACTGATGAGCGAGATCAGAAAACCTGAACAGACTAGAAATGAACTTGCTTCTTTTCTCATTATGTCCTGCACATTCCTTTTTGTGATAGATTATAAGCAAAGCGTGCATCGGCAAGTATTTTAATTGGATGATTTGTCATCATATTTAAAGATGCTATCTATGTTTGCTTCAGGTGTTTTAAGAAAAAAAAAAAAAGATAAATACAAATACTTTATTTTAAAAACATGCCCAGTCAGTCCCTGTCTCCCAAGATTTATGAACAGCGACTGAGCTAATAAATATCTGCATTGCACTGTGGTAAAATTCTGCACAGTGTTTGCTCCAGATTTGACCATGTTTTTGTAGGACCAGGTCGTGTTCCATTATTTTCTGGGTAGTTTAAATCTCTGGATCTATTTTCTTCCATTTCTGGCTAAACATAGGCAAAAATGTTTATTTAGAATTATGTGTTATGCTCAGTTCTACTTGCTTGTTCTCTCCTTGACTATTTTACAGAAAGAACACAAACCAGAGCAGTCACCCCCTCCCCACACGTGCTCTTTATGAGCTGCTTTAATTCAAGAAAGAAAAAAAAATACATTTATCTCCTTTTAGTTGAGTCCTGCAACAAGAGTTTCAGGTCTGTGGCTGTGAGGAAGAGAAGATCAGTAGAAGCTGCAGTATTTTGGGCAGTTTTCATCTCTCACTGTTCCTTTTCTCCTGCAGCACAGGAGGTGTGGAGGTCAGGAACAGCTTCCAGAGCCACACAGGACGTTTGTCTGCAGTGCTGGAGCCCCAGGGGCCATGCTGGGTGTTGACAGTGTCATCAGCACCGTTCAGGGATGAGCTGGTGTTTTGTTGGTGAATGTGGCATTTCTCCTGACGGTTCGGTACCAGCGGTGGTGTGAGATGCCTGAAGGGTGCCTCTGCTGATGCCCTCTGAAGATGCAAAACAGCAACTTGATCTCCAAAGGTCAGTAGAGCTCAGTGAATCATTTTAGGGAGGTGAAGCCATGTTGTTGTTCAAGTCCAGAAGGTACAATAGATGGATCGTGTTCAATGTCATCTTCATTTAGGCACAGCACCCAGTGCTGCTGTCATCGCTACCAAGGTTAAACAGCCACTGTTGGGGAGCTGCAAAGGGGTTTGTTTTGTTTAGAAGCAACAACTCTGGGCCAGTTGTGGATTTGGTGTTGGCTTTGGCCTTGATTCTTGCGGCTGGTGGATACCTGGGTCAGGTTTCTGTTCCGTGGTGCTGGGCTCATCGCTGATGCAAATAATCCTTGGTATTCCTAAAGAACCCCAGGGGGCTCACGTGTCCTGCCTTTGCTGTGTCTATTGGAAGGGTATGATTTGTGACACACACATATATATAAATATATATAAAAAAGTGTGTGTGTGTATACACACACACACAAAAAGTATACGTACGTATACTTGCACATACCAGTAGCAGGCTCTGTAGCCAAAGCTTTTTGAGAAGTTACCAGAACTGTTTGAACTATTAAATTCAGAGCTTTTTAAAAAAAAAAAAGAAAAAAGTGAGATATACGAAGCAAAAGCTTTGACACCTTTTCAGATGATGGCTGAGGAAAATGCCGGGAGGTTAAAGGCCTTTACTAATGGGTTGCTGTGGGATCGTAAATGAAACAGCGTGCAGTAGATGGCTGCCTACAAGGAGAAATCCCCAAACAACTGGGAAATTTAGCAAGAGCCCTTCAGTGAGGTAACCTCACCGAAGAAGAAGCTTTAGGCTGGAGAGCTCAAGGGCATCAGCCAGTTTTTGCTCTGGAAGAGCCGAGCCCTGCCCCAGTGGGCCCGTGCCCAGTGCTGGCTCCCTCCTGCTCAGAAGAGAGTTTGGGAACGATTCCCCTTGAATTTCTGCCTCCTCTCTCTCCCTCGGTCTGCTGACCCAGCAGGAATTGTTGATTAGACAGGCAGCAGCCACCCCTGTGCCAGAAGGGTAGGAAAAAGATGCTGAAAAGCTGGACGTTTGTCTTTTTGCAGTGAGAAACGTGGCTAAAGAGCCTGTGGTGAGGGAGAGCAGGGCCTGGCATGGGGCCGGGAGACACGGTGGTGTGGGAGGAGGGTGCATGGAGTGAACACCTACCATTGTGTGCAGAGCTGTTGTTAAAATGCCTTATTTAAACTGAAGACAAATAGTTTCTAGGGGCTGGTGCTGCAAAAAACAGGTTTATGAAGTTACCGCTGCTTGTTCTCCAACGGTGAAGGTTCGGGAGCTTTTTTGTTTGTTTGTCGTGTGGTTGGGCCCCTCTTGCTGAGGACGTGCACACCTCTGGCTGTTAGAAACGTGGACAGGCATTTTCACTAATTTTGGATCATTATAGATTTTATCATTATAGGTTCCCCTCCACAGCTTTTACTTAGCCAAGTGTCACTGCAGAGTGGATAGTGTAATAAATCAGTCCCCAGCATGCAAATACAGTTATTTCTGCTGCTTAAATCAAAAAAAGATGGTTTTGCAGAGTGTGTTATGACTGTTCTTTTTTATCAAAGGGCATTAACTTTGCATTTCATACCAAGAATTCCAAAGCCCCTGACTCTTATCCCAGAACAGGTTTAAATGCAAGATAATCTGCAAAGGATGGTTAGCATAAATTATACTCTTCAAAGTTAAATGCTATAAAAAAGGAAAAGCTAATCCTTGAAACCTAATTTTTATTCTGGGTATTAAGTCAAGAAGGGCTCTTCTGAAGAGATTTTAGTCATGTTTTTTTCCTAGGTTATCAGCTAGTATGTATGTTTTTAATAACAACGTGGTGTCTGTAATAAACGCTGTTTGTAATCAACCAGCATCCACTAATCAACCAGCATCCACTTTGCTTCCGCGTCCATTTTAATCCAGGATTTAACTGAGGAGAGGCCTCCTGTGTTTGCTTTCAGCCATCTTGTTATTTGTTCAGCCGACAGGCTGCCTCAGAAGAATTTTCATCTTTACCACGATTGCACAAGGACAGGAAATGTCGAAGGCTTGAAACTGTGGCAACTCAAGTAAGTTCAGGTATTTCATAATCCCTGAGCCTCAAAATGTTCACTTCTATCACGGCAAAGCCAGGACTGTCAGCCTTCCAAGCACGTAACTGCTTTCAGCCCTGGGATGCTGCAAGACAGCAGGAACTTGTAAAACCTTGTGGTTAAAACCCTTCTATAACACTCGCTCCTCACAAAGAAAGTCTCTGAGCTTTTTTTTTTTAATTTTTAATGTACAAATTTTATGATTCTCTCCCAGATTTACATAATGAACTGGCAACAAGTAATAAGGATTATCATCCTTAGATGTAAAATGATTAAAACAGTAATTCCGGTAGCATGCAGTTTTTAAGCATAAAGGGCTTTACAAAATTGAGTATTCATTACTTGTCATTGCCTCTCTTTTGCCTCACATTTGTGGGAATTTGTTTTCTCCTGTTGTATGAAGATTCAGTTTCTACTATAATCTGCAAAACTCACCTAACAGGCTGGTTGCTGTGCGGTAGCATGCAGTTTTTAAGCATAAAGGGCTTTACAAAATTGAGTATTCATTACTTGTCATTGCCTCTCTTTTGCCTCACATTTGTGGGAATTTGTTTTCTCCTGTTGTATGAAGATCCAGTTTCTACTATAATTTGCAAAACTAACCTAACACGCTGGTTGCTGTGAGGGCTGGCGATGGCCTCGGTCCCCACCAGTAGCATGCAAGAGTTTTTAAGCATAAAGGGCTTTACAAAATTGAGTATTCATTACTTGTCATTGCCTCTCTTTTGCCTCACATTTGTGGGAATTTGTTTTCTCCTGTTGTATGAAGATTCAGTTTCTACTATAATCTGCAAAACTCACCTAACAGGCTGGTTGCTGTGCAGTGTGGTGAGGGCTGGCGATGGCCTCGGTCCCCACCTGCTCAGTGTCCCTGGCAGCTCTTCCTCTTTCCATGGGGCTGTGGTGGGGACTCTCAAACGCGATGTTTCTTGCATCGTTGCCTGAAATTGCAGTAGCTCCAGCCCCATGATCCACTCAGCTGTTCCTGGGCTTGTTTTGCCAGTTGTGTTTCTATAGCACAGAGAGGGTTGTTGCAGTGACCACTTTCACCATACTGCACAGGCCCTACAAAATGCTTTAAAGCAAGGTTTTTTGATGACTTTTGCTTCACCTACAAACTTGGCTACTTGCACGCAGTAGCTGTGAATTTTTCTTCTTCAAATAGCTTAGCAGAGATTTTTACTCTGGGCCTCTGGTCCCTGAAACGTACTGCCCTGGCAGAAGAAGGGCTATGGATGAACAGGTCCAGGTGAGTAAGAGCCAGCCCTGCTACAAATCGACTGTCTGATGGGGCTGAAGTGCAAGTCACTTATTAGCGACCTCTGACACAGGAGGCAAATATTATCTTCATCTTACAGATGGTGGAATCAAGACACAGATCTGGTTTCACAACTGTAGCTAAAATTCAGGTCACGAGTTATTTTGCATTAAATACAGCTCAATTACTTTTTTGAATTAGAAATCATCCAGAACAGCATTGCACCTAAAAACTTGAAAAATTGTTTGATTTATTTGTTATATTTACACGTTTGTCTTTTAAGCTGAAATTTGAACTTTTTGGAATGGGTTTTTTTTGTGTGTGTATAATCAACTCTAGTTTCAGCCCTTCACACCTTTTTGCTATTTAACAAGTACTTTAAAAAGTAATTTTTTTCCCTCAGCCCGTTAAGTTTATCAGCGTTACAAAGTGTCTGGAAAAGCATTCAGCTCAGTAACTGGTGACTTCATATCTCTTTCAAATATTTTTTAACCAAGTCCTGTAATAAATAAAGACTAATACCAACATGACAAAGCTGTTTTTTTCAAATTGTTCATTTGCCAGTTTTAACAAGATAAAGAAATGAATACTTAATGTGGACATTGTTGGTTGGTTTTGTGAAAAGAGAGAGAAACCAAACCCCCAAAACAAACAGACAAAAAAGAAGGACACAAAGGAACACACATGGAATGATGAAAAGGAACAATGATATTGCACAACTTCAAGTCTCTCTGGTCTCTCTTCCCAGATTTTGATCCATGTAATTAGGTTATGTATGAATTCAGCAAAAAATTGCATCCAGATAAATGTGTAGCAATTTGAGTGAATCTCTAAAACTGTTGATTTCAATTCCTTCTGACTGCTACTTGGAGTTCTTCTCTAAGAGGGCAGGTTGCTGTTGGCTGCAGGAATAATAAATAAATCAACATACTGATTCTACATTTTGCTGACCAACCCTTCAAAAATTATCCATAATATGCACAATTCTTCCGTGTTGTAAATACACTAAGTCTTCAAAGTACTCGATACAACAAGTTGTGTTTAAAGTACTCAAACTATATACGAAAAACAACCAAGAACAGTCCCTGATTTGTTGTGGTTAACTTGAGATTGCATCTCATTTTGCAACACCAGGACTTCTCAGTGTATCAGCGCTGCGTTGAATGTATAAAAGTCACAGTAGGGTACATTAAAGAGGGGAATGAAAAAAAAAAACAACCCCAAACAAAACCATGCAAAGTGGATAAAAGGTCTTTACAGCTATAATCTCTGCTAGACCATCTCTTAACAAGCACATACTGTTGCTACAGGAATTAGCTAATTGTGTCTTTCTGGCTGTAGCAGTTCTGTTTCTCCCCCCTCAACTGCTACTCTGACAGTCTGTGTTTAGATAAATTTTGCATTTCTGTGCAGAACAAAATATATTTTTCTCATATCTGATTTCCTATCTGCTCGGTGGACTGACATGTCAACCAGCAGGGCTTAACAGATAGATTTAATACAGGAGACTGAGATACAGTATGTTTATTCTTAACTTCTGATAACCTAAGAACTACAAGAACGAGAGATGCAGTATCCATTTACTATGATCAGAGACAACCATTTTTAGGGAGAAAAAATTAGAATTAAGTGATCAATGCTAACACTACATTAGTTCCAAATAATTATATATTTTTTTTCAGTCATGGTAGCTTAACTATTTATTGTCCATCTGGCCCACATTTAACCTGGTGAAGTTAAAGGTGACAAAGTTTAAGGACTGTTGTTTCATCAAAACCGAAGCAAGTTTTAAAAAAAAACCCATGAAACCATAATTTCACTGTAGGACTTGTTTCATATCTTCATATTCCACATCATTTGTAGAAAAGGGATAATGCATCTCAGTTTGCTTACAAGCTAGGAGATCACTTTGAAATCTGCATATTCCTAACTGCAAACAAAATATAGCACTTTTAACAGGTTATAAATAAACTGGTTTTCAAGCATAGAGCCAGCCCAACAATAACAATACACTATTAAAAAGACCTAAGGCAATGAATTCCATCTCCAATGGAAAAAAAAAAAAGAAAAAAAAAGAAAAAGAACTGTGCAAACAAGCTTAAAACTATTTCTTTGTGCCAGTGTTATAAAATGTAGATTTCAATAAAGCCTTGACCCAAATGCCAGGACTTGTGAAAAGAATCAGAACAAAACTGGTTACTTTATTTAGGAAAAAAATACTCTTATCTTGCTGCTAATAAAATCGGATACACGCAGTTTAAACATTTACAGTTGCTGTAACACTTTACACAATTCCTATATATGGGTGTAAGAACAAACATTAAAAGACAATGGTGGGTCAAGGCTTTACATTAAAAATAACAACCTACTTTTTCTATAGTCTCTAAAATACTATGGTTTTTCCAATATTTGCAGCCATTCAGGAATAATTTTTTTATTTATTTATTAGGAAATGTATACTTTGTGCACGATCTTAATTCCTAATTCCTGGCTCTTTGGGCTGAATGACAAAAGGATCAAACCCATTGAAGTGGATGGTCTCCTGGAAGGGCGAGTGGAGAAACCCTGGCTCAGTTAGTCTCGTATGAGGAAAGCAGCGCTGCATCCACTGGCTCCATGCAGGATGGACAGGTAAAGGATCTCATCAACCAGTCATCTATACAGTCCAGGTGGTAAATGTGCATGCAGGGCAGAAATCGGATAGGGTCCCCATAAACAAAGTCCATCATACAAATGACGCATCTGCAGGGGGGTGAAAAAGAAAAAGACAACAATATTTAAGCTGCTGGTACCAGGCTGGAAATGAAAAGTGGTGTAATGTCTACTCCTGGATGCGTTTGAGTCAAACGAAGTTTTAGTGCTTGTAGATTCTCAGTGCTGGCTCCACCAAGCTCTAGATTTTTTTGGGGTGTTTCCTCTGTGGTTGATGTGCCCATGGTTACGCCGTTAGCGAGGGCAGGAAGCCGCCTGCGGGCACAGTGGGGGCAGCTCAGCAGAGAGCATAAAATTAGAAATGGTAAAAGGGAGCCATAAAGGCGAGGAAGTAACATGAAATTATTTCCCCACAAAGAGAGGATAAAGAGGAAAAAAACCTGTAAAAGCATGAATTACATGGGTCCAAAAAGTAAGTTTCACCTGTAACAGGAAAACAAGAAAGAAAGAGTCTTCTGCATGGCCTTTTGTTTCAGGCTACATTAAATTACAGTCCCTGAAAATAAGGCAGAATCGGGAGGACAAGCTCAGGTTTCCCAGGGCAGTATTATAAATCAACACAACAGGCAGGTTACTTCAGGCAGGTTTCTGGAACTTACTCTCTGATCTTCTTCTCGGAGCCGTCTCTCCCCGGGTCATAGACTCCTTTGGGTAGGTGCTGGATAAGGCCTATCCGCTGCGCTATTCTGATTTGTTCCTCTTCTGTCAGCTGCGTTGCCAGCCGAGTCTGGCTGGGCGTCGGGTGATACACAGGAACAGGGACCTGCTCCTAAAATTAAAATATTTCAGTTAAAAAAACCCCACCGAGGCTCTCCTAGCATTTCATAGCACCGTACAGGCAGCATATTTAACTTTTCCTCTCTTAGTCCTGCAGATGTTTGTATGATCTCCCACTCCTACTTTGCAGTTTGGGGGCTATAATTATTTTGAGAATGGGGTAAAGAATTGAGGCCAGTATCTTGAGCAAGGAGCTGCTCGTGGTTGTTCTCTGCAAAAGCCTTTTTATCCCCAGGAATCATTTACACGTGAGATACACGTACAACAAACTCCACACGACAGCAGGCAAGTCAACTTCACAGGCACCTGGGGAACTCCTTAGAAATCAAACTGACCAACCTATTGGCTGAGGAAGAGCCCCCAGTATTTCTAACAGTAAGTAGATTATTTTTTTACATTTAGGAAGAATTATTTGCAAAAAGGTGACGACAGTGCCTAATCTTAAGGGTTTCAGTGGTTCTGTAATAACTAAAATTTAAGTGAACTGTTCTGGGCCACAGAAGCTCCAGTCTGGAACTGTAGATTTAACTCTTGTGTGTTTAAACAATGTCACCTGAGCAATAAAAAGAATAGCTCAAGTAAGTTTTACGTTTGTTCTCATGGATTAGTACAATTTTACAGGTTCTCCCAAGCTGGACTTCAACTGCTCTATGTTTACAAGTTAAAGTACATATTTCCCAAACAAAAAATAAGCAACGTGTAGGTTCTGCCACATTCTCAGAAGCTTCTTTTGAATATTGACAAACTTTAGATCAGGTGTTTTTCATTAACACTTATATTAGCATGGCGCTTATTTTACTTGCTTTTAAAGCACATTCTTGGACATAAACACCGATTTTGAACAGGAGATGCTACTAGGAGAGTATTGGCCAGTAGCTGTAAATCTGCTGTTTATAGGGAGACGATTCCTTACAATAGGTCTTTTTTGCTGGTACTTCTTAAACAGCAGGAAAAAAAAAAATTCAACTTATAGCTGTGTTCTGAAAATAAAGCTGGTGCATCAGAGACACAAGAGCATCGATTCCTCTGTTTGAAAAAATGCAAGAGTTGATGTTTCAGAGGACACTGCTGCAAGAACAAGCAGGCTGCAGGAGAGCAGGCAGCGCTGACGCAGCTGACATCACCTCCGACACGGGTCCTGCTGCCAGCTCCCCCCCGCTCCTCACTGAGGTGGGGGAGACCTGAGCTTCCACTGCCTGTGAGGGAGCAACCACCTTCTGCAGCCTCCATGTCCTTGCACCCCTGGGGGCATCTCCAGCAGCAGAACACGGCTGTGCCCTCCTCTCCTGTTCCCTCTGTGCCTTCTGACCTGCTCCAGCAACGGCCCAGGGCACCAACACCCAGCAAACTCCAGATACGGGGTTTAACGCGTGTAATACTGCGCTTGTAAAGCCTGATAAAATCCTAATCAGAAGCACAAGCCTGCCTGGCAGTTCTTCTTTGGAACACAATGCCTACCACTGCCAATTCAGCTGGTGGGTCAAATTCATGGTCTTCTCTTAGTTTAGCTACACTAGGGTCTCCCCCTCCAGTTTCCTGGCAGAGCTCAGTGGAATTACCAGAAGGTTCAAAAGACGAAACGCGAGTGGTTCTGTAAGTTTGATTGATTTCCTGACTGCTCTGAACTGTATTTCACAGAATCACAGATTTCTTCTAGATCAGCTGCCTTTAATGGCTTAAATTATCTAAAGTATTCTCTAATCGTTGTTTGGATAGGGAAAAGCACCAGCTGTAGCTAGGGCTGACCTGTCAGGTAGAGCAGTGTTCATGAAGTGGCTCGGCAACCTTTGGTGCCAGCAAAATAAACCACTTTCCCCCTCTCAAATGCTGCAGACCTTCTGCACCGAACTCATCAGCTCGAGGCAGAGCCCAGCCCTGGTTTTATGTTTCAAGAACTTAATGCCACAAACTATCAGTAACCGTTTTTACACACACCCCCTCCAAGGCTTTGCTATACTTCTTTGGACAGATTATTAAATCAATAGCGGAAGACATTACTGCTACCTCCTTTATTTGTCACAAAGGTGTACAGAACATTTAGCATTTGGAGAGAGATGCACCCCCCTTCCCGTCTTAGAAAAGAGGAGGAGCCAGATAACCGACCACACACACAGCCCAGGTTGGTGCCAATAAGGGCAGGAGGAGGAGTATTTACTACAGCTCCCCTCGGCAAAACCATGGCTGCAACTGATAATGCAGAAATAGAAGGAAAGGAGGAGGAAGGCATAGTAGGAAAAACAGTCCAAGAAACTCTCAAAACGACTAAAATTAGCAGTGACAACTGATAGTGAATGGCTACAGCAGCAGAACCACCAACTAATCATCTCAGCAGAAATTACACAGCAAAAGGAAACTAAAATTAAGTCAGAATCCGTTCTGAGTTCAAACTATCACATTAGGACAACTCTGAAATGAGAAACTGGTCACACTATCCAACCCTTGACTGTTTTGGTTAAGTTTTGGACAGTAAATTAACACAACTTTCAGGCCAAACAAGAACAAAAACCTCATTCTCTTGTTCTGGTCTTTTACAGGCACTTGCTACGAGCGACCACCCAGGGACTATTTACCTGAGGAACCCACTTCTGCCCCTCTCCTGTGGGTGTCATCTTGTAGGACCACAAAGATGATGAGGGGTCTGGAGCATCTCTCTTAAGAGGAAAGGCTGAGGGACTTGGGTCTTTTTAGTCTGGAGAAGAAAAGACTGAGGGGGGATCTGATCAATGCCTATAAATACTTAAAGGGTGGGTGTCAAGAGGATGGGGCCGGTCTTTTTTCAGTGGTGCCCAGGGATAGGATAAGAGGAAATGGGCACAAACTTGAACATAAGAAGTTCCACCTAAACATGAGGAAGAATTTCTCCACTTTGAGGGTGGCAGAGCACTGGAATGGGCTGCCCAGAGAAGTGGTGGAATCTCCGTCTCTGGAGACATTCAGATCCCACCGGGACACGTTCCTGTGCAACCTGCTCTAAGAGAACCTGCTTTGGCAGGGGGTTGGACTAGATGCTCTCCAGAGGTCCCTTCCAACCCCGTATCATTCTATGATTCCCTGTGGAGACCTGAAGGACTGAGGCCTCATGGACCCCTTCCCATACTAAACACAGAAATGCTTTCCTGACAACCAGCACTGTATGGAAACTCTCCTCCTTTTGGCATCCTGTCTCAGGTTCCCTCCCCGCGGAGCCACCGCCCTGTGCCACACGTCTGACATAACCAATTAAGGCAGGAATTTAGAGTTGCCAGCTGTGGGCTTCTACAGTTTCACATACTAGACAAGAATCTCTTGTCAGATGAGAAAAATCTGGGTGAAAATGGTGCTGTCTTTCACCATGACACCTTCATGCTTGTGAATATAAAACATTGGGGTTGGTGGAGCTGCCAAGCTGTTGTGAAAAATGACATAAACTGTACTAGTGTAAATAAACGGGGTGACCGCTCAATACCCGTGATCTGGAGCACTTCCTTACCACACTGGCTGGTGGCACTTTAATCTCTCCTCCCAATGACTATTAAAAACCTACCCAAACAAAGCAGGCAGTCCCCTGGATACAAACATACCAGCAAAATGGAAGAGCACAGTCACACACATTGTAGAGTCAGATCAGAGGGTACATGACCTTCTCAAACCTGTCCTCTTCCCACCAACAGATAAAAGGTGTGTTTATACCTGTACGAATCTAAAAATATTTTAAACTATTTATTCATGAGAATATGAGAGCCCAGATTTGTCCATCTCAGTTCACTGACATGACATTGACCCCATGACCACATCGACCTGGAGGGGTCCACAGAAGAGATGGAATAGACTTGGTGAAGTGTTCCCTCAACGAGACCCTGGCCACCACCCACCAGTGGAGCTGGGTTCCTGCAGCCCCCTATAGCCCCACACCCAGGCCAGCCCCACACGCAGCTGCCACATCCCCACATCAGCAGCTCCATCCTCTGTTTTCTCCACCACCAAATCTCCAAACCGTTTTTGGAAGCTAAGCTCATCCAACAGGAAGTCCAGCTGCCTGCAAGGACGGAGCACAGCCCTGTCTGTGCCGGTTTAATCGCCCCTTTGCCAATCTCACACGCGTTGTATCGGCTGCTTTTATCAGCCCACCTTAAGGCAGGGTCCCCCTCACTCCAACGTGGATGTTCAAGGGCAACAACAGGAGAATTCAAGGCTTAGGCAACCTAAATTTGGAGCTAGAGGCCCCCTCGCATGTATATATATATATAAAAGATTGCATTACCCAAGTCATTATTATTTTACTCCAAAGACAAGCATGAATTTATTGCTCTGGTGTCTCACTTTTCCTTTATCTACCATGGAAAATGTTTTTGCAGACATAATTACAAAATAGTGAACTTCTAGCCAAAGTCCACGTTATTTATCATTTGATAAAGACGACAGGCATTTCAAACTAAGATGAAATTTCATGTTAACCCTATTCCTCCATGCAAAAAAACTAAAAAAGGCCAAAACAAATAATCAAACCCACATATTAGCATCAGGCAGTGAAATAAAAATCACTTTCTGGCACTTAATTTGTTTTAATGAATTTTTTTCCATATGAATTTAGTGATGATGAAACATCTCAGATGGCCACAGTCCTGGAGATACACAACTTTTTTTCTTGGTCTCAAAGCAGGGGGTGTCAGCACAAGTTTCCCTGGTTTCTGTGCACAGAAATCCCCCCTTCCCAATGTTTATCCAGCCCTTAAATAACAGCACTAATTTAGACTCGAGGACTACTGCCGGGTTTGTGTCTCCATCTCACCCTGGCTCCTCCTCTCTGGGGGGGGGGGGGATA